>NW_020954687.1:6525107-6925836 GCF_900497805.2 Vombatus ursinus
TGTGTGTGTGTGTGTGTGTGTGTGTGTGTGTGTGTGTGTGTGTGTGTATCATAGTTTGCACATCATTTACATCATCAGGGGAGCTCTGAGAGCAGGGATTGTTTTTACTTTTCTTTGTAACTTTGTACCTTTATCTGCCGCTGCCTCATCATTTCCAGCCTCCTTCAGTGATAAGAGCCAAACGTTCCTCGGATCTTGTATCTTGTGCCTTCTATTTCTTGCTGGGGACAGTGTGTCCCCTGAGGGAAGGCATCGAGGGGCCAGGCCATGCCTCTTCCATATGCCCCAAAGCAACAACAACCTCCACCTGTGCCTGCACAATGTACCTTCCACCTCCTGCTACCTGCCTGATCTCCCAAAGAGGAGCAACCTTGCCTTTGACCTCAGGCTTTCCATCTCCTAGTCTGCCTGCTCCATGAGGGAACAGGAAGAGGAAGGTTGGAGAGCAATGGGACTTCTTTCTCCTACTCTGCAGATTCAACTTCATCTCCTGCTGCACCTTTTTCTTGACTAATCTCCAGAAGGTTTGAAGCAGGACCTTGCTTCTAACCACGTGACTCTAGGCCTTCCTTCTCTTACTGCACTTGCTTCCTGCCTGATGTGGGAAATGGAGTGGTGCCTTTCACTCAGTGATGAAATTCTCAGATCTGGTCACATCCCTAAAAGCCTAGTGATCCTGAACCCCTGTAGCTCATCATCCAAACTCCATTCCCTACCCCTACCTCCCGATTCCTTATTCCCATCCCCCTCAACCTTCCCATACCCATGAAAATGTGACATGAAAGGTTCTAGTAGTTGTGTTAGATCAAGTACTATAAATATGAGTCCAGTGGCATGGGACCCATTTCAAACCCGGCCTTTGTTTTGGGCCGGTCATTTAACATCTCTGTGGTTTAATTTTCAAATTCTTATTGGAATGACTGTTTTTGTCTCCTATCTTGTGAAAATTCATTCAAAATGTATTTCTTGAGAATGTGTATATGCATAGCACTATATTATGCACTTTGGGAGAGGTTAAAAAAAACTGCAGTTTGATGGTATTTGGGATTAAGGTCATTCGTTTACTGTCTATGTGCACATCTGTCTTTACTGTCTCCCTGCTTCCAGTTCAACTTCCTGTTTTCTTGTATTCCTGTTCACGTGTCACCCTATGTACTTTCAGTATTAACAAGTTTTGAAATGTCTTACTAAAGAAGCATCAAGGTGGCATGGTCAGCTAGCTAGCACAGTGTATAGAGCTCTGAGCTCAGAGTCAGGGAGATGTGAGTTCAAATCTGGCCTCATCTACCTAGCTTGACGCTGGGCAAGTTACTTAACCTCTGCCATAACTATAAAATAGGAGTAATAATAACACCTACCTCCTGAGGTTATTGTGAGGATCAAATGAGATATTGGCATAGGACGTGGCACATAGGGCCTACCATAAAAGACACTTAATAAATGTTTCCTTCCTTTGTCTAAAGAATTTTATAAGTCCTACGTACATAGGCTTCAACTCAAAACATTCCAGAAATGTAAGGAATGTCTCATACCCAAAGGCTAATCTATGCCTTGAGCTCATTTTGCCTGGTCTAGTCACAAAGTTGTCCTGGCTAACAGCACCAACCTGAGTAGTGTGAGATGTCTATTTGACCCACCCACTTCCTTTCCTCCCCTTTAGGGTGTCATGCACATGTGGTGATTCTCTTATTGTTTCATTACTCCAAGCCCAGTTAATTCAGGTTTAGATAATCAGGTATGTTCATGTACAATATTTCAATTATTTTGTGGGTTAACTAGGTTTTTGTGGGCTAGGCTGGGAACAATGGACTGACTGCTATTTCTAACTTTGTTCCTTTTGGGAAATGTAATCCAATTTTAAAATAAACTATTACAAGTTTGAGAGTCCTATTTAACTTAATGAAAATGCATAAAGTATGTAATATGCCTATTATATATATTTATAACCCCTGGATGTCACTATGGAAACCAAAACTACCTGGCTGGCAGCAAATTTGTCATCACTTGTTTCATGTGGTAGGAACAGAATCCTCTCAGACTATACCTGTCTCCATCTACTGGAGTCAACTAGAGATGGGACTTCAAATCTCTACCTATGCTGTCCCCTCCCTTTGTGAAGAAGGGAGACTGCCCCAAGCTTTCATTGTTCCAAGTAATCTGCACTACCAGATATTAGCGAGATAAGGTCACGGCGTTTCACTAGGAGTGATGGCCTGAGAGCCAGAGATTCCTTCCTATGCTGATATAGACATCTTGTCAACATACATGTTGATATTAATGAAATTCTAGCTTGAGCTCTCTAGTTAGAGAAGTTTTCTCTAATCATTGATCAGAGACTATAATCTCTACCCTAATTTATATCCTTAGATTTCAGATATCACTGTATTTTCCATTAATTCCCTCTATATTTCATCCATGTACAAACCATTTACCACATTTCAAATCTCAACATACGCTTTTATGTGAAGGGAAACCAAATCAAATTAAAGCATTGCAAAGAAACAAATCAGAAACCATGTTGCACCTAACTAAAGGAGACTGAAAGGAGGTTAAGAAAAAGCAAAAAAGACTTTAGCACCTTTTTCTGCAGTTGTTAGGAGTGTGATCATTCACCAAACTCACTTGAAAGTCTTTTTGATTCCTAGAGCAGAGGTTGCCCGTGAAGCTAGCCTTCTATGCCCAGGCTAGTCCTGGATCACATATTGTGCAGTGTCCCCAGGGACCTGATTAATCACCATGGTGCAGCTGCTCAGCTCCCATAACATCTTTCCTCATGCTGTCTCTCCTCTCTGACTCCTCCCACTCTCTCTTACCAGATGCTTTTAAATCTGCTGCTGTATAGCCTTGACATTTATTTCTAAAATGATTCTTCAGTGCACAGATTACAAAATTAGCTAATCCGTCAATGCTTTTTACTTTGCTTACAAAAAGTCAGTTTCCTTAAAAGAGCTTATTACATATTGTAACAATGTGAATTCAAGATCTTATTAAGCTTTTTTTCTTCCCATGATGCAGGTTATTATTTGTAATAAAATTTACCTTGCTTTCATAGACTTCTTTGCAATTTATATTTTGAGGAAACCCAATGTTCAAAAATGTTATTTTTTTTAACATTTCAAAGTTTAATCTGCAATGTTAACATTTTCTCCATTGTGTTCTTTTTTTATTTTTTTTTTATTTTATTCTGAACTTAAGAAATAAAACAAGCATTTCTGTAACATAGAAGAATAGAAAACAAAAAAGAAGGTACATGAAACTACAAATCTATTATATACTACTTGCTATTCCTTTTAAATATAAAAGAGTTATGATGTAACTTTCCTTTTTTCTTTTTTTCTTTTTTCTTTCCTCCTCCCACCCACAGCCCTCAAGATGGCTACCATTAGATACAAGTGTGTGTGTATGTGTGTCTGTGTGTGTGTGTGTGTTTGTGTAAAACCATTCCATAATCTGTTTTTCAGTTCTTTCTCTGGATGCATATAGTGTTTTCCTTCATATGTCCTTTCTAGTTAATTTGGGTATTTATAATAGTCAAAATGACTTAGTCACTCAAAGTTGTTCTTAAAATAATATTATTGTTACTGTATATAACATTCTCTTGGTCTGCTCATTTCAATCTTCATTATTTCGGCAAGTCTATCAATGTTTTCCTAAGATTATCGAGCTCATCATATCTTATAGTACAGTAGTATTCCATCACAATCATATACCATAACTTGTTCAGCCATTCCCCAATTGACGGACATCCATGCAATTTCCAGTTCTTTGCCATCACAAAGAGAGCTGCTATAAATGCTTCAGAAAGTATCAGTTCTTTCCTTCTTTCTCTAGTCATCTTTGGAAAAAGACCAAGTAGTGGTATTGCTGGGGCAAAGGGTATAGGTAGTTTAATAACTCTTTGGGCATAACTCCAGATTGCTCTCCAAAATGTTTGGGTCAGTTCACGGTACCGCCAACTTTTCCATATTCCCTCCAACATTTGTTACTTTCCCTTTCAATCATTGTAGCCAAGCTGATAGGTATAAAATGATATCTCAAGGTTGTTTTAATTTGCATTTCTCTAATCAATAATGATTTAGAGCATTTTATATGGCTATAAATTGTTTTGATTTCTTTATTTGAAAATTGCCTGTTCGTATCCTTTGACCATTTTAAGGAATGACTCATATTCCTATAGATTTGACAAAGTTCTCTATATGTTTGAGATATGAGACCTTTATCTGAAAATCTGTCTATAAAATTTTTCCACAATTTTCTACTTTTCTTCTGATCTTCGCTACATTTATTTTATTTATACAAAACCTTTTTAATTTAATGTAATCGAAATTATCCATTTTACACATCACACTGCTATCTCTTCCTTTGTCATAAATAGTTCACCTATCCATAAGTCTGATAGGTAATATATTCCATGTCCTTCAAATTTTCTTACAATATCTCTCTTTATATTTAAGTCATGTGTCCATTTTGATCTTATCTTGGTAAATGGTGTAAGATACTGGTCTATGCCCAATTTCTTCCAGACTGCTTTACAGTTTTCCCAGTATTTTTTTTAGCCAAATAATAAAATCTTATCACCAAAACTTAAGTCTTTGCACTTGTCAAATACAAGGTTACTATATTTATTTGCTGCTGTAAATTGTATGTCTACTCTGTTCCACTAATCTGCTTTTCTATTTCTTAGCCAGTACCAGATAGTTTTGAAAATTACAGCCTTATAATATAGTTTAAGATCTGGTACTGCTAAACTTCTTTCCTTTACATTTTTTTTATTAATTCCTTTGATATTCTTGACTTTTTGTTCTTCCAAATGAATTTTGTTATCATTTTTTCTAATACAGTAAAATAATTTTTGGTAATTTAATTGAGTATATAACTTAGTTTAGGTAAAATTGTCATTTTTATTTTATTGGCCTTACCTACCCATAAACAATATTTCTCCTATTATTTAAATTTGATTTTATTTGTATCAAAAGTTTATACACACACACACATAATTTTATTCATATAGTTCCTGGATTTGTTTTGGCAGGTATACTCCCAGGTATTTTGTACTGTGAGTTATTTTAAATGGGGTATCTTTTATAATCTCTTCTTGAAGGATTTTATTTTTGATATATAGGAATGTTGATGATTTATGGAGATTTAATTTATATCCTGCTACTTTGCTAAAATTATTAATTGTTTAAACTAATGTTTTACTTGAGTCTTTGGGATTTTCCAAGTATATCATCGTATCATCTGCAAAAAGAGATAGTTTTATTACTTCATTCCCTATTCTGATTCCTTCTACTTCTTTTTCTTCTCTTATTGCTATCGCTAGGATTTCTAATACAATATCAAATAATATTGGTTTCAGTGGACATCCTTCTTTCAAAAACATGTCATCATGTGAAACATGATACACATAGAGGGACATGATTTAATAACAGATCATTTAGAGAATACTGCTAGAATTCCTGGGAGTTACTTTAAAAATCATTACCACAAGAGAAAACTTATCCAATATTTATTTATGCTGCTGTGCAGTCATGTTAAGGAGTTTTACTTCTGGGTTCTGTTTCCTGTTCTGTAAAGTGAGATTCTTTATAGTTTTAAGATGCTTGTACTAAGTATGGCTAGTTCACCATAGACCTTTTTTCACATGAATTGCCAAAAATGAGATGAGAATGACTAGCTAGTTAACTCTCTTCCTTTATTTTTATAGCTATGTTTTTGGACCATTACTAATATTTATGTATTACTTTAAAATTTGTGATGATCTTCATATATATGTACACACACACACACACACACACACACACACACACACATACAATGTGATCCTCATAATAACCGTAACAAGTAGGTGCCATTATTATCCCCATTTTGCAGATTGAGGAAACAGGATGAGAGAAGTTAAGTGACTTGTTCAGGATCAAATAGCTAGTAAGTGTCTGAGTCAGGATTCAAACTCTGGTATTATGTCCTAGTCCATGGCTCTATTTACTATGCAACCCAGCTGCTCCTATTAAATTTCACCTATTTAGCATCAGCAAATCATGCCAGACTAGATAGATGCTAATTATTATTCAATATATTAACTCTCACTTCCAGCATTCTGCCATCTATAGATAAAATAATCCTTCTTTGTATGACTTCATCTAAGCCAATAATAAAATGTTGAACAGAGTAATTCTTAAGACTGTGGCAACTACAAAGGACTACTCCAGGTTGACATCAATCTCTTCATAGATGATGGATTTGGAATGTGAAAGTTCCTTAGTATTTATCTAGAATAAACTTATATTTTTACAAAGTAGAAAAGAAGTACAAGAAAGAACTTTGCTAAGATCACAAATGTAAGTGGGAAAATTGGGAGATAAAATTTGGTCGTCTGACTCCAGCTTCAGACTGTTCCCACAATACACTGCCTACACCAATTAGCAGTCTGCTGGTCTTGTTGAGTAACTCACTTCTAAACCCAATATACTCATCTAATACATATTTCTTCATTTTGTCCACAAGATTATTATGAGACTTTGTCTATACTTTGCCAAAAATCTAAATATACTCTCTTCATGGCATTCCCCTGGTTTGGTAATCAAGGAATTCTTTTCAAATGAGAAATGAATTCATATTAGAGAAACCATTTGGATGCTCAATATTAACTTGGAGGGAGGACTCTAGTGAGATGCCCTCAGGTATCTGAACTGTTTAATCTACATATCAATAACTCTTATAAAGACTTAATAAATTTGAAGATAACAGGAAGGTGGAAAATGGGGGAGAGAGAAGAGAATAAACATTTATATAGTAACTACTATGTGCCAGGTACTGTGCTATATGCTTTTATAAATTTTATTTAATTTGATCCTCACAACAGCCCTGCAAGATAGGTGCTATTATTCTTATTTTACAGTTGAGGAAACTAGGGTAAACAGAGGCCAAGTGAGGCAGAGTTGCACAAAATTGTCAGCCTCATTCTCTCTTCCAGAGTCATCGAAGTACAGTGGCAAGACGAAAGTCAAGACAACCGACAATGGCTGAGGATGCAGACGATGATCTTAGCATGTTTGATGTCTGACGAAGCTCTAAGCTCTTTACAGCACCTGTTTCAGCCATATTCATGGCCACTGGAACAAATTGTTCTCATCCACACATTCCACTGGGGGAAGGCTTCACATGCTTGGGGTAAACAGCCCCCTAACTCACCAACAAGTTTGAGACCTGTTGGTTTTTCTCACACTGGTTTAGCTGTCTGCCATGACAGTTTACCAGAATGTGGCTGCTGCACATGCTTCAGCTTCTTGGAGCCACAGGTGAGAGTTGGGTGGCAAGTAGATACCAAAGGTGGATGAGCAGCCCTGAAAAGGACTCACTAAGCACTCACACCAGAGGTTCTGGTCCTCCTTGAATACCTAATATACTGAGTTCTAGAGGAACAAAGACAAAAAGAGTACCTGTCTTCAAGGAACCCACAATCTAGTGGGGAAGACAATATGTAAATAACTAGGTAAATACAAGAGAGAGTAGATAGGAGGTAATCTCAGAAGGTACTAGCAACAGGGGGACTAGGAAAGGCTTCCTGGAAGAGGTGTGACTTGAACAGAGTCTTGAAGAGGCCAGAGAAACCAAGAAGCTGAGATGATAAAGCTGACCTTTCAAGATATAGAGAACAGTTAGTACAATGTGATGAAGACGAGAGATGGAATATCCTGTTCAAGTAATTACAAGGAGGCCAATGTAGCTGGATCATAGAATGTGTAGAGGGGAGTAATATATCTGACTGGAAAGGCAATGTCAGGTTACGAAGAGCTTTAAATGTTGAACAGTTTATATATTGATCCTGAAGCTATAGGGAGCTAATGGAGTTCATTGAAAAAAGGGCGATGTGGTCAGACAGAAACTTGAGAAAAATTACATTGGCAGATGAGAGAAGGATGGATTGGAGTGGGGAGAGATTTGAGACATGGAGACCAGTTAGAAGGCTATTGCAGTTGCTTAGATGAAAGATGACGAGAGCCTGACCTAGGGTTGTGACTGTGTAAATAGAAAGAAGGGAACATATACTAGAAATGTGAATGTAGAAATAACAAGATTTGGATATAGGTTAGACATGTAGAGTGAGAGTGAGGAATAGAGAATGACACTGAGGTTATGAGTTTGATTAACTGATAGGTTATTGGTAACTTCTACAGTAATGGGGATGTTCAGAAAAGGGATTAAGGGGACAGATAATGAGTTCTGTCCTGGACATGCTGAGTTTGAGCTGCCTATGGGACATCCACTTTGAGATGCTCAATAGGTAGCTGGCAAAGAATGATTGAAGCTCAGGAGAGACACCATATAGATCTAGGAATCATCTGCTTAGAGGTGATAATTCAATCCTTTGGAGCTGATATTACCAAATGAGATAATATATGGTAAAAAGAGAAGAGGGTCTAGGACAGGATCTTGGGAGGTATGAATGATTACTCAGTCAACATTTATTAAGCACTTAACTACTGCCAGGCACAGTGCTAAACACCAAAGATACAAAAGAATGTAGAAGACAATCCTTCCTCTCAAGGAGCCCACAATCTAATGATTAATAGACATTACATGGGTGAAGAATCAGCAAAGGAAATTGAGAAGAAGCAAATGAAAACAGGAAAAAAATAATACAGGAGAAGGTGATTGGTGTTAAAACTGCAGAAAGGTCAAGAATGATGACTAAAAAATTTGGCAATTAAGAGATCACTGTTAACTCTGTAGAGAGCAGTTTCAGCTGACTGATGAAGCTTACAGCCTGAATAGAGAAAGTTAAATCAGTCAATAAACTTTGTATCAACATTTATTAAGTGATGCTATATGCCAAGCACTGTGTTAAGCTCTGGAGATAAGGGAAAAGATAGTCACTGCTTTCAAGAAGCTCAATCTGATGAGGGGAAAAAACATTCAAATAATAATGTACAAGGTATATAAAGGATAAATTAAAGAAAATCAACAGAAGTAAGGCACTACCATAAAGGGAAGTCAGGAAAAGTTTCTTGCAGAAGGTAGGATTTTAGCTGTTTCTTGAAGGAAGCCAGGAAAGCTCAGAGGCAGAGATGAGGAAAGGGATTCCATACATGGGGGACAGACAGCAAAGATGCAGAGTTGGGAGATGCATTATCTTGTGCTAGGGACAGAACAGACATTGAGAGTAGGACTTCAGTGAATATGTAATTTTGAAAGAATGGCTGAGTGTTGGCCTTTGAGTTGAAAGATCTAATTGTGAATCTTGTCTGAAATACTTAGTGGCTATGTGACCATGGGATTACCTACTTAACCACTCAGAGACTCAATTTCCTCACATGTAAAATAGAGATAATACTTCCACTGTCTTCCTGACCAGGGGTGTTATGAGAAAACTGCTTTATAAACCTTAAAGCACTAGGCAAATGTAGATGATTAACTTAATAATACCTGACACATGTAACATTTTAAGATTTTTAAAACTTTTCATGTATCACCCCAACTCACTATGGGTATCCTGCTAGGCCTCCTAGGTCCTCTTTTCTCTCTACACTCTACTTCATGGCTCATCAGCTCTCATGGGTTCCATTTTCATCTCTATGCAGCTAGGAAGCATGGGAGATAGAGTACTGGGCCTGGAGTCAGGAAGATCTGAGTTCAAATGAGACCTCAGACACTAACTGTATGACCCTATGCAAGTCAATCTCTCCCTCAGTTTCTTTTTTTAATTAATAAATTTATTTATTTTTGGTTTTCAACATTTTCTTCCACAAGATTTTGAGTTCCAAATTTTCACCCCATCTCGCCCCTCCCCCCACCACTAGATGGCATGCATTCTGAATACCCCTTCCCCTAGTCTGCCTTCCCTTCTATCTCTCCCCCACTTCTCTTATCCTTTTCCCCTTCTATTTTCCTGTAGGGCAGGATAGATTTCTGTACCCCATTTCCTGTATTTTTTATTTCCCAGTTGCATGTGAAAGCATTTTTTTTAAACATGTGTTTTTAAAACTTTGGGTTCCAAATTTTCTCCCTTCCTCCCTCTCCACCCATCCTCATTGAAAAGGCAAGCAACTCAACATAGGTTATACATGTGCAGTTATACAATACACTTCCATAATAGGCATGCTGTGAAAAACTAACTTTATTTCCCTTAATCCTATCCTGCCCCCCATTTATTCTATTCTTTCTTTTTACCCTGTCCCTCCTCAGAAGTATTTGTTTCTGATTACCCCCTTTCCCAATCTGCCCTCCTATCATCCCCCTACTCTCTTGTTCCCTTCCCCCATCCCCATTTTCCTGTAGGGTAAGACAGATTTCCATACCCAATTGAGTGTGTATGTTATTCCCTCCTTAAGTCAAATCCTATGAGAACAAGATTCACTCATTCCCTCTCACCTTCCCCCATTTCCCCTCCACTGTAAGAGCCTTTTCTTTTCTGTTTTTTTGTGAGATAATTTACCCCATTCTAGCTCTCCCTTTCTCTTTCTCCTAGTATAATCCTTTCTCACCCCTTAATTTTATTCTCCAGATATGACCCCTTCATCTTCAACTCACCCTGTGCCCTCTATCTATCTATCTATCTATCTATCTATCTATCTATCTATCTATCTACATACATATAATTTTTTTCCCTCCAACTAGCCTAATGCTGACAAAGGTCTCATGAGGTACAAATATCATCTTTCTATGCAGGATGTAAACAGTTCAACCTTAATAAGGATTTTATGATTTCTCTTTCCTGTTTACCTCTTCATGTTCCACTTGAGTCTTGTATTTGAAAGTCAAATTTTCTATTCAGCTCTGGTCTTTTCATCAAGAATGCTTGAAAGTCCTCTATTTCACTGAATGACCATTTTTCCCCTGAAGGATTATACTCAGTCTTGCTGGGTAGGTGATTCTTGGTTGTAATCCTATCTCCTTTGCCCTCTGGAATATTATATTCCATGCCCTGCAGTCCCTTAATGTAGAAGCTGCTAAATCTTGCGTTATCCTGATTGTGTTTCTCCACAGTACTTGAATTGTTTCTTTCTGGCTGCTTGTAATATTTTCTCCTTGACCTGGGAATTCTGGAATTTGGCTACAATATTTCTAAGAGTTTTCCTTTGGGAATCTCTTTCAGGAGGAGATCGGTAGATTCTTTCAATTTCTATTTTGTCCTCTGGTTCTAAAATGTCAGGGCAGTTTTCCTTTATAATTTCTTGAAAGATGATGTCTGGGCTCTTTTTTTGATCATGGAGTTCAGATAGTCCAATAATTTTTAAATTCTCTCTCTTGGATCTATTTTCCAGGTCAGTTGTTTTTCCAATGAGATATTTCACACTGTTCTCTAATTTTTCATTCTTTTGGATTTGTTTTACAGTGTCTTGATTTCTCATAAAGTCACTAGCTTCCAATTGCTCTATTCTAATTTTTAAGGAAGTGTTTTCTTCAGTAATATTTTGGGTTTCCTTTTCCATTTGGCCAATTTTGCTTTTTAGGGCATTCTTTTCCTCATTGACTTTTTGGACCTCTTTGCCATTTAGGTTAGGCTATTTTTTAAGGTGTTATTTTCTTCAATTTTTGGGGGGTCTCCTTTAGCAAGCTGTTGACTTGTTTTTCATGATTTTCTTGTATCACTCTCATTTCTCTTCCCAGTTTTTCCTCTACTTCTCTTACTTGCTGCTCAAAATCCCTTTTGAGCTCTTCCAAGGCCTGGGACTGATTCATATTTTTCTTGGAGGTTTTAGATGTAGGAGCTTTGACTTTGTTGTCTTCTTCTGGTTGTATGTTTTGATCTTCTTTGTCACCAAAGTAAGATTAATATATAGTCTGACTCTTTTTGCGCTGCTTACTCATGATCCCAGCCAACTACTTGAGTTTTAAATTCTTTGTTAAGGTAAGAGTCTGCTTCCAATGTGGAGAATGTACTGTCCTAAACTTCAGGGGTTTGTACAGCTGTTTTCAGAATTAATTCTAGTCACCTATAAATTTTCAGCTCTTCCAAGTTGCCATAAGGGGCGAGGTGTTTCCTCTCCACCACCACAACAAACTCTACCACACCAGCGTTCCTCCTTGCCCCAGGACTGCCCCTCAGAACTGTGACCCAAATCCAAGCACAGGCAAAGCAAGAGATTCCTGCCTCAGCACTGGCAAAGAGATCCCTGCAATTCCCCTCTGATCAGCCACTCGATTCCCCCTCAGTCTGTAGACCAGAAGCTCAGGAGGCAGCCGCCACCCAGGGTGGCTCGGGGCTTGCGGTTGAGACTTAACTTCTCTCTCACCGCAGTCACAGACTTTTCCCACTGACCTTCCAAGTTGTCTTTGGTGTTCGTGGGTTAAGAAGTCTGGAATCTGCCACAGCTGCTCACAACTCAGTCTTCTGAGGCCTGCTCCAGGTTCCCTGCAGCCTGCGTGCCCACGCCGACCTGCACTCCTCTCCCCGCCCAGTGCAATCTACCTTTCCGATCAACCATTCAGGTTTCTTGGGCTGGAAATTTGTTTCACTCTGTCTTGTTGTGGGTTCTGCTGTTTTAGAATTTGTTTAGAGCCATTTTTTACAGGTATTTGGAGGGTTTGGGGGAGAGCTTAAGCAAGTCACTGCTTTCACTCTGCCTCTCCCTCAGTTTCTTCAGCTGTAAAGTGGGAATCATAATAGCACCTAACCCCAAGAATTGTTGTGAGGATCAAATAGATAATAATCTAAAGCAGTATGTATAAAGTACTATATATATGCTATTTATTATGATTATTATTACATAGATCTGGGAATCATCTGCATAAGAAGGAAAAAGGAAAAGCATCCGTGTGCCAGAGGCTATGCTAAGCCCTTTACAAATCGCTCTACACATGTTATTTCATCTGACCCCTCACAACAAACCTATCCGACTTTAGTCACTTGTCTTAACTCTAGTGCACCATTACTAACTGCATATTAAACATTTTGAACTGAATATCCTGTAGATACATGAAACTCAACATGTGCAAAACATACTTATTATCTTTCTTTCCAAACCCACTCTTTAGAACTTCTCTGTTGCTGTTGAGGGCACATCCATACTTCCAGACTGAGATCAACATCAGTACTCTGGAATCATGGTCCATCATTGTATTGAAGTCTTTCAAAGATGATTGTTTTTACCAGGTTTTTACTGTACAAATTGTTCACATACTTCAAATTAAATTATATCTCCATTTTACTTGTCAGTTTTTTTATATGACATAACTTATATTTTCTTCTATTTTTCCCAACTTTTGATATTTTAGTATTTCATTATTTCTTTTTAATGGCATCATTAACTTCTGTTTTACATATTCTAATTTTCAAGAAGTATGTTATTTAAGCAAAGCTTTGTATCTCTTGTGATAAGCTGTTAATTCTCCTTCCAAGTATTTTATTCACAGCTCTTATTTGTTCTCCAGTTCTCTCCTTGAATGTTTTAATTTCATATAGCATCTCATTTAAAACTTTTTAAAAGCTCTTGCTTCATTTCTTTTCTAATTGATTCTTCTGGGAAAGCCCTGTTTTTCTTTGAGGATTTGTTGGCATTTTGGAGTTATTTTCTTCTTCTGGTTTGGGGTGTTTTATGACCCTGTCACTATATTAGTTCTTTATAGTGGGAGTCTGTTTTGTTTTGTTGTTTTTTGCTTTGTTTTGTTTAATCATTCTTTCAGCCTACTTCTTAGATTGGGACTTTGTGTTGGAGCCAGACTTAGCACTCTTCTGGTGGGACTGCAGTGACCAGAGTCCTACGATTATGTTCTCATGGCACTTAGTCCTGTGTTCTTCAAAGATCACAGGTTGTCTTGGGTCAGGGAGCTTAAACTTTCAGTGAACCCCAAGCAATCTAATCAAGGGCATGGTGTGATCACTACCATCCTGGTATTTTCTAGTCATTAGACTCTGATTTGGATCTATATAATAATATAACTGCACACTTGCCCTATGGGGAGCTCCTGATAGACAGGTGCTGGCCTGCTCCTAGGCTGAATTTTTGATCCTGCTCTTAGGTAAGAGGGATGATGCTATTGGCCCACCCTTCGTTTAAGCCTGGGGGCTAAATTTGTCATCCTATTCTGGGGTCAGAGGAACAGAGCTGTAGACTTATCCCTGTTAGACAGTTCTTGTACAGGTAATTTACCTGTGAGCCAAATTCGTGGTGTTAGACTGGGAAAAAAAAATATGATCTTTTGTGGTTTCTCCTTGGATTTGCTAATCACAATTCAGACTGGTACTCTTTACAGGAGGAGTAGGAAGAAGAAGAGAAGGAGAAGAGAGAAGGTCACAAGTCCCCAAATTTCCCCTATGACATTGATTATCTTTTTAAAAAAATCGTATTTTAATTTTCAGATGTTTATATTATTTCTCTTTTTTTATACTTTGCCCACTTTGTCACAGAACAGTTACATGTAAATGAGCTGAGATATTACAATTCCCTATAGCTCTAAAACCTTCAGTGTGGTCTAACTGTTCCACTGGTGTCCTTGAAACTGTGTTTATTTACATTCATATTTATCTTGTTTTTAACAATTAAAATCTGTCTCCCTGTTTCTTTAAGACATCAAGCTATTCATATACAGAGAGGAATCATTCTACATCATTGTGCATAAGTGACTTGAGCCTTAATATTTATTCCACAGTTAATTTTCCATCTACAAATATTCAACTCCCAACTGAAAAGTCTGTTTCTTTATGTATATCTGTTTGCAGTTTTTTTAAACAAGTATGTGCAAACAACCTATATACAGGATTTAAAAGGACATAAAAGAAGGAAGGCAGAAGAATTAAGAGGGGATGAGAAAGAAGAAGATAGGATTTTAGTTCAGACTTAAAGGAAGCAAGGAAAGCCAACAGGGAGAGATGAGGAGCATTCCAGGCATGAGGGACAGCCAGAGAAAATACCTGGAGCCAAGAGATAGAATATCTTGTTCCTGGAACCAAGGAGGTCAATGTCACTGGCTAGAAGAGCATGTGGTGGGAAGGTAGGAGGAGGTTAGGTTATGAAGGGCTTTGAATGTTAATTTTATTTGATCATAGAGGTAATAGGGAACCATTGCAATTTATTGGGTAACAGAGTGACATGGTCAGATCTGTGCTTTAGAACAGCTTTGATGGCTAAATGGAGAATAAATTGGAATGGGGAGAGACTTGAGGCAGGTAGACTGACCAGCAGGCTATTACAACAATCCAGGCATGAGATGATGAGGACCTGCATCAGAGTAGGGGCAGTGTCAGTGGGGAGAAGAAGGAATATTCAAGATGTTGCAGAGATGAAATAGGCTTTGGCAACAGAATATGTGGGGGTGGTGTGGTGTGGTGCGGTAAGAGATAATGGAGAGTCAAGGATGACATCTAGGTTGAGAGCTTGTGGGACTAGGAAAATGGCATTGCTCTTGACAGTAACAGGGAAATTTGGAAATGGAAGGGTTAAGAGGGAAAAGTAATGAGTTCTGTGGTTGGATATGTTGAGTTTAAGATGTCTGCTAGACATCTTGTTCGAGGTGTCTGAAAGGCAATTGGAAATGTGACATAGGAGGACAGCAGAGAGATTGGGCCAGGATAGGAAGATTTGAGAAACATCAGTATATCGATGGCAATTAAACACATGGGAGCTGATGAGATCACCAAGTGAAGAGGGAGAAGAGAATAGGGTCCAGGACAGAACTGTGTGGGACACCCCTGGTTAAAGGGTATTACCTGGATGAAGATTGAAGTCAGGCACTTGTGTGTTCTGATAGGAGGAGGATGAGCAAAGAGTGATATCCAGAAGACATAGAGAGAAAAGACTTTCCAGGAGATGAGGGTGATCAGCAGTGTCAGTGACTGCAGAGAGGTGAAGGAGAATGAGGATTGAGAAAAGGCCATTGGATCTGGCAACTAAGACATCATTGGTAACTTTGGAGAGAGCAGTTTCAGTGAAATCCAGACTGCAAGGAATTAAGAAGAGAGTGAGAGAAGAGAAAATGGAGGCACCTATTGTAGGCAGGCTTTTCAAGAAGTTTAGCCACAAAGGACAGGAGAGATTAGCTGTACAGGCATCTCAGAGTAGAACACCAAGGCTGGAGGAATTCTCAAGAAAAGAGTGACTCTTTCCCCTCTTTTTCTTGCTAATACCTGTTCATCCAGAGACACTGTAATAGAAGCTGCTATTTCATTACCATTTCGAAGTTTCTACTGATCTAAATTTTGCCTCAACCATAAAGAGTCCAAGGGTTAACTAGAAATAGATATAAATGTAAAGTTAGGCAGAGAACCACCCCAACTTCTGCCTAAATGTTAGGAACTTGCCTGACTTGGGGATTAGAGCAATTGTGAATTGAACTTTAATTTTTCTCTGAATAGAAACTTCTAAAGCTGAAGAAAAGCAAGCCTCATGGACCTTAGGAATCATATTATTGCCCTGTAGGCTCAAATGGGTTAATCATTATAAATTGCAAGGCTATAGTATACAAACAAATCCACCTCGCAAAAAATACCCTATTAAAATATAGCACTTTTTAAGATTGTAAGTTGCAAAGGACATAGCTAGAAGGCCATCTAGTGCAACCATTGCATTTTATAGATGAGAACATTGAGGCCCAGGGCATGACTGGTCTTAGGTCACCCAGATGATTAGAGACAAAACCAGAATTAGAACCTAAATTTCCTGACTCCCAGCCCCGGGCTCTTTCCACCACATCAGGAAGGAAAGAGAAAAATTGAGGTCTTGTAATCTAATCAGGGCTAACTTAAAGCATAAAGGTTATATATTTATATATACATACATATATATATACACACACATATGTATATATATTTATATATATATTTATATATTTTTTTCCTTCTAGGATTAATGACCTCTCCTCTCTCATCAGAACTACTACTCACAATTTTTGTATCTGGGAAAAGTGGCATAAAACATGGTTAGGGCAAAAAGAATGAAATATGCCCTCAATTTATTTGGGAAACAGGCAATAGATAGTGTCTGGGTCATGGGAAGGATGCTATGGAAGGCAATGCATTGAACAGGCCAGGTCTTGGCCAGGGAGGAACTCACTTGATGTAATGGATAAAGAGCTGTTCTGGGAGTCAGAAATCCTTGGGTTCCACTCCTGTTTCTGCACACATGGTCTGAGTGACTCTGGGCAAGTTACTTACCCTCTCAGTTCCCAAGACAACTCTCCAAGATAATAAATAAATAATATTTCTTTAAAGCTGTTTAGGGTTTTTTTTGTGCTTTTGAAGAAGCAGCCCTCTAAATTATGGCATCCAGAGATAAGGCTTCTGCACAGGTTTATGGGTCTCTTCAACAGCAAGCACAAAGATGAGATTAGTTATATATTGACTATTTGGGTTAGGAGTATCTATTCCACAGAAATTCCCAAGACACAATTTTCATGAAATGGTTCATAGTGTTAATCCCGCTCTCTCACTGAGAAATTAATACTCACACCTGTTCCTCCTTTTAAAAGCCTATGTAGACATATGTTAAAGAATCAATTCCATGCCAGGTTTCTTTACATTTAAATGAAGAGGTTATAATTCACCTCATGATTCAAGAAGGTGCTTTGCTTGCCTTGAGCCTCAGCTTCTTTCTGTAACATTTTGAAAGGGTCCATCCTCTAGTCCCTTTTGTACTGAGGGAAAAGACTGAAGACATTTTATTTCGCAACCCAATCCCCCTAGCTGTTAATGTTTTCTCTCTCCTTAAGTAAATTGTGTATATACTTATCATCTGTTTATGTGACATGTTCTTCCAGCAGAATGTGAGCTTCTTGAGGGCAGGAATTATTTTTCCTTTTGTTATTGTATCTTTAACACTTAGTATGGGATATGACAGTAGCAGGTTTTTAACAACTGTTTGTTGGTTTAGATTAGATTATCATCCTTATTAAATACAACTATCACTACATGACAAGTGTCCACATCATGCATTGTCATTCACCATAAGATGTATATTGAGTACAAGGTTGTGTGCAGGGCTCTGTGTTAGGGATGAGGATTAAACACGGACACTGGTTTTAGGATTGAACTTAAAATCTTAAGTGGCCACTCAGTCATTCTGAGACTAACAGGCTGGAGTCTTATTATGTCAGCCATGCTAAAGGAGTAGAAGAGTTAGTGCAAATGCTTCAACACATCCCAGCATAGACTTGGTATCTAAGTCATACCCAAACTGGTTCCATCCCTGGTTTCTTGGTTACTCCTCAGCCCAAGCTTGTGTATGAATATTTGATTGTGATGTTAAAGGCAGGCAAAGGCTGGGCAGCATTGACTCATGCAGTTTTATTGGGAGTCTAAATATTTAAAACAGGAAGGATTTTTGCATCACAGATAGGGAGAGGGAAGGACCTGAGAGGTCATTTAGTCTGAATTTCTCATTTTACAGGATGGGGAATGTGAAGTCACTTGCCTAAGGTCATTCAGGTGGTAAATGGCAGAGTTAGGATTTGAACTCATTTGCTCAGGCTCAAAAGCCAATGTTCTCTTAGTGTCTTAGGAGCTTGTAGGGCAAGTGAAGAGAACATTCCCATAAGATGAGAATCTTGCTTCCTATCTGGTTTGGCAGGCAACTGCCAAAAACTCCACCTTTCACTGGATTCTTCCAGTCCCCTTGCCTTTCTCTGTAGCTTAAATCTTATAGTATTGCCTGGAATAGTTGGAGGTGGGATTTGGTCTTTTTTGCTTATCTGGGTTTCCATATAATCTGCACTTATCAGGAGCAGGAGAAAGGAGGGAATGTCTTATCCTATCAGAGTCTCTAGTTTGTGCCAGACAACTTGATCTTTCTTATCATCTGAAGCCACCAAAATCTACACAGTGTATTCCCTTCCCAGCCTCCAATTCTCTTTTTCAACACTGTCTTTGGTTACTTTTGAGGGTAGGGGATAAACTGCCTTCCCCATCAGTGACTGTACTTTCTTCAAGGTCCCATCCCACCCCATTGCCCTTGCATTCATTCACAGCTAACATGAGATGCAGTCTTTCTCTGAAAAGCACTGGAACACATCTGCCATTGGAAATTCCTTAACCATCATAACAGTATCAGGGCCAGGGAGGGGGCAAGGAGGAAGCAAATCCACTGAAGCTTCCAGGATTCCAGATTATATTTATCTGCTATGACAAGTGACAATAATAGCCAAAGACCCAAGCAAAGCCAGAAGTGATGGTGGAAGACTGCTAGTGAGTGACTCAGCTCAGGCAAAGGCAAATTGGCTTATGATTTTTTCATCAGACAAAAATCCTAAGAACTTCTTGATAAAGCTTGCAGATCTCTAGAAGCAGCTGCCCCTGGAATTAAGTCTGCAGAAATTCCCCTTCCCAAGGGAATTTTTCCCCCTGGTGAAACCTGAGGGACTGCAGTGGTTGAAGGACCTGTGGCAAGGACCTCTCTGGCCTCTCCCTGGATTTCTGGCATGAGTATGGAATGTAAACTTTTGTTCTCAAGAATTCCCCCTTTCTTTATATAATGCTGCCCATTAGGAGAGCTTGGTATTGTGTGTTTTAAGGGTTAGATTGAATAATCCAGACAAACACCTGACATTTGGTGTGTTCTGTGGAACCCTCTACACAGCCATCTAATGATTCTGAAAATGCTAACAAAGTAAGCAAGAATTTAAAATGTCATTTTCAGGTATATTTCTATTTAAATTGTTTGATAGAATCCTGACTAGATTTGCCCCCTGGCATATTCTAAAGGGGGTCATGGCGTTGTTCTGACACTATGGATACTTTGAACGCTATCCTGAACAATGTTAGCATTTCAGCCTAATTAATTGCATCCTATTTTGTGATTTGTCTGGGGTGGCTTTGCTTGCTGGCTGAATTTTCTTCCTCTTCTATCTCTGTGCTCATCCTTGTCTCATTTTAAATGTCAACAGTTCAGTATTTGTGTAATTGGCTTCTTTCTCATTTCGTCCCTTCTCCCACAATCCCATTACTCACTTCACTCAATCAGTGCATGAAAGTTTTATCTGGGACTTTAGTAACTGTGAGTTCAGGCAGATTCTTGTAGTCTACAGGTTTTGTCAATTCTTTTAACACTCCTCATGTCCAGCATGAGGTTTCCAGGGGAAACCCTTACAAGTAAGACAGAGAAGTCAGGAGGAAGGCCTCATATTTAATTCTGTCTCAAATACTTTCTAGTTGGGTGACCTTATGCAAGCAATTTTACCTTCTCTGGACCTCAAAATTATCATCTGTAAAATGAAGGGGCTGGACTGGATGGCTGCTAAGGACCCTTCCAGCTCTAACACTAAGATCCTATGCTCCTCTCATATGTGTGAGGCCCTGTGCTAAGCTGCTGGGGCAAAAACCATAGAGCTGAAATACGTACAGTGCCTTAAGGTTGATAATGTGCTTTTGTATGTATGATCACATTTGAACTATATCAGTGGTGTCAAATTCAAATAGAAATGGGGGATTGGCTTAGAACCCATTAACATTCTCTGTGTTCTGTTGTAAGGGCACAGTGGATAGCGCACAGGGCCTGGAGTCAGAAAGACATGAGTTCAAATCTGGTCTCAGATATTTACTAGCTGTGTAACTCTAGGCAACAACACTGTTTGCCTTTGTTTCCTCATCTGTAAAATGAGAATGGAGAATGAAATGGCAAACCACTCCAGCATCTTTGCCAAGAAAACCCCAAATGGAATCATGAAGAATTGGACACAACTGAACAACCACAAAAATATTCCGTTATATTTTTATTTATTTTGTTAAATACTTTCCAATTACATTTTAATCTAGTTCAGGCTGAACATGGAGGTTTTTAGCTAGTGAGATGGGTGTTGGGCACCTCTGATCTATATAATCACCCTGTAAGCTAAGTAGGATAATATGCAGATGAGGGAAACTAAGGTTCAAAGAAGTTACTAAGTGGCAAGGATGGCATTCAAATTCAGTTCTTCTTGACTCCAAGCCTCATACAATATCCAGTATACCACACTGCCTCCCAAGGTGTTAGAGAATTTTCTATTTATTTTCAGTACACAAACTTATTCATTTGTCAGGTGTGCAGCTTATTTCCAACCAATTTGGGTGATTTCTCCTATCTGAACAGCTATTGAAGATAATCACTAGCTATGACCTTGGGTAAGTCACTTCACCTCTTGGCTTTGGTGTCCTCATCAGGAAAATGAAGGCATTGAATCATCATAACCTCATAGTTCTAGATCTGGAAAGAACCACAGAGGCAAAGTAGTCTAACTCTTCATTCATAACTGGAATACAGGGAGGTAAATTGGTCTGCCCAAGGCCACCCAGGTAATAAACATGAGATATGGAATCCAGATCCTATGACTTTACAGCTGTTGCTATTTCCACTATACTACACTCCTAAATAACCATGGAGTTTCCCTCCTACTTTAAATCCTGTGATCGTAGAATCAAAGATCATTTTGAGGAATTGGACCTGGAATCCAGTCCCAGCTCTGCCACTTTTTATCATTAAGTTTCTCTGACCTCATTTCCTCAGCTAATTCCACTGATGGAGTGAAATTAGAGTTGAGGGACATCAACAAATCCAATAAAAATAAAAGTCAACATTTATTAAATGCCTGCTATGTGCAACAGATTATATTCTACTCAGGGAGGATACAATGAAAAACACACATTTGCTGGCTTTGAGAAGCTTACAATCAAAAACAGAGAACAACACAGAAACACAAATAACTATAAGACAAATTATAGTATGACAAGGACCTAAGAGTGGTCTAGAGTGACATGAGAAACACAAGAAGAAAAATCATGACAGGCTTCATTGAGAAAGTGGTTCCTGAGCTGAACCTTGAAGGAAACTATTTCAATGGGAGTCATAGTATGGGGCAAGGGGAGAGCTAGGAGGGTACAAAGGCATGGCGTGTGAAATGATAGGGAAAAGGCAAGTTGTATACTTTCCCTGGAACATAGGGTGCATTGAAGGTATGTGGTAAGCTCTGATTTGTAGCTTTGGCCAATTTCCAAGGTGTGATCACACTAAAAATTTTAATAATTGGTTCTCCAAAGCCTCATTCAAGCTGTCTTCCTCATACTCCCGTAGTAGGTGATAAGGCTGAAAAACAAAAGCAGTTTGGATGGGAAACATGTTGCAGACAGGGTTGGACTAGATCAGGGACTCCACCTTTTTTGTGCCATGAACCCCTTTGGTAATCTGGGCCTATGGACCCCTTCTCAGAATAATGTTTTTAAATGCATAAGATAAAATACATGGGATTGCAAAGAAATTCAATTATAATGAAATATGGTTATCAAAACATTAAAAAAAGTTCACTGACCCGAGGTTAAGTACCTCTGGACTAGATAATCCTTAAGGTCTTCTATTTCTGAAATTATTTGGACTTTTGAGCATTTTGATTTGCAATAGATCTGGACCATATAATTCTCCATGGATGTGAAGAAATTACAGTTATTTGTAATGTTGTTTTTTGTATTACTGCCTGTGGTGTGTGTTTAAAATATGTCTAGCACTCATGCCCTGCTCAAGTAGTGCTCAGAGCATGAGCACAGCTATTGAGGTAACTGTAGCCCCGCATGACTTCTGCATAGGAACAGACACTACTCATAACCCCCTCCTTCCCACTCACCCCTCACCTTCCCAGATTATTTCATATATTTAAAAAGGGTTTTTTAAGGTCTTCGACCTTTTAAGAAACGAATTGTACAAATTTCTTCGAGTTTTGGGGAAGTTTTAAAGAACTGGGAAGTCACCATTAATAATAAAACTATTAAACATTTATTAAACACTTACTAGGAAAAAAGATGGGACCAAGACAGCTGTTAACAAAGCAACAAAAAGAAAAATGCAACCCATATTAAAATCTCAGCATTATTACCATAGCCTGGTTGTGTATATCAAGGTAATGGAATTCAAAACATCTAGGGTGTCTCCTCAATTATCCAGAATTCAGAGGTGGGGAACCTATGGCCTTGATACCACATGTGTTGAGGCTTTTTGATTGAGCCCAAGCTTTACAGAACAAATCCTTTTATTAAGGGGTTTTATTCTGTGAAGTTTGGATTCAGTCAAAAGGCTGCACCCTAAGACCTAGAAGGCCACATATGGCCTGGAGGCCACAGGTTCACCACCCCGATCCAGATAGTTATAAGAAATAATGAGCAGGATGGTTTCAGAAGACTTATATGAGCTGGGAAGAGTTATATGAACTGATGCAGTGAAGTGAGCAGAACCAAGAAAATATTGTACACAGAAACAGCATTATTATAATAATGATCAACTGTGAAAGACCTAGCCACTCTCTTCAAGACAATGAACCAAGACAATTTCAAAGGACCCATAATGAAAAATGCTATCTACCTCCAGAGAGAGAAGTGATGAACTCTGAACTCTGAGTGCAGAAGCATACTTTTTTTAACTTTATTTTTTTGGGGGGGTAGGGTTGGACTGGTGTGTTTTCTTTTGTAACATGGTTAATATGGAAATAAATTTTGCATGACTTCATATGTATAATCAATATCATATTGTTTGCCTTCTCAATGAGTGAGGGAAAATCATGAGGAGAGAGAGAAATTGGAACTCAAAATTTTTAAAAATGAATGTTAAAAAAGTTTTTTACATGTAATTGGGAAATATTTACTTAAATAAGTAAAAATGTATTTGAAAAAATTATCCAGATAGCTGAAGTCACTCACTCATTTTTAGACAGAGATGAAAGTAATAGAAAAAACAAAAAGGTTGAATTTTTTTGTTGTTGTTGTTTTGATGGTTTTGGTTTTTGTTTTTTGTTTTTTAGAAGAGAACACAAAAGGTTATGTTGGGAAGCAGAATGGTATTGGAGAAGAATTGGAATGGAAAGAATAAGGACCTGTTCCTCCCTCCTAGATACTAGATGATCAAGTTAGATGTAGCAACAAGAGGAAACTAACTCTCTCTGAAATCATAAAAGACCAAGGCTTATGATACCATGGTTTTGATAGATTTTACTTCCAGAAGGACTAACCCTTATTCCAAGGCTGCAGTAGGTGGAAAAAAGATTAAAATCCAGAGTTAAATTAAATAGTGATCTAACCACACTTTGTTAGTCAAAATACAACCAATTGTACCTTCAAATCCTGTTTCAAAAATTCTTTCTTCTAATCTGGATGTGAAGACATAAGCATTAACATTTAATCAACAGAGATTCTAATATTTAATAATTTTTTATGTGGAAAATCAGTCCAGACTGGATTGTGAACTATATCTCTTATTACTACTTCCTGGAAAAGGGAACCTTATAGAAAAGCCTTTATAATAGCTGATGCTTGATAGAACGAAGCTACTGGGAATAGTCTCGTGGAGGAGTTAACCAAAACATAAGGTAGTTGGTGAGATGAAGTAAGAGGATAGTAAGAGAAAAGAAAGGAAGTTTGGCAAAGCTATAAAATTCTTAACATGACATAAGAAGAAAGGCAACCCTATGGCTGATCACCTTTACAGGAAGTTTGTCAGATTCGTTCTGCAGGGGAACTATAAGAACAACAAAAACTGAAGATCTTACTTCTAGCAAATATGGAAAGCAGGAGAATTTTTATTGATAATAATAGCTAGCATGAATATAGCACTTTTAAGATTTGTAAAGCACTTCACAAATATCTCATTTGATCCTTACAACAAATTGTATTATTATCCCCATTTAATAGATGAGGAAACTGAAACTGAGAGAGATTAAGTGACTTTTCCACGGTCACATAACTAGTAAGTGTCTAAGGACAAATTTGAACTCAGGTCTTCTTGATTTCAGGTCTAGATCTCCATTTCCTGTCCCCACTTAAACAGAGTGTGTGAGACAGGCTATCTGTACAGGCTGGTTATGCCCCTAGAAGAGAAAATAAAGGGATTTGAATGCCTATCCCACCCTTCAAAGTATCAGGAAGAATTCTTTGCTTAAAAACAAACAAACAAACAAAAAAAGCAGATGAGTAGCTTCAATGTGAAAATAAAGAAGAAGATGGATGTAAAAAAGCAAATAGGAATCCTCACAGAACTTAAGGGACTGGATGAATGCGAACAAAATGTCCTCTTGTCTCCTCTGACACTGTCCACCCTGGTACACCCTGGTACATCATCACCTCATTCTTGGACTACTGCAAAGCCTGCTGGGGGGGGGGGGTCTTACTGCCACAGGTCTCTCCCCACTTCAGTCCATCCTCCCTCAGCTGTCTGTGATTTTCCTAAAGTGAAGGTCTAACCATGTTACCCCTGTACTCAATAAATTCCATTGGCTCCTTGTTGCTTCTAGGATCAAATATAAATTGCCTATTTGATATACAAAGTCTTTCATAAGCTGCCTTACTTGTCCCTTACCCCATCAATCCAGTGTTCTTATACCTTATACCCCTCCCCAACACCCCCACCACACACACTCACACACACACACACACACACAAACACACACACACACCCCATGTACTCTGCAATCCAATGACACTCACTGGTCATCCTTCAACAAAATACTCCGATCTCCTGGCTCCTAGCATTTTAACTGGCTGTCCCCCATGCCTGGGATCCATCCTCAACTCTCCTTCCTAGTTTACCTGGATTTCTTTGTCTCAGCTAAAATCCCACCTTGCACAGGAAGCCTTTCCCAATCCCTCTTAATTCTGGTGCCTTCCCTTTGTTGTTTATTAACAATTTATTTTCTATATAGCTTGTTTTACATAGTTGTTTGCATATTCTCTCTTCTATTAGATGGTGAGCTCCTTGAGAGCAAGGACAGTCTTGATTTTTCTTTGGATTCCCAGTGCTTAGCACAATACCCGCCCTTAACGAATGTTTATTGACTGACTTACTGACTGATTGGTGATAACTCCATGCTGAAAGCTACTGAAGCAATAACCTGATAACATTAGAGAATTTGTAATGTATCTGAGGTATGTTTTCAACACATGACAATATCTCAAGTTTTATACAATCAGATAATTACTGTTCACTTCTTGTGAGTTGTATGGACACAAAGGATACTTCCAGAAGGAAGTTAGAAAGCATTACTATTACAAAATCCTGAGAGAAAAACATTGAAGACTCTATTGGAGTACAGATCAGGTATCACCACTGCTGCCCATCAAAAGCAAAAGCTGCAGAAGACAATTGCAGATTTTATATAGAGAGATGGTTAAGAAGATGGTATCTGAGAATAAAATTTTAATATCTGAGCTATGACTTATAAGGATAACAGGATCATGGATGTCATGTACCTCAGTAGGGCTAGTAGTAATGTATATGGCTGGAATCTTGTAAATTTAGTCAAAAAGGGCTTTAAATTAGAAAGAAAGGGGAAAAGGAGAAAATGGCTTAATCTATGCCTATCAGACTAAATACCATAGAGATGAGCTACAATGTTGAAAAAATAGTAAAGATATTTGGGAGTTCTCAGGATACAAAACCTAAGAAATGAGTCGGTAAATAAAGCTAGGCTTCAAGTGTTTATAAACAGTTGCACAAATGATAGCTAATAAGTATAGATAACAAGAGATCCTTGTTCAAAAAGCAAACCAGAGTGATGTTATAAACTAGAGCTTATAAAAAACTTCAACATCTACAGGGATTCTCTCTTTAATCTTCTCTTGGAGTCTCCTTCATGATAATGGTGATCAACTTTGGCAACTTTGTCTTCCTGTTTTTCATCTTCTCTGGTTCTGATGATTAGAGGACAATCAACTAAGATTATTTCTGTTGTTACATTTTGCAAGGAATCTAGGATAATTTTGATGAACATTTGAAAGACACCTCTCCAGTGTTTACCAAAATTGAACGATCAATAAACATTAAGTACAATGGACTCTTACTGTGTGATATCACACAGTAAAAGCCTGCCTGTTCTGTACTGGTGTCCTCCTTGAGGATACATTAAATGCATTTGTAGATTAGCTTCTTTAAAATGTTATACAGATGGGAAGTCAGGGATATAGATTTATAGCAATCTGTGTTCTCTTGGTTGTCATTTTTTGGTATCAGTTAATTTCAAGCTTTTTCCCATGTATAACACTATTGAGCATCACTCTGAAGGACAGAGTTGACAATCCTTTCTGTCCCCTCCTCCTCACTAGATAGGTATGGTGCTGATCTTTCCCAGGCTTTTTCTATCTCCTCTCTGGCAGACTCAGCAAACTACGACAGCTGGACCCTTTGCCTGTTTTTGTAGGGAAGGTAACCTAAGAGTGGTTTGTTGTTGTTTTTTGTTTTTTTTTTTGTTACATTTTAAAATACAATAAAACTTTATTTAAAAAACGTAAACACCATTCTTAGTTCATGGGCTGTGCAAAAACAGTAACTGGGCAGATTTGGCCCATGGGCTATATAGTTTACAGACTCCTGAAGAATGAAATATTTTCTTCAGTGTCTGTTCTCTCCTTCCAATCCTGGCTTGTCTCTGAGATTTAATCAGCTGCATCTTACAGAAAGCAATTAGCTCTATGATGGCCCTTGAGTCCATGTAGCCCCCTCCTCTACTGTTTTATGGGGGTTATATCAGATGAAAGTTATTGAGACAATCACACTAGTCTAAAGCCCCAGTTAAGAACATTTGTAACAGTCAGGCAAAGGTTTAGCTCTCTGATCTAATTTTAAGTTTTCTGAGTTTCAGCTAATCCTCATCCCTAAAATGTGAGGCAAGATCAGGATACAGGAAACATCTAGATAAAAGAAGCAGATAGACTGTATTACAGTGCCTATTACTGGAAAGGTATAGTCAGAAGTTAGGGAAAGAACAGACTTTTTTTTAAGGACCTTCTGTTACTGCTTGATGAGGTGAGTGCAACCACAACTTTTAATCTAAGACCTCAGTTCTGAGGTGCCTGAAGTGCAGTGGCCTTACTTCCAGCTCTCCCTTCCTGCTGTAGCTCTAACCTCCTATCAGATTCTACTTTCAGCTTCCTTTTTATCAGAATTAACTATTACTTGGTGAAGTGATGTCTGCTTGCTCCAAATGTATTTCTGTATGCTTGTGACATGTTAATCATGTGTTTTAGGAATGTCTGACTATCAATCCTCTTCTTCCTTTTTGACAAAATGTTCATCTGAAACTACTTTAGAATGGTAGACGCTGTGTTTAGTTAGTGTTGCATTGGTTTTTCTTAGCATCCCATCCAAATTTGTTACAATCAATACTACGTTTTTGAAAATGTATGCTAAGAGTAGTGTTGCCTAAGTGATAATTGTTTTAAATGTTATTCCAATTAATCTTTTATTTCAGAATGCCTAAGTCTCTTAATGTATCAGCCATAGCTTTCTCCTTGATAGTTTTATTTTCAATGTGTTTTCATGCTCATGACCATTAATATCTATCTTTCCTTGGCATGCATTAAGAAACTTAACACTTATCAAATACAAATGTGATTTTTTATATAACCTGATAAAGATTCTACGTAACAAAGAAGCTATCTAATATATTTTCAGTGAAGCTCTGTAGTTCATCATTCATGTACGTAAAGTGATTAATAAAATGTTTTAGTTCATACTCCTTTTTAATCTGGAGGCCATACTTAGTTCAGCTTAGGAGAAATGATAACAGATTTAATATTAGGAAGAATCATAATGTGCTTAAACTTCTTCCCCTGAAAAATTTCATGTTTTACATGAATGGTGTTTGACATCATTGAGTTGGTGACATGATCTAAACCAAGAAAAGTTTTCCATAGAGATATCATTCACTTGAGTACACTCACTGTGCCTGGGTCTGATTTGTGCATTTATGGAACATGAGTATGGAAATGGTTCAAAAACTTTTCAGAAATCAATAGATAAATGTAAACGTTACAGTGTTTTCAGGCAGCTTGTTCAATATAATTACAGAATAGGTAGGAAGTTATTCTTTATATCCTGGAACTTTTTGTTACAACCTCTTTTTCTTCCTTAGCCAATGTTGTTTGTAGATTTTGTGTGATACGGGCTGTGAATATTTTCTAAAAAGTATATGACCAAGTAATTGGTCAATATTTGAAGAGATGTTTGAGATCCTTTGAGAATAATTATGATGGCTTCTGTCAAGAAAGACAGCATCAGTCTTGTGTCTGAGAGAAAGCTGGTCGAGTCTTTGCTTGCACTTTCTGTCATTGGGAAGTATTTGAGTCAACTGCTACAGTTCCTATCCAGCCCCACCAATTTCTAGTCTTGCACAGAAGCTAATTTCAATTACGTAACTTGACAAAATGTCTTTCATTCGTGACATTGATTGTTCATGAACTTTCTATTTCTTGTTTGATCTAACTTGTGTTAATGTTGTGTTGAGTTTCTTGTGACCACATAGAGGACCAGAAAATTTTCACTTCTTTCTATTCTTGGGTTCATTTTCTCCTCTATTTTTTTATTTCTCAAGCTTCTTTAATGAGGTTTTTGATTGTTGAAATAATAATTTTTTTTCTTGCATTGCTTTGACTCCTTGTATTGCCTTAATGTTTTGCTTACAATTACTGGTTAATAAGATGTATTTTTTCCCTGGATTTTTGTTCTGTGTTTACTTTTTGTTTCCTCTGGGTGGTATGGAGATCACTTTTTCTAATGTTCTATTGCATTTCTATGTATATTTCTAGAGATTCCAAACTTTTAATGCCTTTTCATTGATCTTTTATAGTCCTTTCAAATCACTTTTACCCTGATAAAGTTTGACACTGATAGTTCCGCCTTTCCTCTGATTCTTTGTACCATGGCAACAGCTACTACAGGGACTACTGTGTATAATTCCTGAGATTTCTTTATGCTTTTTGTCAGGTATTTTGGAAAGGGTGCATGATGTATGGACAGCATATACCAATTTTTAAAAATTACTCTCTTTTTGGTGAAATTGGTCTGCTAGTTGGACTCATGTCATAAAACTGAGCTTTTCTGACATGGTCATCAAAGTATGCACATCTGTTTTTAACAATTAAGACTGGCATTTTTTTGATATGTCATTCAGCAGAATTTTTGAACTTTCTATTGTTTGCAGATTTTAAGTGACTTCATGGTTTTAATCTTTCCCCTCTTCAGATCTTAGTAGTTTCTCAATTTCATCTCATTTCTAATTTAGGCTCGAGAATGCCGTTCTTTCCTAATGTTATCCTGTACTCATCAGCAATATATTGCTCTGTGGCTTGGTGTCAAGGGTATCATTAACAAAAAGTAATATGAAATCCTCTGTATCTGGTGAGATGTTCCAATTTTATTTTGACATAGTACTGGCGCATAAAAAAAGTATTAATGTCATCAGTCCATTTCAAGCTACTCCATGCCATATGCACTAAAGCAGGAGATTGGATATTGGTTCTGATTTGTTCTGATGTAGCTCGTCTTCTTGTGGTGCCAGAACACAATGGGGAGCCATTTGCTCCACTGTGCTCATCATAATGGTCCTGAATAGAGCCATCATGCAACCCTGTCACCCCATCTCTTTTTTAGATCCATAGGAGAAGTTTCATCACACTGACCAATCAATGGTATCTAAAAAAAATCTCAATTTGCAAGAAATCCTTGTACATGACTCTGGTTAGCATTTTCCTATTTCCATACTTTGTAATTTACCCTTCTCCCATCCCTACCTCCCTGTAAGGCAAAGAATATAGGTTGCTCTTTGAGGGAGATGTTGTTATTATCTTGTTCTCATTTTTTATGGAGTTCAGATAGAAAAGTCCCAATAATACATCTTTAACCCTCCTATAAAATTATTGCTTTTTATGGTTGAATGAAGGTTTTGGAATACACATTCATCAGAAAGCATCTTTTGGACAACTCTAGTAGCAGATAGGACAGTGGGTATAATATTACCTTAAACTGTGTCCACATGCTTTTGCTTTTATTATCAAGGTTCCTATATTTTGTGAGCTTTCCATTCCATGAGCTTTGGTGGTTATGAATATTTATGTTGACCTATTTAACATATTGTTCTTAAATTTTCAGGGATCACAGGATGTCTTGATGATTGTGGGAGGCAGTTTTGTCTCTGAGACTGCTTCTGCTCTAGTATAGTTTATTTGAATTGAATTCTAGTATATTTTATGGTTTGCATTAGTAGTACAGGGATGATGATAATTAGCAAATATCTCAGAAAAAAGTGATGATTATGAAGAATTAGCATAACTTAATCAAGAACAAGAAGTTCTAGATTAACTTTTATTTCTTTTTTGATAGTCTTACCAGACTGGTGGATCAATGGAATACTATAAATATAGTTTATAAAGATTTCAGTGATGAATTTGACAAAGCCTCTCATGCTCTTCTTATAGGAAAAAAAAAGGAAAATACATGTTAGTTGATAAGATGAGTAGATTTGGAAGGATCAAAGGATCAGATCCAAATATTAGTCATGAATAGCTTAAAGTTAGATTATAAGGAAATCGCCAATGGAGTGCTCCAGGGATCCATACTTGGATTTATAATGCTTAATATTTTTATCAGTAATTTGGATGAAGGTATATATAGAAGGTGTTCTTAACATATTTTCAAATGACACAAACTTACAAGTGTTGCTAACTCGCTAGAAGGAAGAATCAGGATTCAAAAAGATTTTGACAGACTGGATAAGACAGACAAGCAGGATAGCACCTTTGCTTCACCTTGAAGTCTTAGATATTTATCTAAAGCAATGAAAGGTGAAGTAACTTGCCCAAGGTCACCCCCAAAATGTGTCAGAAACAGGACTAGAACTTATATGGCCCGAGTTCTGAGGCCTGCTTTCTATCTGCTGTCTTGTGCTGCTTCTATAAGATAAATATAATGGTGTAAATATAATGTATTACAGTTGGGTTTATAGAAAACTAGCTTCGGAAGTACAGGATGTGGAAGGTAAGGCTAGACAGGAGGTTTTTTAAAAAAAATTTTTTTTACAGACAAAGCTCAATGTGAATGAATAGTGTGAAATATCAACTAAGATAACAATCTTAGACTGCATGAAATTTAATGTATCTTCTTTTAAAGGAAATAGGATACACTGGAAGTTATTAGGTGTGTGAGGGATATGGTCATACCTGTGCCTTAGAAAGCTTAATTTTGGCAGCTAAGTGGAGGATTGATGGACAGGGGAAAGAACGAAAGAGGATACACTCATTAGGAAGCTATCACAGTATGCGAGGCAAGTTGTGATGGGCGTCTGAATTAGGGTAGTGATTTGAGTGCAGGGGCGAGGACAGATAAGAGACATGAAGATTGAATGAATAAGGCTTAAAAACTAATTGGATATGAGGAGCGAGAGAGAGGGAAGGGTCAAGGATGATGCTAAAGGTCTAAACTTGGTTGAGTAAAAAAATGATGGTACCCCAACCCTTATGTAGTGAAATCAGGAGAAATGGTGTCTAGTCCTGGCTCTGCAGCTTATGCAAGTGTATATTTTTAGACATTTCACTTAATCTTTCTGTTTCTTAATCTGTCAAATAAGGATAAGAATCCAGACCCAGGCTTCCTCTCAAGGATCAAATAAAATAAGGTGCAGGAAAGTTCTTTGAAAATGAAGTACGAAAATAGTGGTATTATTATTGAAATCTAATAAAATCCAAATTAAATGAGACTTATTTTCTCTTTGTTTGGGTATTTTCAAGGTAGGAGTGATGAACAGTATTATTTTATTTCATATCATGGATCCAAATTTAACAAACATTTATTAAGCTCTTATATGCAAGGCATATGATTGCAAAGACCAACACAAAACTATCCCTACCCTCCAGAAACTTACATTTTACAGCAGTATACAGCTATATTTAATGCAAGAGGAGGGAGATAACTCTAGTACCTGATGCAAGGTGATCCCCTCACCTGACTCACATAAAAGCATGCCACAATTGAAGCTCTTTTCATGTACCTTTCCCCCTTTTTTTCCTGACAAGGTTTTCTCACTCCGCCAGCATAATAAATGCTAAATAAGTGGATCTAAGTGACAACTTTAATTAGGGCCATCAACTTCAGAGGAAAAAATTATAATTAGGAAATTGATTATCCCTGCTCTCCTTCCATTTGAAATGTTAAAACCACATTGTCACCAATTCAATATGTAAACTACAATAATTAAGACTTCCTTGACAGCTGAGGAAAGTTACCATGCACATGATTTCATCCTTACCCTTTTAGACTAGAGCTATAACTAGGGGCAGGGTTACTGAGGCTTCATCCTAATACTAAATTTAAAGGATCCAGATAGCACTTACTTCAACAGTATAGAATCATTGAAACTTAACACTGGTTAGCAAGACTAGTTAGTTAAAATAAGTTGTCAGATAATGTGAGCTACCCCTCTCCCCACCTCTTTGCTGCATCTTAGCCTGGTGGCCATTGTCCTCTCTTTCCTCTTTTCTCTGTGTGGAGCAGAGTCTTGCCTCCCTTCCTCCCCAACTGAATGTATTCTTTTTGTCCTTGACCCTAAACACTCTTTTGTGAAGGTCACAGCATGGACAAATTTTCTAGCTGTAGCTCTGTTTCAGAGCATCAAAGCCAAGGCTACTTTGACATGAATGAATTAAAACAAAGTGTTCACACAGGTAGAAAAGCATGACATCCCCTGTCCTTAAGCAGCTCATATTCAAATAGGAGAGATTACCCATGCAGGAGATGTGGAAAGACCTGTGGTGCTTAGGGTATGGTGACAAGAAAGAGAGTGAGGCATATCCTTTAGTGTGCTTTACATTGATAAAATTATATCGGTTTCTGATGTTAAATAATTTGAAAGTAGCAAGGACTTTGTGGATGAGAACTTTCTTCTCCAGGTCTTCAGTATCTCTGGCTACTGAGGAGATAGGGGCTTTAGCACCTGTAGGAGCAATTGAAAATATAGCTAGGTGCTGATAGAGCACTAGTTCTGGAGTGAAAAAGACCTGAGTTCAAATCCAGCCTCAGAAATTTATTAACTGTGAGACCCTGGGCAAATCACTTAGCCTTTGCCTCAGTTTCTTCAACTGTAAAATAGGGATAATAATAGCACCTACCTCCCAGGGTTGCTGCGAGGATCAAATTTATGGAGTGCTTAGATGCTTAATAAATGCTTGTTTCCTTCCTTCCCTCACCCTATCCCACCTGGATAATAGTTGTGAGTGTAGGTAGTAGAAAGAGCTGGTGGGGGGTGGGGAGGTTGTCTACTGCTGTTCCTGGTCTTACTTTCCTGTCAGCAGCAGTTGATCAGCACTTTGTGGTGGTAGTGTCAGAAATAGCAGGCCACCTCTACCCAGAGTTTGCTCTTCTAGAGAATGGTTATGGTGACTGGAGGCCTGCTTCTTTATTTTAACCACAGAATTTTAAAAAATACATCTAACTCAAACCTCAGAGTCCATTTGCATGGGATTCTTCTCACTAATGGAGACCAATGCTCTCTACACCTGTGTGAAGGCAGAGTTGGTGAGAGTTAGACTGAAGGAATCTCTCCATTCTGGTCTTCTGCCATCCAGCTCCAAGGAAAATATACACCATTCCAACCTCTCTTCAGGTCCCTGAAGGGATAAGGGAGACTCTAGTGATTTGGAGAGGAGTTGGCACTTTGATCATACCATATCCCTAGCTTGCTACACTAAAGACTTTGGGGGAATTTCCCCTTTGGTGAGATCTGGGACTGTGTTTTTGGTTGAGCTGAGCTATCTTGTTCATTGTCTGGTATATATTCCCCTCTGTACACCTTGTCTGATTTCTGTTTTGCTACTGAACTGGATAGATGGATTTATTAGCTATTTGCTATGTAGGTCCATTGCGGAACTGACTTCTGGTGGGAAGGAAAATCGAGCCTTGGCCATATGGCTTGGGACACTCCTTTACCATTAAGAAATAATGATTAGGAGTATAGCTTGGACCTAAAAATGATTTCCGTACACTAACAATATTCGAGGTAGCAGATACATATAATTCTAGACTGTTGCCCCCTCCCTCCGAGGAGAACAGAATGGCCAGTCTCTGGCCCCAACTTTCTGCTTTTCCTCCTAGCAGGAATAATCGATTGCATTTGGGCAAATGTTAATAACTTCCAATCAGTGCAATATCTTTATAATGGTACTGTTAGGGAACAGGATTAATCTTCAGTCAGCATGTTCACTGTATGACTAAAGGCTTTTAAAACTGTGAAGTTTTAAGTGATCTCCAGAATTCTAAGCTTGCCATTGTGCTGCTTGACAATTTTTTTTCAATGACTTGGCTAAAGGACAGAATAGCATGTTTATAAAATTAGAAGAAGATGTCAAGCTTATCAAGATAGCTATCACACTGGATGACTGAATTTGGATTCTCAAAATTCTTATATTGGGTCAAATCAAATACTTTGAAATAGGGTACAGTTGTGTTCAACAAATCAGCTTCATAATTACATAATGAGATATTGTTGTTCAGTTATTCAGTTATGTCTGATTCTTCGTGACCCCATGGGCACACTAGACCCTTCTGTCCTTCACTCTCTCTCAAAGTCTGTCCAAGTTCATGTTCATTGTTTCCATGACACTATCTATTCATCTCATTCTCTGCCATTCCCTTTTCCTTTTGCCTTCAATCTTTTCCAATGCCAGAATCTTTTCCAATGAGTCCTGTCTTCTCATTATGTGGCCCAAGTATTTAAGTTGACCTTCCAGTGAATAGCCTGAATTAATTTCTTTTAAGTGTTGACTGATTTCATCTCCTTGCTATCCAAGGGACTCTCAAACATCTTCTTCAGCACCACAACTAGAAAGTATTGTTTTTTCGGTGCTCAGCTTTCTTACAATCCAAATCTCACAGCCATACATTGTTACTGGAAAAACCATAGGTTTGACTACACAGACCTTTGTCAGAAGGTGTCTCCGTTTTTCAGTATGCTGCCCAGATTTGCCATAGCTTTCCTTCCAAAGAGTAAGCATCTTTTAATGTCATGGCTGCAGTTGCTGTCTGCAGTGATCTTTGAACTCAAGAATATAAAATCTGTCACTGCCTTTCTTTCTTCTTCCTATATTTGTTGTGAGTGTATCCTGCAATAATATATGAGGATGAGATAGCTGTGGCTATATAGTAGTTCTTTGGGGGGAAAAGTGATGTGGGGGTTTTAAGAGACTAAAAACTGGAAATTAATCAATGGTGGAACATGGTAGGCAAAAAAAAAAGCCACTATGGCCTTAGGCTATATAAAGATGGGCATAGCCTACAGAAATATGGTGATAGCCCTCTTCTCCTCTGTGATGATCAAAGCACATCTGGAGTATTAGGTTCACTTCTGGATGCTACAGTTTAGGAAGGACATTGATAAGTTAGATAATATCTAGATGGTGAAGGTACTCAAGTTTGGAGGTAGCTAGGTGCTGAATTAGATAGAACACTAGACCTAGAGTCAAGAAAATCTGAGTTCAACTCCAGTATTGGATGTTTACTAGCTATATGATGCTGGGGAAGTTACTTAACCTTTTTCTGCCTCAGTTTCCTTACCTGTAAAATAAAAATAATAATAGCACCTACCTCCCTAGGTTGTTTTGAAGGATAAAATGAGCTAATATTTGTAAAGCACTTTACAAACCTTAATGAACTATACAAATAATGAACTATACAAATGCTAATTGTTGTTATCATTATTACTGTTATTGTTTGTTTGTTCCATATAAGGATCAGTTGAAGGAACTGGAGAATAGAAGACTTAAGAGAAATGTGCTTAGTATTTGAGGGGCCATCAGGTGAAAAAGGAATTAAATTTGTCTTGCTTGTTCACAGAGGGCAGAACCAGGATTAAATGAGTGGAAGTTACCTTTGTGGCTAATTGAGTCAAGTTTAGGAAAAACGGCTTATCAATGTAAGCTCTCTCAAAGTCAAATGAACTACCTCAGGAGGTAGTGGGGTCTGGTCTTCCTTACTGGGGGATTCTTCAGGAAAAGGTGATCTAGATGATGACAAAAGAACATTGCAGAAGGAATTTATTTTTTCTACTATGAATTAGTCTAGCTGGACCCTGAGGTACTTCCCAACTGAAATTCTGTGATTTTGTGAAGTTGTTATATTTGAGACAACATATTTTGACTAATATTTTAAATACAAATTCATGAGATAATGAGCTGTGCTGTAACATGCAAATTTTACACTTTTAATGACCTATAATTTGTTTTCACTGGGAGTTTGGCTTGCTTCAAAATCAGTCATTGATCCTGGGAGAGCTCTATGTTGTAAGATGTGTGCATTAACAACCTGTCACAGATTTACTTCATGTATCAAACGAAATTAGATGGAATTGTTCCCCTCCCCCCACCCTAAACAGAGCGGCTGGCCAATTTCATAGTTGAGCCAGTGTCTAGTTCATGAAGTTATCTCTTGAACAAGGTCAGTTTCATTTTTGTCTTCTAGTCCTAAGGGCTAGCACAGTGCCTGGCATATGGTAGGCACTTAATAAATGCTGATTGGTTGATTGATGGATTAATTGATTCAAACTTTTACAATGGATAGCACACCCCTGTTTCTGCAAGCAATTGTGGTTCAGCACAGGTGCCAACTCCTCAAGGAGTGGATTTAAATTGGAAACATGCATTTTTGTCATCACTATTCATTACAACTCGCGCCAGTCAAAATGGCACTTCTGGTGGAAGCAGGTTGAAATTTGAAAGGTCATATGCATCCCTGAACTCAGGGAAAATATCTTACTTTGAACAATCCTATTAAGGCAGGTTAAACCAGATGAAGGACAGGTAGTTGATTCTAATCAAAGAGCTTTAAGTGAAGTCAAGATTTAGATACTCATAGTTGCTTTCTGATTGGTGGCCAGAGAAAGGAAACCTGATACTAGGCATTGCTTTTTTTCGGGAGGAATCTTATGAGTGTCAATGAAAAAAGCCATCTTTGGAAAGCTAAATTAGTTTAAATGTCAGAGGCCCAGGCAGCAGCATGTAGTCCAGTGGTATCAAACTCAAACAGAAATGGATGGGTGGGGCACAAAACTATAAATAAGGATCTCTGCAGGCGCAGCATATTGACTTAGAACATCACATATTAACACTATATTCTATTGTATTTTAATTAAATATTTCCTGATTACATTTTAATCTGGTTCCTTCACTCAGGGACCTGGGTCACCTGATTAACACCTCTGGTGTAGTGAATGTAACCCGTGCCTACTGATATAGGACTCTCTCCTTATGGGTGGAGGTGCCTGCCCTGCCCTGGGTGAAGAACAGGGCAGAGTTAGTGAGAGTGGGAAAGCTCCAGCCTTCATCAGTCCTTCTTCTTCAAGTATCGAATAGCTTTTGGATGCTTCTGGCTTTCAGCTTCAAGAAGGAAGATGCTAACCCTCTTCAGGTTGCTGAAGGAAAAGACTGAGATGACATGAGTGGAGCTGGCAATCTCTCTCATGGCCCTATTCTCAGCTTGCTGCTCTAGAAACTTCGGGGAGCATTCCCTTGGATGAGAGCAGGGACTATCTCTTGGTTGAACTGATTTATCTGGCTCCTGTTGGGAAAGCTCCTTCACTCTGTATTGTCTGGTATATATTCTCCTATGTATACCTTCTCTGATTCCTGTTTTGCTATGATTTGGATAAATGGGTTTCTTTGCGATTTGCTATGTGTGTATATTGTGAAACTTAGATATAGAGGTTGGGGTCCCCTACTCCCACAAATAAAGTGATCAGAAATTAACTTGAACCTGATCATATCCTCTAGAGTCTAGACTAACAATAACTAAATTGCAGATTGTTGTAATTCTAGCCTAATGGATCCAATTTCTTGCTTCTCCTCCTGGCAGAAATTAATGTCTTTCTTGGAGAAAGGCTAGGGGAGAAGAGGTTCAAGATGCCTTTTCTGCCTCCCTTTGACACCCATGACAGCCCTCACCACATGGGTCTCACTACAATTGCATTCCTCTCATTACGTGTGTGGTTTATATCCCTATCCTTCGGATCTTAACTACACAGAGAATGAAAGAAAGAGTCAGCAAACCAAGGTTCAAATCCTGCCTCTGTCATTTATTTATATATCCTGCCTATATGACTTTAGGCAAGTCACTTAATCTCTATGTTTTCTCATATGTAAAGAGGCGGTTGAACTCAATGATATCTAAGGAACTTTCCAACTCCTATGATCTTTTTTATTGTTTGCTTTGTTTGGCTGGAATTAAGAGTACTGGGACTTTGCTGTTGTTGTTTTATAATTTCATTAGTAAGCAGTAGCTAAAATTCAGATGACTCTTGTAGCTTGAAATGCTTCCCACAATTCTCTGGGCTGAAATCTTGGCAGGATTTGGGGAAGTCAGGAAAGAAGAAAATCCTTTACTAGAGATGAACATCATGAAACTTAACATTTATATAGTAACAAAGGACTCAGCATATTTTTTGCACTCTAATTTTTGCCCTGACAAATACAGGTAATGCTGTTGTTATTTGCTCCATTTTATGGATGTGGAAACTGAGGCTCATGGGCCTCATAGGTGACTTGCCAGGGCCACACATTGAATAAGTTTTGGGACCGTGACTCAAGGAGATATTATTTACTTTAACATCTACTATGGGCTTGCCTGTGTTACAGAACAGGAATTTTCTTTTTTTATCCCTTCTGGTAGTTAAGAAGGCCAGCCACACAGTGGCATATTCAGGAGCTGAGAATGGGGCAGACTTGACAGGTGATTTTACTTGTGGTCATTAGGCTCCCCTCACCTTTCCTAGTATGTGCTGTGACTATAACAAACCTAAGACTTACACAGGCCTTATTGGAACTAGACCTCATATTGCTCCTGGCAAATGCATACCAGATGAGTCTTTTTACAAATGCTGCTTTTTGCTGTGTTGCAACACATGTCATCAAGTGGGAAGTCTGTCTCCACTTTTCTCTTCTGGAGTCTGCAGACAGCTTCCAGGATCTCTTCTTTATTGTTAGTGCTATCTGCCAAGTGATTTCCATTGCCATTTACTCCTCTGAGGTGAATGAATGACGTATAGAGGAAACGGCCACCTTAAATACCTCATCATTGTTGCAACTCGAGAAGAACACCTCATTGGCTGCTAGTTTCTAGTTTTATCTCTTAGCAAAGCTTGGTCAGGGTTTTGGAGTGAGAGATCCATATCCTAGTTTATTATACATGATTGAAGTGGGCTACTCAGCCCTTCTACATCATATCAGTCATCCAACTAGCATCACCAACTGCAATTCAATTCAATGAACCTTTTCCAAGCACTTTTTATGTGCAAGGTACATACTAAGTGGTGAACATACAAATATAAATACAACACACACCCTCGTCTCAAATAATTTTCAATCTACTGTGTAGAATAGTCCCATTCCTACCCCCACATATACCACTCACAAAGGAAAGTAAGATAAGTGTAAAGCAAAGGGATAGATAAATACTAGGAGAAATTTGAGGATTAAGAGATTTACATCTGAGGTAAGAACGGAGAGAAAGGGCACAAATTGTTCCATTTGTTGAACGAATGAATCAAAAAAAATTTTTTAAGCACTTATGTGCAAAGCACTGTGCTAAATGCTTAGGGTAGAAATAAAAAGTAAGGCAGCTTCACTTCACATCCTAATGGGGGGGAGACATAATAGAGGTTTAAAGCTGCAAGTCCCATCCAAAGGTCCCTTGTTCCTTAGGGTACTGTGGCAAAGCAGATGTTAATGCTTCTTTCCGTTGATAAAAATCATATCAGTTTCTGATGTCAAACTAGTTGACAATGTCAAGGACTTTGGTGCCAAGAACTTTGTTTTCTGGGACATTTTCCAGGTGTGGCTATAATACCTGTAGGAGGAGTTGCCAGGCTATATGGCCACAAGGGTTGAATCTCAAAATAAAGGCTTTAGGCACTGGGCTAGAAGCCTTGCTATTCCAAAGGCTCTTGGGTTCAGAGTCCTGGGCTGTCTCCACTGGAGTCAGAGGGGAGATGATTGTCAAGGTGATGGTGGTTTGTGTTACCCGGCAAATGCTGCCTCCTTTCACTCCCTCAGGGTGCCTTGCTCTTTCAGGTAGGCTCTTTACCTGCCCTGTAGGTAGCATCTGTTGGGCATTTGGTGGGAATGGCTGGTCTGTTGACCACAGGAGTTGCTTCTCTGGATGATAGTGGTGAGGGCTAGACTGGAGGCAAAGACTGGTGGTCTGGGTGGTACCGAATTCCCAAGGCTCTTGTGCTTATCTTGGTGGCAATAGGTTAGCAAACTGTTGCTAGTAATGGTGAGGAAGGTGGGCCCCTTCTCCAAAATGATTTCTTCCCTCAGTGATGGCTGCAGGGGTCTGGACTAGAAACAGGTCTTGTCATTGTTAGAGGGGAGTTGGGGGCACAGCTATTCCCAGGGCATTGAAGTTTGCGTTCCTAGAATGAGAGGTCTGAAGGTCCATGGTGATCAAGGTGGTGGTGAGGTTTGAATTGCCTGACACATACTGCCTTCTTTTTCTCCCTCAGCGTGCCTTGCTACTTTTCATTGTTTCCTAACATCTCCCCCCTTCACAGAAGGCTTGGAGCTCCTCAGGGCTATTTTGTACTTAGTAAGTTCCTTTAGTGTCCTGAGCCAATCAAATGTCAAAGATAGTTTCGACACATTTTAAGGAAAACTTAGCTAAATTTGGTGGAGGGGATGGGGAGAAAAATAGTTAGTCCATTGCCTCCATCACATCAGAGAAGCCTTCATGTTTGAGGTGACTTCTGAGCTAAGCCTTGAAGCAAGTGAGGGATTTCACTTTGGGATAGCTAAGTGGTTCAGTAAATAAAGCACTGGACCTGGAGTCAGGAAGACTGGGTTCAAATCTGGTCTTAGATGCTTACTAGCTGTGTGATCCTGGGAAAATCACTTAACCTCTGTTTGCCTCAGTTACTTCAACTATAAAATGCAAATAATAATAGTACCCACCTCCCAGGGTTGTTTTGAGGATCAAATGAAATAATATTTATGAAGTACCTGGTACATAATAGACACTGTATAAATGCTTATTCATTTTCCCTTTCAACAGATGGAGTTTGGGAGATGGAGAATTTATTCCAGGTAGGAGGGATAGTGTCAGCAAAGGCACAGCAATGAGAGAGTAGAAAGAAGATCTGGGTCCTGTTTGGTAGGAGTAGAGACTATGTGAAGGTGTTTAAATAGCAGTATGATCTAAGACTGGACAGGTAGATTTAAAGGGGTTTGATTGTCAAAGTAAGTTTATGCTTTATTTCATAGGCAGAATCCTCATTCTAGTGCCTGGAGCAAGCACAACAAAATATACCCAGGACAAACAGCATGAAAGTTTTCCCTTAAATAAATTTTGAGTCCCTGGAAATTGCACAGAGAGAGCTAGTTACTTATGTCATCGACATTTATTTTTATCTGTCCCATTTGTATATCATTTGGGGGTTGAAGGTTGACATTAGTATATGAAACTTTGGTATACAAGACTGTGGCAGGAGTTGGTCAGGGAAATGAGACAGGCACTTTCCTTCATAAATACTTTTGAGTCCCTTTGTTTCTGGAGAAGCTGCCATCACAGAAAAGATTAGCATGGAGGCAAATTGGAGAGGAGTGTTGCCAGGGGATGAAGCATGCAATCTGATGCCTTCCGATTAAGGCTCATTATATTTGCTAACCCAGTTTTTCTCACTAGCTCAGTTATTCTTGCTAAGCCCAGTTTTTTTTTTTTAAATCTGTTGTTGGTATCCTCTAAATTTTGGTGCCCTGGGAGAAAGTTCCAATTGCCAAACCTAGTTATAGCTCTGTTAATTAGCAGTAGTGGGGAAACCAAAAAATTTTAACTAGAGAAATGCCATGATCATAGTGCTAATAATCACTAGGAACTTTCAGGTATGTGAGGAAGATTAATTGGCTTAGATTAAGGAGGGGATATAATGCTTACCTTTATTAATTAATACTTTACAGACATATTCCAGTGGCTTTATCCAATCTTAAACCTTCCTTGGTCTTGGAAACTGAGTATTCAATTAATCTAGGGGGTATAGAGATGATTTTCCTGGCCAGTGTTTTTTTAGCACCATTTTATCTTCGAGATACTTTTGGAGGCTGCTCAGCATCTTCATTCAGTTAGCTCCCTTTGGTCTATATTGTTCCCTCATTACAATGTAATATCCTTGAGGGCAGGCACTGGTGTTGTTTTTGCTTGTGTTTGTGTCCCCAGCACTTGGCACAGTGCTTAGCACATTATAAGCACTTAATAAATGCTTTCCTTCTTGCTTTTCTCAGACTATAAATTGCAGAAGAGTTGCAGATCTCCATTAATGTAGGGAAAGTTCTGAATGCTGATGAAATCACAAGTTTGGGCAAATGAAATAAAATAAACACAGTATACAAGCTTAATTATTTTTCCTTAATTAAGGACCCATAGCCTTTTCTGTTAACCAACAAAAAATATGAAGTAGAGGGCTCGAGGGGAAAGTAAATCAAAAGGAATGGCAGTAGTTGGGTGATGTATGGAAGACTGGACCTGGAGTCAAAAAGACCTGAATTCAAATTCAGTCTCAGAGACTTGCCAGCTGTGTGACCCTGGGCAAGTCACTTAACTTCTGCCTCAGTTTCCTCATATGGTAATAATAATAGCATCTACCTTTCAAGGTTGTTATAAGGATAAAACGAGATCATATTTGCAAAACTTAAAGTGCTATATAGATACTAGCTATGTTGTGGTGGTTGTGATTGTTAGAATTGCCTGGGGTACCACTAGGGTAAATGATTTGCCCAAGGTCACATAACTAGTAAAGTCAGTGGCAGGACTTAAAGCCAGGCCACCTTGATTCCAACATCAGCTACCAAACCATTACCACACTCCGCTTCTCTCTCACCTTAGAGAAATAATTTAACATTAACATCCTAATAATCGGAGGATAGTTAGGCACACATACAATGAGTTTAAGATTCTTTGGATGAGAAGACTGATGCAAATGCTGACTAGGTTTATGTCTAAGAAGTGATTCAAGTACCATTGACTCTAGTAATTAGAGAGGTAGGTGGCATAGGAGATACAGTGTTGGACGTGGAATTTGGAAGACCTGAATTAGAATCTTCCTTTGGATCCTGCGGGGCTTGGGAAAATCACTTAATATTTCTGACCCTTGTTCTATCATCTGTAAAATAGGGATATTAATAATAGCACCTACTTCATAGAGATGTTGTGAAGACCAAATGAGATGGCATGGAAAGCTCCTTGCAAGCTTTAAAGCACTGTATAAATGCTAGCTATTCTTATTGTCATTAATAAAACAAAGAAAGAACAATAAAAAGAGTGACAGTTTAACCTTTATTTGTTGCCATGGTTATTCCCATGACTTCCTTTGACTCGATGGTTAAAGAACAAAGAATGGAAGCACACACAACACACTGTTCACAACTAACATCTTTCCACAACATGACTAGGGTGAGCTCATTAGAAACATTTATTTCACTTCTTCTGTAGTGTTTTTCTGCAATAATGATATCTACCTATTTAAAGGATGAACCCCAAAGGGGTCTGCAGTTCACAAAACATCTAAATGACAGGCACTGGTGCTTCTCCCAGAAGCCTCTGAATTCTGTAAGACATTTCTGCGAATTACCCAGGCTGAAATTACAAGCGCAGAAAAACAGCTGTATGATTGACTAGCCCAGGATAATGAGTAAAGGTGCCAAGTTCATGCATTAAGGACCTTAAGGCCATCGAAGGAAAATGTTCCACAATTCCTCGGTCATCACGTTTGTGAAATGAACAGCTCTTGGAACATTCATTCCACCCCCCTTCCCTCCCCCCTCCCTCCAAATCTCCAAATGGAGACATGTTATTTACAAATTTATTTAGTCCAGGGTTTTCCTTGAGGGCACTGGATTCTTCTAAATCAGTCTCTCCATGGGCGGAGGCTGCACCATATTCCACATCTCCACACGTGACCCCTCCTTTTCTTGACGACTGGGGCTGTAGGTTCCCTGGTTTGCCCGTTTGTTGGAAGCTATGAAGGAGGCAAACACTGCCAGAAAGAGGATCAGTAATACAGCTAATGTGATTGAGCCAATGGCGGTGAAAATGTCGGAGATCAAGTTGTCTGTTAGCTGGAAGAATTGAAATAATCACAATGTCATTTAAAGAGCAAAATCAAATGTTTGTGAACAAACTACCATAGAATGAAAACCATTTGGAAAAATATTTGAAAGAAATAGTACCAGAGAGAGCATGTATGGGTTAGCCAAGAGACTCAGTGGCTGAAAGGAATGAAACTTCCCTCATTAGGAAATGAAGTGGAAGTAAATGTTCTTATGATACATTTCCTAATGTAAAGGGCTAAGTCCTATTTTCAGAATTTGCTGTGAAACACACTAATTTACTTGGTGCTGTTTCAATTTCAGCAAATGACAACTTGTATATGTGATATCAAATGTAGAGTCTATCTAGAGAAACAGATTCACCATAAATTTTTATGTATATACAGGGATGGATGTTTTTCAGCCTATCTTTCCTCAACCTCAACTCTACCCCTCCAGCCTGGCCTCAGTTTCCTGACTTTGGGAATGAAGTTGGGGAGAAGTTTGTTCTCTGGGTGCTTATTTGGAAGGAAGATGTAGGAAACCAATTGGGCATTCTGGAAAAGCATCTTTGGTCTTACAGACAGATTTCTCAGTCATCACTGATTGTGATTTGAAGTGACAATTGTGCTCAAGGCAGAACCCAAATATTTAGACACCCAAAACCACAGGTAGCCCTGTTGGGAAGAGCTGGTTACAGAGTATTGCTTGTACAGAATGATTTGTTTCATGTTTCATCCTCTTGACAGTTGAGAAATCAGCCAAGTACTCTTCCAGCTTGTTTGAACTCTAGTAGTATAGAACCCAGAGTGAGTGGCATATGATTGGGATTTCTTTGAATAGAAATGTTCTGTGCTGGCAATAAGAGGTTATAATCAAATTCTTTTCCAATGTTTACAGAATATGCAGGTCACCTTTTTTGTCTTTTTCAATTTCTATTCCCACCCCTTCACTTTTTAATGGAAAAGAAACATTTTTACAAACACCAAAAAAATCCCTTTTAAGCAGGGCTATGCCCGTAAATGTTTAATAACCAGTTTTCTGAAATAAAATATGTACCGACATATACTTTTCAGCTTCATCTTCATTAGTAACATTTTCTCCCTCACTTTGTAACATCTAGACACTCAACAAAACAATAAAACGAGCCCAGATTTGTAGTGTTTGCTTATTTCTGAAGTGTAAATACTCATAGTGAAAATGAGTATTTACATTTTCAATATGATATGGAACTGATTCCCAAACCTCTGCTTTTAAGATTCCTTGTCGAAATCTGTAATCAAGTGGGTTCTTTTCCTGGGCTATCTCGGTTGGTCTTAGCCATGACTGGATTAGTGCAGCATCAGAGGTGGTTGGTTTTTTTTTTTTTGTTTTGTTTTTTTAATCATCTTGCCCTCAGCACTGTGCTATTGGTGAGCATATGCTTTAATCGTGTGATTCATCACGTAAGAAAACCCTGTTGGATAAGGCCAAGGCAGATCTATGTTATGAATAATTCTAGGTCACAACAGATTGTCATCCATTAACCATGTGACACCTACCTTTACCTTTACCTTTCGGATAATCACTTGCTAATGATGATTTCAAAATTTTTTAAGTTCTTCATGCGGTAGCAGTCACCTAGCTGTAATGGCAATTTTTGTGCAATACCAAACCTCAGGTTTTATTTCTAATGAAGCAGATCACTTAACTGCCCCCTAACCCCCCAACCCATGCTGTCCCAAGATGAAAATTTCTGAGGCTGAGGCTGTCTCCCAACCTCAGCTGCCCCCAGGGTTTGTTTTCTGTTGATTCCCCAGAGTTGGCCTGGAGGTGTTTGCACGTTACTCAGGCTGAAACTCTGCCCCTGGAGGTCAGGCCTTTACTAAGGTCTTCTTAGGTTGTCTTAGGAGAACTATGCTTTACCCTGACTTTTGTTTATTTCTGCTGCTCTACATTCCCTCTGAGGCAATGTTTTGTCTTTTTGCAGAGGAAATTTGGAGAGCTGAACGTTTTCTGACTTACTCCACCATCTTCCCAGAATCCTCTCCAAAATTCCCACTTTTGACATATGAATTCTTAAGTAAAGGTATTTGAGAAAATAAAGTCTCAAGTTAATTGTAAATGGCATGCAGTGATTAAAAAAAAAAGTTGAAAAATAGTTGACCGCAACCCTTCAGGGATTTTTATACTACTGTGGTCTTATTTGAGAAGCAACTTAAAATAGTGGATAGTGGGTCTTGTCTTGGAGGCAGAAACACCTGGATTCAAATCCTGCCTCTGACACATACTAACTGGGAAATCATGGGCAACACAATCTCTTATGGCCTTGGGCCACTGGCTGAAAACTATAAATTACAGAAGAGTTGCTGAGTTTCCATATTGAGCATCCCTCCTCCCATCATCTTATTTAATTCACATTTTATATATTAACAATCTTCTAACCTGATCATTTTACACTGTGACTTTGCATAGTAAAACCAATAGTTATTAGGTTATTTTTCCAAGCACTGGCTCACTCTAGTAATTATTCTTGGATGGAAAGTGGCCTATACTAACCAAAGAGGAGTAACAACTATTCTGAGAGCTAAAATTTGTGAAGACAGCTCATTTCCATCCTGCCCACCTATGAGAGAGTTGTGTACTTTTGCTTCCTCTTCTCAAAGAGGTTTTCATAATGGAGCTCATTCTGAGAGAGGGAGACTGTTGAGTTTCTTTCTTTTTTTTCTTTCAGTATTATAGAGTTGTCTTTCCCTGGTCCATTCTCCCTGCTCTGCTGAGTTTTAGAATTCTCAAGTTTCACAGCCCGCTGTGGACCACTGGTACTCTAAGCAGTGTTCCAGTTCGATATGGGAAATTCGCCCCATTGACACTTTCAGAGAACTGATGTGGAGATGCCAGAAGGTTCTTCAGTCTGGTCCCATCAGGATCAACTGTTTCCTCACTAATTGATTGTGGAACAGTTAATCTAATTTGGAAAACATAACATGAACTGGTTTGCCTGGAAGAGGGAGGGGGTGGAGAGGAGGGATGAGATCATTTCTATCCTAGGCACCCAGAGCTGCCTGTCATAGTATTTGGTGCTGATGACAGCACTTGGAAGAATGGGAAAACCATAAACACATAGGAAATTGCCCCAGAAAAAAAAAATAACGAAAAAAAACAAGGTTTGTGTGGCTTACTGGAAAATTATTACACATTCAGAATTGAAAGGGTATGGGAATGTGTTTTGTTTCAAACCAGGAGATTCGAGAAGGGGAGTGGAGGTGGGGTTGGAGGTCCAGCTTCATCATCCATCACTCATCACCACTCCTCATTGTCTGTCTGTCCCAGCAGCAGCACCACCAGAAGAATGTTCCCTGCCCTTTGTCTCTGACAGAGCTGGGTGTCTGTGCTTGAAACCTTGTCACTGGAAAAACACCTGGGTGGAAGGATCTCAGGGTGAAGAATTGGGCCTTCTGAATCTGTCTGCTCATCACAGGTCCCATGGCAGCTTGGACTTGTTATGAGCTTTTCAAACTATGATCCTTAGGTTCTGAGGACAGAGCAAACTTACTTATGCATCACTGTTACTCAAATGATTAATGAAACAAGTAATGTTTTCAGCTATTGAGACTGCTTGTTTTCTAACTGCATAGGTAAAGAAACAAAATGTCAAGCATGGTGATATATGACTATAATCAATCCCTCCCCTACCAAGGAGTCTGAGTGTGGCCCAGAAATTCTGAGTTATAGTGAACTAAACCAATTGGGTTTCCTCACTGTCTGGCATCAGTCTGGTGAACCGCCAGGAGCAGGAGGCCATCAAGTTGCCTAAAAAGGAGAAAACTGGTCCAGGATGGAAATGGAGCAGGTAAAATTCCCCAGGCTGATCAATAGTGAGAAGGCCCTTCAGGTCCAGTGTGGGCAAGATAGGGAGACCCAGTCTTAAAGGAAAGAAACAAAGAAAATATGTACTTTTTTTTTCAGACCCAACCTTTGATTTCATCTATTTTGGGAGTTCCTGGTGAGGAACTTCCTCTATCATTATAAATCAGTACTTTGTCTGTGATTTATAGTCTTAGAAAACTGCCTGGGGTACTGAAAGGTTAAATGATTTCCTGGGATCATGCAGTCAGTACCCTTCAGAGGTTGGATCTGAACACAAGTCTTCCTGACTCTGAATCCATCAGGTCCTTCATCCACTATGCTATGTTCATGAAAATAAAGACACAAATTTCTTATGCAAGTCAAAGAAGAAAAGCTTTTATGAGTGACTGTCTGGAGATTTTTGTTATAAAGAGTGGATCATTGATTTAATGGATGGCAAAAACCTCCCACACAAGACCTAAATCCTTGAACTATATCATGCCAGTGTATTGCTGGGAATAGCCGTTTCCATAGCAATATTGAATAAGTGCCAGATTTTTCTTTTTAAAGTTACTGTTTCTGCAGTAGTCAATTTTCCATCATAAATACACTGCCCACTTTACAGTTAGCAAGAAAAGGAGGGAGAAGGAAAAAGAAAAGAGTGTTATAAAGGTATAACAATTGTCTTGGGAAAGGTCATGGTAGAATACGAGGGGGAAATCTAGCCAAATGCTTTTTACCAAATAGCTTAATAGGAAGGAACTCCTCAGTAGTATGTAAGCTCTTTGACCAAGCATTGTTTTTTTTAATTTGCTGCCTTGGTACTCAGCACATAGTAAGTGCTTGTATAAATGTTAGTTGAATTGAAATGAATCCATTCTCTCATCTCTATTTTTTCTGTAACTCCCTCATAGGCTTCTTTCTCTCTTTCTCATCATTAAGAAAATTGCTCTCCAGTGTTTTGTCTTCCATTTTCTGCTCTTCTCTATTTTCTTTTAATTGTCAATCTCATTCACTACTAGAGTTAAAATATTAATTCTATTCAGATGATACACAAATCTATGTTTACAGTCTTGATGTTACTTGAGACTCATATCTCCAATGGACTAAAGGATGTTTCCATCTAGATGACTAACTGGTACCTCAAATTCACCGCTGTTCTCAGAAGGAAGGGATGGGATTAGATGACCTCTACGGTCCCTTATAGATCTCGATACATAATCTCTTGATCGTATGACTTGGTAATTGATGAAGTGAGGAGAAAAAAATAAAAGATAACACAAATATTTCAACCATGAGACAATGGATAATGGTGATATCAATGATGGAGTAAAGTCAGAAGAATGAATACGTATTGGGGGAACAATCATAAATGCTCATTTTGAATTCTACTTCTGCAATAACATCATCTATAATTTCTTCCACCTATCCTGTTTTCTATTTTCACTCCCACTACTCTAATACAGGCTCCTCATTATTAACCAGAGAGACTGCTGTCTTGATAAGTTCCAAATATGTCTCATCTCTATTCTATCTCCCTTCTAATTTATCTTTCACACTAGACTAATATTCTTTGTATGTAGATCTGGATATGTTGTTCCTCTGTTCAATCTTGTGGTGGCTCCCTACTGTTTCCTGGGTTATATTCAAATTTCTAATCTAGTGCTATTCTTTCTAGCCTTACCTCATTTGTTCGGGAGTCTATGGAGGAGATGCTCATTCAGTTACAGGTTGCCCTAGATGTCTGATATGCCATTTTGTGATTTGAACTTTAAAGGACACACAGGAATTCAACAGGAGGGAAGTAACAATGCCTTCTAGAACTAAAGGAAAACGTGAAGAAAGGATAGAAGTTTAGAGTATGAATGGAGGATAGTAAGAAGAGCAGATTGACCAAAACTTTGTTTTACCTCATATTGCTCCTCTCCAAATGAGGTAATGCTCCTGAGGAACGGTTTGCCTGGTTCATGGATGGCTCTGACAACAATATGAGAGAAATGTACAAATGGACTTCTGGGGGCATTAACTCAGTAATGTGACACCCTGGGGTGTAGGGGTCCTGGAAAGGCCTACTGCTGGGATGAGGTGCTGGCTACTGGCTGGTGTTTGAGAAAGCCTTGAGGGATGGGACATTAAGATAATCTATACTAACTCCTGGGTAATGGCCAGGACCTGTATAATAAGACTAAACAAAGGCTTTCCTTTTTAGACTCAGGCTTGATGGAGGAATTTTCAGGTTCCTTGCTCTACATACAGTTGTTTGTGGTGCATTCAACACCCACCAAAGACCTCATATGGCCTCAGAAGCCCAGCAGCGGTTGAAGAGCGGGTTCAATGCAATGTAGACATAGGGACTGTGATAGAATGTTGTATGAACATGGAACTTTATAATTCTTATTGTTGTTTGTCCTTCGTTCATGAAGAGGACCATGACATCAGGGAGATAATACCATGATGTGCAAGTGAATTGTATTTAAGCGAGGGAGGGCTGTGCAAAGTCACCAGCCTCACTTTCTCTTCTGGAGCCATCTGGGTCCAGTGGCAAGATCAGGATGAATGGAGATGGCCCTGGATGCAGTGGGAGACCTTGGCCTTTTTAAGCTAAGATTTCAGTTTGACTGAGGCAACATCTATTTAGTGATTAAGGCTAGGTAAGAAATGAGACAGATAATGGCCTCTTTCACTTAGTCAAAAAAAAAAATCAATGTGGGAGGGAAAGGCCCTTAAGGTTTCTGGCCAAAACAGAAATAATTGCTGTTTACATTCACTCTGAGCTAATCAGGGCCCAAACCATGACCAAGTCCGGTTTGACCTGGTTCCTATTGTTGGGAAATCAATGACAGCCAGAGCGATTTGGGTTTAAGGCACCATCCTAGGAAAAAATCTAGCCCTCTAGCCAGTAAATCCCAAGATATCTTGCAAGGTTTCTGAGAGCAAAATTTACATTCTTTTGGGCAGAGCACCCACAGATAAGCATATGATACTCTGTTCATTCAGAAGGAAGGAAGAAAGGAAGGAAGGAAAAGAGCTGTGTTGCCCAACTGGTCATTCCCAGTTGGTTCCCTGGTGGGGCAGCTCCTACTACTACTCACAGAGGTTGTTATCTGTCCTTCATTCTCAAAAAGGACCATAACATCAGGGAGGTGATGCCATAACATGCAAGTGAATTGGATTTTAAAAGGCCAAGGGCTCCCACTACATTCAGGGCCATCTCCAGTTGTCCTAATCTATATCTTGCCACTGGACCCAGATGGCTTCAGAGGAGAAAGTGAGGTTGGTGACTTTGCATAGCCCTCTCTCACTTAAATGATCCTTCTAATTAAGGATAAGACAGCTATTTATGCCCAAAAGTACTCCTCATATTAGAGTGTCTACTTCTGAAAAACCAATATGACCAGTGTTGTTCCTGACCTGTCTCCAAATGGCAAGTTGATTATATTAGCCTCCTTTCTAATCAAAGGTAAGTTTGCCTTTCATGTAGTTGATACTATTTGAGATATAGCATTACTGTGTCATTCAACCTGCCATTGTAGCAGCCAAAATAAAAGCTATCATAGAAGATATCTTTCCTCCTAATTGACCCCTCTGACTCATTATTTGTGATCAATGAACTCATTTCACCACAAAGGAGGGATAAGATTGGACATGCTACCATCACATGGGCTGGGTTATCTGCCTCCCATTTCAACCTCAGACAGCTGACATTGTTGAAGGCTGGAGTGAGCTCTCAGAACAATAACTTCATCATCATATCTCTTTACTATAATGGATGGGAGTCTCATCTTTCAGAAGCTGAGTCCTTGACAAGCAAATACTATCCTGGAAACCTCCAGGAGGACTTACCTGAGAAGAATGAACTGCTTTTGGACGTAGTTCTGTTTGACCCTTTCAGGTCCTTCCTTGTTCTAGTCCCTCGACAAGGTCAACCAAGCCTTTGGAACTTTGCTTCCTGCTTCCTTGGGATATGGAGGTAGGGCAAGGGCTCCAAAATACTCTGGGATAACAGGTGACCTTCAGGTCCAACTTAATTGGCAGGTCTCCTTTTTCCCAGAATGGTTTGTACAACTTCTTTCCCTAAAGGATTTTGGGGATCATGAGGTGGAATTATTGGGAGGTGCTTTTCTTTTAATGACCTAGGGGAGATAAAATTATCTCTATATAACTATGATGACTGAATTTACCTAGAAGAAATGGGATCCCTTAACTGATTTGGTGACAATCCTGAGTGCCTAATTGAAGGTGAGAGTCCTTATTTTAGTCTTTGTGGATATAGAGGAAAACCTTCAGAAGAGACTTCTAAAGGGACAAATGTTTTGTATCATCCCCCCGTGGGATTCCCAGGGAGCAACAGGTTTTTGCAAGTGGGCCAGGGAACAAAGCCTTGTCAGAACCTTGGTGGCAACTCAGATCCTGGGATAGGTTGCATGTTAGAGATCCAGATGACCCTGACCTGAGGAAAAGAATTCATTTCTGGCACAGTCATGTAGCCCTAATGATCCCAAGGCTGTTAATTGCCCAGCATCATGAGCTTACATAAGGAAACCCACTGCAAATGTAAAGGATTTCACATCACCCACAACACAGAGCAGATTTTTGAAATCTGTACACTAATCTTCTAAAGTGGGGAGGCAAAACTTATGATTTCTGGTATTCTCTTCTACTTGTGGTAACGCCTTTGGGAGTCATTAATTTTTTTTTATTTTTGTTTCTTTTGCTTATTCTAATTTGTACTTTAGCTTTTTCCCCTCTAGTATTACCTTTGCAAGGCAAGCCAACAAACATATATTCAGTTTCTACTATGTGACAGGTACTATGCTAAGCACAAGGAATACAAGGAAAGACAAAAACAATCCCTGCTTTCAAGGTACTCACAATCTAATGAGAAAAGCAACATGCAAACAACCATATACAAACAGAATTTTTACCTGAGAAGTGGGGAGGCAGGGAATGTTAGTATTAAGAGGGACTGAGAAAGACTTCTTATAGAAGATGGGATTTTAACTGAAGCCAGGAGGGTAGGGATGAAGAGACAGAGAATTCTAGACATAGGGGACAGCCAGTGAAAATGCAATCAGGAGAAGGAATGTTTAATGTGAGAAACAGCAAGGTGGCCAGTGTCACTGGGATTGTAGAGCACGTGAAGGTGAGTTAAGGTATAAGAAGACTGGAAAAGTAAGAGGCGGCCAAGAGTAAAGAGATTAGGGTTGTCCAATAATGACCCAAAAACCACTTAAATGGTGGAAGGTCTTCTATATCAGAGGTGTCAGACAAGTGTCCCTGTAGCACAACACATGACCACTCCTGAGTGGGGACTAAACCAGATTAACATATAGTTGGGACATATTTAACAAAAAGAATAAATACAACAAAACAAAGATGGGGAGGTGGGAGGTGGAACCAAGATGGCAGAGTAGAGAAGCCCTCAAGCTCTCCCAACATTCCCCATCAAACATGCCTCAAACTGAATTCTGGAGTGGCAGAGCCAACCAAAGGTCAGAGTGAGACATTGTTTTTCCAGCTGAAGAGAACATAGGAGGTCAGAAAGAGAAATCTGTAATATGGGGGACGAGGCAGGCCCAAAGCCTGTGTGAGCAAAACACCAGCAGTGGGACTAGGTGGTAGTGACAGAAGCAGCAACAGCTTTGGGAACTCACAAGCCAGCGATGGTAAGGGAACCTGACAACTGATTGGAAAGAGATTACAGGGTAGTCCTGTGCTAGTACTGGACACAGGACCAAATGCTGTTTGGCAACTCCATTGCCTTTACCAACTTCTGGGCCATATTCCAAGGGCAGAAAGGAGTACTTTTGGTCAAAAGGGAGTGGAAGCCCTGAGGGTTTCAGGCCCCAAGGGATCAGAGACTTTGAGGAACAGTATCATTTCTAGTCCCAAGGGAGGAGAGGCCCTGAGGGGCAGCATAATCGCAATCCCAAAGGATCAGGAATCCTTCCGATGAGAATCAGAGTCCAGACCAAGAGAATAGTGACCACACCTCTCTCCACATCACACCACCTTAGAACATTGAAAACTTCCAAAACCCCAGAACTAGCTTGCAAAATAGTATTGTGAAAAAGCCTTAAACTTGAGGCAGAGCTTCTCCTCTCTCCTTCCCCCCTCACCAGAACAGAGCCCAACTTTATCATACAGCTTCAAATCAAGAAATAGGGTGGAAAAATGAGAAAACAACAAAAAAAGAACCTGATCGTAAAAAGCTACTATGGTGACAGGGAAGATCCAGACACAAACTCAGAAGAAGACACAGAAGTCAAAATAGCTACAATCAAAGCCTCCAAGTAAAACAAATGTAAATTGGACACAAGACCAACAAAAATTCCTGCAAAAACTAAAAAATGATTTTTAAAATCAGAGTGGTAGAGGAAAAATTAGGTAAATAAGTGAAAGCAAAGGGAGAAAATTATGGAAACACAATTAACAGCTTGATAAAAGAGGCACAAAAATATTCTGAAGAAAATAACACCTCAAACAGAATTGGCTAAATGGAAAAATAGATACAAAAGCTCACTGAAGAAAATAATTCCTTAAAAATCAGAACTGGGAAAATGGAAGCTAATGACTCCATGGGATATCAAGAAACAATAAAAACTTTGGAACCTAAAGTTTTAAAAACACATGTTTAAAAAAAATGTTTTCACATGCAACTGGGAAATAAGAAATACAGGAAATGGGGTACAGAAATCTATCCTGCCCTATAGGAAAATAGAAGGGGAAGGGGGGGGAGAGATATCAGGGAAAGCAGACTAGGGGAAGGGGTATTCAGAATGCATGCCATCTTGGGGTGGGGGGAGGGGTGAGATGGGGTGAAAATTTGGAACTCAAAATCTTGTGGAAGTAAATGTTGAAAACTAAAAATAAATTTATTAATTAAAACAAACAAAAAAAAGGCACACTATTAAACATTAGAAGGACCAGGTACATCAATGAATGCAAAAATGTTATTATAATTTTACTTTGAAATAAAGAAATTTCATCCCCCCCCCAAAAAAAGAAACAATAAAAACAAAGTCAAAAGAATGAAAAAAAAAAGAAGATAATGTGAACTAATTGGACAACTCACCTGAAAAATAGATTAAGGAGAGATAATTTAAAAATGATTAGATTAAAAAGTCATGATCAAAGAAACAGCCTAGACATCATATTTCAAAAACTTATCAAGGAAAACTGTCCTGATGTCATAGACCCAGAGGGTAAAATAGAAATGGACAGACTCCACCAATCATTACCGGAAAGAGATCCCAAAGTGAAAACTCCTAGGAACATTACAACCAAATTTCAGAGCTCCCAGCTCATAGAGAAAATACTTCAAGCAGCAAGGAAAAAAAGTTATTCAAATACCATGGTGCCATAGTCAGGATCACATAAGATTAAGCAGCTGCTACCTAAAGGAGCAGAGAGCTTGAAATATGATATTCTGGAAGGCAAAAGAGCTGGAATTACAACCAAGAATTATCTAAAAACTGAGTATAATTCTTCAAGGGGGAAAATGGATATTTAATGAAATAGAGGACTTTCAAACACAGACTAGAACTGAATAGAAAATTTGACTTTCAAATACAAGACTTGAGAGAAGCATAAAAAGATAAATATGAAAGAAAAATCACAAGGGACTCAAGGTTAAACTATGTACCTTCTATATGGAAAGATGATACATACATCTTCTAAAAACTTTATTATTAGGACAAGTAGAAGGATTCTACGTAGAAACAGGGTGTAGGAGTGAGTTGATTATGTTAGGGTGATATTAAAAAAAATGGATAGGCAAGAAAGAGAGATGCCCTGGGAGAAGGACAGGAAGAATGGGGAAAATTATCTCACATAAAAGAGGTGTGCAAAAAAAGAGCTTGTGCAGAGGAGGGGAAAATGGCGGGGAGGAGGGCAGGGAACACGTGATCCTCAGTCCCATCTAAATTGGTTCAAAAAGGGAAAATATACATACATACTCAATTGGTAATAGGAATCTATCTTCATGGTCTGGTCAGCTAAAGCCTTACCCTCCAAGATTACCTTATATCTATTTTCTATATAGCTTGTAAATACTTAATTATATCCATATTATTTCTCCTGTTAAAGTGCAAACTTCTTGAGAGCTGGGGCTGTTATCACCTTTGTTTGTGTTCTCAGCCTGGCCCCTAGTAAGTGCTTACTAAATGTTTGCTTACTGATTAGCTGATTTGACCAGGTTAAATGACAGCATCCATAGAGCAGTCCTTAGAGAATTAATATCAGCTTAGGCATATTGTGGAATGCTTTAAATGCCAGACGGAGCATTTTTAGTTTAGTCTAATGGCAGTAAGGAGCCACTGAAAATTTTGTAGTTGGTTAATGACAATTATTTAATGCTTTATAGTATTAACTTTAATTTTATACAGCTTGTTTCTCCAAATTTATTAGAAATTTCTTGAGGCTATTGACTGTCTTGTATACTTTGTGTCTCAGTGCTTTGCACATAGTAGGTATTCAAAAGATTGACTTTTATGGATAAGGTGGGATTAATTATGTGGACTATTCTTTAATATGTATAGCACATATTTATAGCTGAACACCAGAAGTCAGAGTTTTCTTATGTTCCCAAGAGGAAAAAAAGCCAATGCCCAAGTCTCACCTCAAAGAAGCTTTTTTCAATTACCCCAGCTTATACTAATTCCTCCCCTCTCTTAATTCCTAGAGCATTTTTGTCCTGTCCCTTAATTTAGAATAATTATATCCTGACTTGTAGTCTTCTTCAATTATTTTATATAACTAAATTATAAACTCCTTAAGGGCAGAGACAATATCTTAGACTTCTCATCTGCTACACAATTTGAGCACATGAATAAATGAATGTGGAAAAAAAAGCATTAAGTGCTTGCTATTAAGTGTTAGGCACTATGCTAAGTTCTGGGGATACAAATGCAAGCAAGCAAGACAGTATCTAGTCCTGAAATAACTGGAAGAACTTGAAAGAGGAGGGGGGGTGAGTCATGGGTATGATGTCATGGTTTGGAAATATCCAGGAAATGATATGAATGTCTGGTTCTGGGCAAAAGAAAGTGAAAGTTTGCAGATGTTTAATAAATACTTGTTTGGTTAATTGAGAGAAGGAATGGCATAATATGGAGTTGTAGATGTAGTTAGGAAGACCTCAGTTTAAATCCTGTCTCTGAAACTAACTAGCTGTATGACAATGGCCAGGTTAGTAAACCCTTTCAATGCCTTGTTTCCTCACCTATATGATAATGATACGAATGCCTAAAGTAACTCCATCACAGCATTGGGGTGAGGCTCAAATTAGATAATGGATGTAAAGCACTTAGTAAATTTAAAAATGTGATATACATGTCAATTATTACTATTGATGACAAATGAAATCACTTGCTTGAGCTGAACATCTCTCTGCATTGTGCCAACTCAGTTCTTAATCAATCTCACTTTCCACATGCTTTAACTTTTGGAGTAGCTGCCACAATTTGAAGGAGCTGAAGACTTCATTTTCCTGTTAAATAAATCCCGGAAGGAAGAACACCCCCCCCCCCAAAAAAAATCCCTAACATCACATTTTCATTCACACTTCACTCTGGTGAAGGGCATTGAGTCTGTACCATCATATTTATTGCCCCCAAATCAAAACCAGTTGCTTAAGTAATGAGGGCTGATTGGTTTGGGCAGCCTTAATCTGTGTCAGAGAAGCTTTAGGAGTGAATGAGGATAATTTGACTAGCTAAAGGGAAGCCATAAAAAATGATCAAAAAGCCAATAGATATGCTGAGAACACCAAGCTTATTTTGCAGAGGATTTATAGCCCTCTTATCAGAAAATTATTTGGTTCAAGTCTGCACTCAAATAAGTCCTTCAGTAATTCAGCAAAACATTAAGCCCCTGAAGAAAGAATCTCCTATAATGAGATACCCCAGCAACCTCTAACAGGCAGCACATGTTTAATTTTCAGCAGTGGGGAAAATGCCGTAAATCCATACGGTGTGTGAATAACCAGAGCTGCCTAAGCCTTAAACCTGGATCGTATTACCCAGGCATGAGAGGCAACTAGCAGGATTTCTCCCCTTCACTGTGAGATAGACGGCAGCCAGTTTCCTTTTGGGAAATGGAGGAGTATTTATTCTAAGGTTCAGCCCACTGCAGATGGCAAGAGATGCCAACACCTAACCTGTCTAGCCAAAACCAAAAGCCATGTTTTTGTCAGCTTGTCTCCAGGCTGGACTTGATGACTTCATTTTGTCCACCAGTCCCAAATTGACTTCCCTTTCTAAGGGTGATAAAATGTAGCTTTAAGTCACCCATGTGTAATACATGACTTTAATTAAGAGCCTGTCATGGAGACCTTTGTTTATTTAATCTACTGGGCTCTTTATTCTGTCCTTGTTTTAAAACTTTTCTTTCGTCTTCCACTGATGAATCTCTGTCCCCTGTACCTTCTCTGAAACCATCTCAGAAACAACGATTTGCCATCATCACTGTCAACTCATATCTAATCATTAGGCAATCATTTATTTCAGTTCCTGGCCAAGGTGGAAGAGGCATTTCCTGGCTTGATTGGGATCCCTGTCACTTCAAAGCCTTCTCTCTTCCCTGTAGTTTGTTACTCAATGTGTCTAAAGTAGCGAGCAATCCTTTGACACAACGTTGGTTGATCAGGACCCTGGCACACATAACCCCAAACCCTGAGCTGCCTCAAGTATCTCACAAGATGGGTATGGTGGATAGATTGCTGGACCTGGAGTCAGGAAGATGGGAATTTGAATCTTGCTTCTGACCTTTGCTAGTTATGTGGCCCTGGGCAAGTCATTTAACCTTCTTCCTTATCTGTAAATTAACACTTACCTCACAAAATGCTCAGCAAGCCTTAAATAATTATATACTATAAATGCCAGATATTATTTTTATCATCATCACCATCATCATTTAATCTGCAAAAGTAATAATATTCATTTTAAGGGGATTTGCTAATGAAGCTTAGTTTTAACTGGTGGCAGAATTTTGTTCCTTCAGAAGCCTGGAATTCAAAATTCAAATCAGTGTTTTGGTTTGATTTCTTTCATTCTCTCACCTTGTAGTTCCTTCCCCTGTCATTTCCACCCCCCCACACACACACACTGCAGCCCCCATCAATCGTGTAATACTAAGGAAAGAGGCCTGAATTTACAGTCAGGGGACGCAGGGTCGAAACCCAACTCTGTCAAGACTATTATGACCTTGGACAAGTTTAGCCTCCTGGCTTCCTTCAAGACAGCTCAAATTCTACTTTGTGCAAGAGGCTTCTCCAATCCCTCCCCTCCTACCCTTACTCCCTCCCCCCCATGTCATTCCTTCCCCCTGAGATTAGCTCATCCTGTGTATACCTTATATGTATGAAAAGTTTGCTCATTGTCTAACTCACTAGAGTGTAAGGTTCTGAAGGGCTGGGTCAGTGTTTTTGCCTTTCTTTGTATCTGTAGCATCTAGCACAGTGCCTAGAACATGATAACCTCTTAACAAATGCTTGTTGACTCGACTGTATTAGTTTATTTCAATAAGCATAGTACCCATTTTATAAAATGTGTCATTCTGCCAACTGGATCTTTTCTGACAGGAATTATTTCCTATCTGCTTCATGAATATCAGTGTCATTTTATCCTGGGGATAATAATAATATTTGTAGTAATCTCATAGAGTATCATAAGGTTCCAAGAAGGTAGTAGATAGAAAGTGTTTTGCACTCTTTATAAAATGTTCCATAAATGTCATCTTTCCTCATTTAAGAATGACCCTTCCTTAATATAGGTGACAAAAAAGAAACAGACAGATTCTACCTTTCCCACGGCTGCCACTGATTAATTGCTGGATTCCATTTTGGTGAAATGGAGATAATGCCTGTGTTCTATCCTTTTGCTAGGGACATTGTGAAAGTTAATGAGCTGTGGCTGAAGTTGCTAGAGACTAATTTAACCTATCATTTGTAATGTTAATACAATGTTAAGGATTTAAACAATGCGTTTCTGCATTTTTTAACTCAAGTTAACTCTTGCTAAATAGTTTTTTCTCATCAACTCCTGCAGTGTGCTAACACTGACAGTTACTTTTTTCTCCTTTCTTCATTTCAAAGTTCATAAAGCTCAAATGCAATTCCTATTAACTCACCTGGAATAATAAGGATTTCCCCAATTCCCAAATAAGCAGAGACTTGGGAAGGAAACCCAGGTTATGGCTTTCCTTACTCTGTGCTGTTGAAGCCCAACTCCCTCCCTTTATTCCCATACCCTGGAATAACCCTTTTCCTGTTAATACTTCCCTCGTGGTCTATAACTTTTCTATTCAACCTCCACTTAGATTGTTGTTCCTCTGGGAGATGGCAGGGTCGGGAGCCCAGGGAAGCAAACCATGCTTATCCCCTGGGCTTGAAGAATCCTCCCCAGCCTGTTTACGAGGATGACTGCCAATTTTACAAACGTGCTCATGTTCTTTTCAGGGTCACCCTGCTTGTAAGGCACAGATTAAACACGCAGCCTCAAGATTTTCAGTGTTGTGAGGAGATGCATTTACATTCCACTGACAGCGTCTGGTGTAAAAGTTAGCCATCTGCTGCGAGTGAGTGAAAAACACGAGGCACGGCTATGACTTCGACAAGGGAGGGAAGGAAGCAAATCACTCTCGTCGTTGCCCCTGCCACTCGAAGAACCAGCCTCTGTGTGGCAGCCATGAGAAGAGGGCAGATCATTCACTGGTAAACCGGTGACTACTGCAAGATGGGGACCTGGATTGTTTTCAGGCAGTAATTTTATCTAGAATTTTCATTGTCCTCAGTGAAGTTAACTTGCCAATATTCTCTTCGGTGCCCAAATCCTAGCCTTGCTCTGAATAATGGTGTTATCTACCACGTGTGCCAACCAAGATTTTGGAGCATTCTTCATCAGCTCTCCAGAGCTTTCATTCTGAAACCTAGTCCAGTCTCCAAAATGGGCTTGATTAGGAAAAAAACAAAACAAAACAAAACAAAAAAACATTTTGGAAAAATAAAAGGCTAAAGGAATGCAGTCCTAAACCCAGGTCTTAATTTCAGTTGTAGAAAATATTAAGTGCATAGAACACTCTCCTACCTCACCTCTGCCTAGTAGAATTCCTTACTTCCTTCAAAGGATAGCCCAAATACCACTTTCTCCATTTTTCTGATCTATCCCCACCTTTTACCCCCACGCCACACCCAGCCATTCTCAACCAAATTATTGTATTTGCCTTGTGGTTATTTTAATTGGCTTGTCTGTGTATATCTTATCATTCCTGACCCCTTAGTAGATGATAAGCTCCTAGAGGGTAGGGATTGTTTTGTTTCTGTCTTTGTATCCCAGTGCCTGGCACATAGTAGGCATTCAGTAAATGGTGGGAGGCATCTTAGTACAATGGGAAATGTGCTGGTTCTGCAACCAGAAGACTTTAGTTCAGATCTCACCTCTGATAATTCTTTTGTGACCACTTATTGTCTCAGTTTCCTCACCTGTAAAATGAGGGAACTCATTGAACTCATTGGCTTTTAAGGTCCCTCCCAACTGTATAACTATGATCCTATGAATTGAATGGAATAGAATGGGAGAAAGGGACTTCCAGTTTTGTCTTTGTTTCCCCAGAGCCTGTCACATAGGTGCTTAATATAGGTTTATTGATTGATTGACCTGCCTCTGATACATACCAGCTGTGTGACCATAGACAGGCAAGGCATATGACCTCTTAGTGCCCCTGGCAACTTTTTAGGACTATAATCTATAGATGATTTTCCTATCTGTGGAAGAGTTTTCCACACTGAGTTCCTTGCAGTGATGAAATCATAGGTCTGTACTGTGAGGGTCTAACCCCCTCATCCCCACCTGGCATTTGCCAAATGATACCATGGTGGTTGGCATAAGGTACCTAATACGACTCTATGTGTTATATTTCTATAGCTGTTAACAAGTATAACAAGTTATACTTGTTACCTTATGACTTCCAAGTTCCTTCCTATTTAATGTATTTATTTGTTCAGATAAGCCCACTTTACTAAGGACATTTGCTCATGATTTTGAAGACTATGTATGTAAAATACAGGTTTTTAGAAGAGAGATAGGAAATAGCTTATATTTTCTAGGACCTAATAAGGTGCCTAGCAGATGAGGATGAGGAACTTTCATTCATTCATTCATTTACCAAGCATTTATTAGCATGTACTATGTGGCAGGTACTGCTAAGCCCCAGGGTACATACTAAAGCAAAAAACCATAACAGGCCCTGCCTTCAAGTGTCTTACATGCTTCTGGTAGAAACAGTATGTTCATGGATAAGTCAGCAAGAAATATGTGCAAAATAAGACACGGAGTGGGGTCTATTATTAGAGGGGCAGGCCTCTATGAAGGAAAACATGCTTCAGGTCCTGCCTTAGACACTCAACTTTCCCTTACTGACGAAATCACAGTTCTGGACCTAAAAATAAGCAAAATAAAATAAAAATAAGCAAACTAATAAAGTGACTGGAGGATGGGGTTGACAGGAGGGTCACCAGAAGCTGGGGAGAGGGAGGGGGATTATGAAAGGTAGGGTTAGGGGAGTGCTTGAGTTGAGCCTTAAAGGAAGCTCCAGATTGTAATGGGCATTCCCCCAGTTTGTGCAAGAAGTGCTTGGGATCAGTAACAAAAATCAGAGAGAACAAAGAAAAGGACCCAGAACTCCCAGCCAGGATTCCTTGACTTTAAACACCTCAGCATGTGTCTGTAAGTCAGAAGACAAAGCAACCAAACAATGCAAGAACACCTCCTGGGTTGTTGCTTCTGTCAAACACCAAGGCCGCAAGACACATTATCCAGGTGCTGATTAAGAAGGTAGCTATTTAAGAGTTTCACACTGTCAAACAACAAGGTATCAAGTCAACAACTCCCCTTTGAGGTGCAGCACTTCGATTGCAGCCATATATTACTTCCAACTGTAAATATTAATGATGGAGGAGGTTGGGAGGGGGAAGAAAGCTCTTCATTGGCTACCATACTGCCTGAGCTCAGCATATTACATGACACTCTGGCATTATTTGCTGAGATGTAAATAATTGTACTTCTTGTTAACATGTTTCTGTGTATTTTTTTTTTTTTTACCCCATCAGCAGTTTCTTGGATCAATGCCTAGATAAGGCATAGCTAACATCAGCACAATTTGACTTTGATGGAAAAGTTGGAAATGTATGCGTATTTGAAGATTGTACATTCACTTGACGTAGGTTTACCTTCTTTGGATCCCATAGTTCTGTACATGATGCCAAATGGTCCCTTGGCACTGGGTAGGCTTGCAACTGGCTTTCAGATTCCCCAGTGTGATTTTTTTTTTATTGTGATTGGTTAGGAAACAGAGAAGGGATTCCACGTTTAGACCATTTCCAATGTGATGGAACTTGACAAGTATCTTGGAACTTTTCATGAGAAGTCACTTAATTTTTATGCCTTGTAGAGTTAATTTCTCTCTCCAACCATCATTTTTCAGCTTCTGCTTGTGTAGAAGACCCCTAGATTTTACCACTTACTTGTTGAATAGCCTTGGGCAAATAGCATAGTGCTGAACATGTAATGAGGCAGGCTGGAATTCAAATACTAATTCTGAAACTTACAGGTTGTGTTACCCTGGGCAAATCATTTAATCTCAGCCTCACTTTTCTCTTCCATAAAATAGGGGCCATAATGAACCTGTAGCACTTACTGCTCAAAGTTTTTTTTTGAGCATCAAAATGAAATAATGTATGTACCTTGCAAAACTTAAAGGGCTACATGCCAGCTATTATTCTTAAGGCATTTCAGTTCTCTGAGCCTCAGTTTTCTTATCTGTTAAATAGAATGACACTTGTATTTCCTTCTTTACATAGTTATTAGGAGGGGCAAATGGGATGATGCATGTAAAGTGATTTGTAATTATAGAGTGCTACACAAGTGTGAACTGCTGCTGTGGTGGTGTCAGTGGTGTGTGTGTGTGTACCATGAATAGTACTTCATTGATATCCATGAAGTGTCAGGAGATAGAGAAGAAGGTACCTAGCATGTTGGTGCTCTGTGGAAGATTTATGGGAACACAGGAACAGACTAGAAGGCATGGATTAGAGCTATAACTAACATGGGACAAATAGTGTTTTGACCAGATTCCCTCTTGAGGTGACCCCCTGTCCCTATGCCTTGCCTTAAGGTCCTCCACTTAACCCCAGTAGCCAAGCAGCACAATGGTCTATCCCTTCCCAGTGAGCCGATCACTGTGGGGGCAGTGTCCCTCTTGTAGTTCCTCTCACCCTGCCAGAGTGAAGGTAAGATAAACCCCTGGCCCAACAGAGGTATAGTCCTCTGCTCCACCACCACAATCTATCTTCGCCACTAGTCATTTTTGCTCTCGGGGAAAATTTTCCTAGTTACAGTTTTGGAATGGATAGACTGTGATCTATACTGGGGGCGTCAAGCTTAAATAGAAATGGGGGCCACTCATCCATGCCTAAGGATCCTTGAGGACCACATATTGACTTAGTTTTGAAATGTAACATTATCTATATTTCATTGCATTTTTTCTTTATTTTGTTAAATATTTCCCAATTACATTTTAAGCTGGTTCAGGCCACACTCAGGAGGAGCCATGTTTGACACCTCTGACCTACATTATTAGAGAGAGAATTCACATTATTGAGATTACGGTTCTAGTCATGTATCACAAGGGGCATAGGCACTCACTGTTAGCCCATAAGCACCTTAAGTATAGCAGGTACTCAATAAACATTAGTGGATAAAACTGTGACACACTATGAATCAGTATTGAAGCCCCATTGCCTCATTATGATATTATCTTTTTTTTTTTTAAGTCACTAGATCATAAATTTAGACCTGGAGAGGACAGACTTAGAGGCCATCTAGGCCAACAGTCTCATACTACAGATGAGAAAAGTGAAGGCCAGAAAGTTATGTGATTTGTCCAAGGTCACACAGCTAGTAAGTGGCAGTGCCAGAATCTAAGCCTTAGTCCTCTTATTACAAATCCACTTTTCATTGTACTATGCTTCCTCTCAGCAAAAATGTTCATGTTCAAAACACTGTTAAAGATAATAATAAAGATATATTTTATACCAACAAGGTCATTCTGTTTTATAAAAGCAGGCTTGTTTCATTTTTTGTATTTGTGTCCCAAGCACCTACCTCAGTCCCTGGAACATAGCAGGTGCTTAATAAATTCTTCTTGATTGATTGATACTTCAGCACTTCAAGGAACCATGATTTCATCGGGATGAATATTCCCTCCACTGATGCAGATTGGCACCCCTTTTGGACTGGGTAGATGGTCTCTGAGAGTTCAAAACTTCATCACCCTGTGACCAGCCTGGTAATGAGCCTGTCCGAACTTAGCCAGGCTGCTCTCCAGATGAAAGACATGCAGGAAGCCTTTCTGACTTGTAGGACCTGCAAGAGTTATGTACTCTGCAGGCATAGATTCTGAGAAACCTAGATCACTTACATGCCATGGAGAGGTATTGAAGTAGGGCTTTAGTGGAGGACTTATCTGGATGATAACCTATGATTTATATAAGAAAACAGTAACTGCTATATCCCCTGCAATAGCCTCCCACAATTAATAGCATGACATATAATTTAAAAAATTCTAATACTCAGAAGGGTCAATACTTGAAAGAAAAATAAATTAGGAACATATCAACCAGAAAATGAAAGGCACCTTACACACATACACACACACATATCTCCTCTGTGCTTCTATGAAATTGGAGTGCCCATCTCTTATCTCTCTCTCTCTCTCTTTCCTTCCACTTCTCCCCAACTACTCCAGGACAAATAGTGTTCCAGTACATGGCCCAATGACCGAGTATCTTGATACTTGAGTCCTTGACCTTAGGCCTGAGTGGGTAAATGTGATGAGTGGCTTAGTATACCCTTGCACATCTCTAACTGTCAGCTCAATTTCCTCTGCATTCCACACTCAATTCAAAGGATCAGAGGTTTAGAGATGGATGGGACGGTAGAGATTGTTTAGTCTATGCCTCTTATTTCACAGGTAAAGGAACTGAAACCCAGAAAAGAAAAAAAGATATGCCCATTGTCATGGTAATAGTAAATGAAAGAACCAAGACCAGAACCCAGGTCTTCCATTTTGTGTGTATGTTGCTACCCTATGCTTTCCCTGTTCATATAACTCACTGGAGCTGTACTAAACCCCAAAGCACCAAATTAGATTAGAAAGTTACTCATTTTCTCCACTGAATAAAAGTAAGGCAGGTCCCTCCAAGCATCTGTTTCTATGTGGTGAAATCCTTCTGAAATACGAGGCACAGGATTAATTGTGCACAATTACGCAGAACTGGCCCCCCTACATGTAGCTGGTCTCATGGGGTTAATGTAAAACTCATTAGCATTGCTTAGGATTTTGCAAATACACTTTAAAATGCAAGAAGCTTATTATGTTGATTTCTGTAATTCAAAAACATTTATAATGGCAATTAACTATTGATTTAGTTATCCCAACCCAAACAGAGACAAACTTTAACCTCTGAAGCTTCAAATTAGAATAATTTACATATTGCCAAATGTGATTATTTTTAATGTTCAGAGGGGTTCAGTGGTTTTAAAAAAGAGTGTCAGATCCTGCTGGGACTAAAAAGTGTATTTTCTCTCCTCTTTCTATTTTCTACCTCCTCTCCTTCCTCTTCCTTAATTGGCATTCATTCAAAGAAAGTATGTAGACCCTTTGCTATCCTATTTTATGTAAAACTTAGGCATTTATATAGCTATCTGTATATGTATGTACATATGTATATATATGTATGTATGTATGTATGTACAGGTATACATAGGATAGAGATTGGACCTATGGTTTCATAAGTGTGGAGAATGCCTGGATGGGAAACTCCCTCTGACAATGGAGGTTAGCATCTTCTTTGTAATTTATAGTCTTAGAGAGTTGCCTCTTTATGCTATACTTATACAAACATTTACATATATATATATATATATACATATACACACACACACACACACACACACACACACACACACACACACACTTATACATGCACATCCTGATTAGAAAAGGTTAAGATCATGGACTTTTCTGAGTTGAAGAGATTTGTTTTTGAGATCTAGTCCAATTCTCTTGTTTTACAAACGAAGGAAAATTCCCAAAGAAACAAAAGGGTTTGTCCAGTAGGAGGGAAACTCCCCCCCGCAGGACAGGGACTGTTTTGTTTTTGTGCCTCCAATAATTGACATTGCCTTTTACATAATAATCTGTGTGGAATAGCCCAACATTCCACAGCCAATTATCAACAAAGCTTGAATTAGGACCCACGTTTCCTAATTCCCAGTTCATTACTGACTCTGCTATACCATGCTGCTCCTCACTGAGCTAAAAATTAATCTCTCATTAGAATTTTGGGGTTCATCCACCTGGTAAGCTGACATTTTTTTATGTGTACTTTAAAGCTTTAAAAGCACTCTACATATTGTTTAGATCTTATGCCATCCCTGTGAAGTTCCTAAAACAGAGATTATCATTCCCCATTTCAGAGATATGCAAACAGCCTTGTAGAAGTTAGATGAATTGTTCATGGTCAAACAGCTAGCAAGTGTCAGAGAGGGTATTCACTCCAAGCTTTCTCCTGGCTTCAAGCCTGGCATGCTATTACACCAAATTGTCCCTCTCAAAAAAATAAAAGTGAAACAAAAATGCTATTATTTAGGACTATACTCATGGTCCAGCTGCTTCAAGGAACAAAGGTCTATTATATCTCATAATAGTCTTGTTTGTTTTTGTTCTTGTGACTTCTTCACCTTTAATGTAGTGGGAAGATAAGAGCCATGCTCTACTGCCCCAGGAAATTTATTTGTGTGTTCTAAAATCAGAGAGATTTCCCTAGCCTTTTCATAAGAGCTTGACTAACTTAACTTCATCCAAAGCATCCCAAAACAATGGCTGTCTTTATTTCCTTAAGAGAAAAAGAGCTTACTGTAGAAGGCCTTTGCAGACCCCTCTTGCCAGTGCCTTCCCTCTAGTGATTGTTTCCAATTTTTTCTCTATACAGCTTGTCAGTAGATAACCACCTGCATGTTGTTTCTCCCATTAAACTGTGAGATCTATCTTTTGCCTTTCTTTGTATCCCCAGCACTTAGCACGGTGTCTGGCACATAATAGGCATTTTGTAAACGTTTATTGATTGACAAATGTTAGAGTTGGAAGATGGCTCAAAGATCAGTGAGCCCAACCCCCTCATTTTACAGGTAAAAGAATATGAAATAATATTTGTAAAGCACTCCGCAAACCTTAAAGCACCACATAAATAATAATAATAATAATAATTACTGTTATTATCACAATATAAGGAAATTGTTCCCTGCGCAGATGAAGTGCCAAGGTCTTACAGCTGGAAGCTGAACCCCGGTGTTCTGAATCTAAGCAGGATTCTTTCCAATCCACTCCAAAGTGCACTGCCTAGAGAATCATCAAAGTGCCTTCAGCTTGCTAAGACTGCAGATGAACTGCAAATAGATTCAAATGAAGCACCAAGTGCATTTTAATTTGAGACCTCATATCAAAGCCTTGCTGGAGGAAAATCTTTAATTAGCAGGGATCAAAATGTGTCAGATTGGATTAAAGCATTTATGTAGGAAATAAGCCAATTATTACTTTTAAAACCATGAATTCTCCTCAAGCAAAAGCTCCTCTGTAACACCATCATTTCTAATTGGGGAGGCAGGGGCAGACAATTTGTATTAGTTATGAAATTATCCCAAGAACTGATAATACTGAGAATATTGTTTGGGAATCCTCATTAATGAAATGCTTCATAGTGTGTTTTAGCTGCTGTTGGCAAGGAGACTGACTACTCTAGTAGCGAAATGACAGGTATAGATCTGGGCATCCACAACCTATAAGAAATAAAAGTAGGCTTATGTATAACATGCTCTGATTTGTCTGTATGGGCCTACTCTGGATTTTCAATGGAATAGGTACTGGTAAGTTATGGTATGGCTGTGCATCATGGAACATTACAGTCAGCTGAATTGAATTGAAATTGAAGATCACACTCAAAAGGTAATAGAAAGGAAAAGATTGACAGTAAGCAGCCTGCAGCTCACAACAAGCAGAAAAAAATGGAGCACTAAAAAAAGGTAGTTGTCAAAGAGAGGTTTGATCCAAAAAGAAGATGGTTTGGATACAGGGCGAGAAGGAGAGATAATTGATGGACATGTTCCATTGGTATTCTAATGATGTTGGGAGAACTTAAAGAAGATCTCTAGAATATTAGAGTGGGCTGCCTATGGTGAGCTTGTGAGAGGACATAAATGAGAGACTCAGAAGTTGGGCAGACATGGATGTGATGAGGTAGGGGCCCAAGCTGAGACGTTTGTCCCAATATGGGCCCCATTTGTCTAAGGATTGTCCTTGAATTCTCCCACTTGATCAAGGATGTCTCAGGCGTTCCCCTGAGGCCATAATTCCATCAATTGGCCTTTCATTGTGGCTACTGCCCAATCTCCCATTTTTTTGTTACCCTTGACCTAGCCTAGCCCTCCATTGTCTTGCCTCCCTATGGCCCCAGGCCTCTTCCTACCCTTAATCCTATCTAGGCTCCATTCTCCCTTGGCCATGTGGTCCAGGTCCCTGGAGTTCTATTACCTCATAGACTACTTGACCACCCCTAGATCCCTACCGTAGTCTTTCTGTATATAAAGTCCATCTCGTCTCCATTAAGAGGCTCAGATTCTTATAATCTAGCCACTGGTCAGATTTTTACAACTAACCAATGCTCATAGATGCTCAGATTCCTGAAGAGTCTGGCTAATATGGCGACTCTTTCATAAACCTTGTCTCTGACTGAAAGAAGGCTTGGATCAAATTCTTTCAGGCAGGACTCGCGTGCCATGATCTCAGGGTCTCAGCACCCCTAAACCTCTAGACCTCATCAGATGGACATCAGTTTGGCATAGAAATCTCTTCACAACCTGGTACCTTCCTACCTATCTAGTCTTCTTAGCCTTACTCCCTTGCTTGTACTCTGCCATCCAGCCATACTGACCTCCTCTATGTTCTGAGCCCATAAGACTATATCTCTCATCTCTATGCCTTTGCACTGGAATTTACTCCCTTCTCATCTCTGGTTTTTGGAGTTTTAGTTTCTTTTACATCTTAGCCCAAGTAGCACTTCTAAACCAAAGCTTTTTGGTTTTTCCCAGTTGCTAGCATGTCCCCAGGGGCAGCAAAGTGGCACAGTGGATAGAGCACTGGGCTTGGCATCAGGAAGACTTGTCTTCATGAGTTCAAACCTGGCCTCAGACACTTACCAGCTGTGTGACCCCTGGGCAAGTCACTTAACCCTGTTTGCCTCAGTTCCTCATCTGTGAAATGAGCTGCAGAAGGAATTAGCAAACCACTCCAGTGTATTTGCCAAGAAAACTGTAAATGGGGTCATGAAGAGTTGGAAATGACTCAAAAATGACTGAACAACAACAAAGTATATTTTCTCTCAAATCTATGCATTCATTTTGCATATATTCTCTATATACTTGAAAAGATATGTTGCCTTTCCTATTAGACTGTAAGTTCCTTGAGGGCAGTGACTATTTCACTTTTGTCTTAGTATCCTCAAGCACTTAGTACACAATGTCTGGCACACAGTAAATTCTTAACAAATGCATGAGTGACTGGAGGGAATGCCCACGTGGATGAGATCATAGATCCTCTGGAGAAGAGGTGGGGAACCTGCAGCCTTGAGGCCACATGTGGTCCTCTAGGTCCTCAAGTGTGGCCAATCCAAACTTCACAGAACAAATCCTTTCATTGTGGCCCCATTTGGCCTGGAGCCCTTGGGTTCCCTACCACTATGCCTGGAGTGTTGGATCATTGGAGAAGTACTTCTAAAGAAGCCTTTGAGTAATTTATCTCTAATCTGGGAACATGTTGGTCTACTCCAATTTATTCCCCACTGCTCCTCAACGTTACTCATCATGTACTCCTATTCCATTCTCTTCATTTGTTCACACTCTCTTTACTTTGTTCATGTTCTTGTCCTATCTAAAATGATCTTTAAAGATCTAGATCCATTCTTATCTCCTCTCTAAACCTTTTTTGAAGGTGTTATTGTTCACTGGTTATTTTATCCATGTACTCTCCTCAACAAGTTTGTAAAACTCTGTTAGGGCCAGGACCATGCATTATATTTGTTGTTTTCTCCACAATACCTAGCATGTCAATGGCTACCATATGGGTACTCAATAAGTACTTATTGATTCAATGACTGATTGTAGCAAATAAGAGCTTAGTCATAGGGTCAAGCAGTCCCTGCTTTATAGAAAGGCCTTCATTAAAAGAAGGGCCACCCCCTCTCTGTTGGATATCATACTCTACAATGAATAAAATTTAAGAGGTGCTTATGGAGTTTTTGCTTGGAGGCTCAGAATCTTAACTTACACAACAGAGAGTCATTAATTAAAATGTGGTTGGCTGAGGAGGAAGAAATCATAGTTTTGGTAAGATGGGAGTGAACAGGATAAACCCTTTAGGTCCTGTTTAGTTTTTGTTGAGATGAGGAATTTTTGGAAATTATAGGTAGATCTCTACTAGATCTCAGTAAACCTGATTTATGCAAAAAAAAAAAAAAAAAACAAGCTTTGGTTAGATTAATAAGGCTCTCCGGACAAATTCTAAAATCTTCACCTATATCCCTTAGGTCTTCAAGCTACTTAAGGGTTCTTTCTAATCGTGAACTATTTTGGTTGTTTCCTGAAAATGCCTTTTCTTCTGTCCTCTTCTGGTTTTCTTCCTCCCCCTCACAATTCCCCTTACCATTTCTTGGGACCTCATCAACAATCTGTCTGATGTTTATTATCTCTTTGGGCCAGTGCCATAAATTTCCTTCCCTCTCTCATGTCTTCTAGCTTCTTCAGTGGTCCCCAAGGAAGGGCGAGGGCTGGGCTGGTTGTTTCCCAGCTTTACTTTTTTCCAGGCTTTACTGACATTGAAATATACAAAGAGTGATTATTAAATAACCAAGACCAAGGATGAGTGTGGATACCAATATGGTATAGAGATTCATCAGAATGATGAAGAATCAGTTGAAATTTCTACCTTTTTATTTTGCTCCCACTTTTATACATAACCTTTATAAAGCGCTTTACAATTGCAAATCCGCTTCATCTGCATTACCTCATCTGGTTTTTACAACAATATCTGCATCTGATAGCTATTAACTAAGTGACCATGAATAAATGACTTAATGTCTTTAAGCCTTATCTGTAAAATGGGGGAAACAATATCTGTAGTACTAATCTTAAAGGATTAGTATAATGATCAATGAAATCCTTTGTGCAGAGCAGTTTGAAAATATGCTATATAAATATCAGCTATTATTATTGTCACATTTGACTCCCAAATCTTTTTTTTTTTTCATTCCTGATATCATCCCTGAACTCCAGTTCCACATCTCTACCTGGATGTGCTACTATATTTCAATCTCAGTGTGTTAGAAATTGAATTCGTCTCCCTTCCTGAATGTACCCCTTCTCCTAATTCGCCAGTTCTCTTGAGAGCATCACCATCCTCCAAATCACAAGGTTGGAAACTTAGGCATTATCTTTCTCTCTTCCCTCTTATTCTCTCTATCCAATTAGTTGTGCAGTCCTTTTGATTCCATGTTCAATTCATCTCTCACATGTGTCCTTTGCCACTGTCCTTGTTTTTAGACCTTTATGATCTTGTTTGTACCACTGTAATCACTTTTTAACCGGCCTTCCTATCCCCAGGCTTATGCCTTTCCAATATACTCTCATGTAGTTGCCATCTTTCTAACCCATAGGTTCATTTACATTGCTCTTCTATTCAAAAACTTTCAGTGTCTTATAATTTCCAGCTAAATCAAATATCAACTTCTTATCTTGGTATTAAAATCTTCCCAACATTTGACTATAGCCTACCTTCTAATCAGCCAATAATCAGCAGATATTCACTGAGCAACTTCTGTGTAAGGTTTTGTGATGTAGGAAGAAATGCAAATTTTAGGTAAGGCAAGGTTCCTGACCTCAAGAAGCTTATGGACTAGAAGTTAAATAAAACACAAACCTGTATGGCATGATTCAATGAGTTCCTGGTTAGTGTGAATAAGGAACATTATTTGAATTTGCACTTCATTTTCCTTTGGACTGGAACCAATGGCCAAATTTCATATAATTATAGCTTTGAATAGTCTGAATCTTAATATGTATGACGATTTCAGGGGATTTGCTATTTGAACTAGTTGGGGCCTATTCAAGAGTCACAAAACTAAGTGCTATGTGAACTTTGAAGGAAAAGATCATTACTAATTAAGGAGATCAGGGAGAGCTTCTTGGAGAAGATGGCATTTAAGTTGGGCTTTAAAGTATGGAAAGGAATTCAACAGAAAAATATAGAAAAAGACAACATTCCAGGCACATAGAATACTTTAAGCAAAGTCATGGGGGAATGAAAATGAAGCATGTGTTCAGGAGGACAGAATGTTGTACAGTTTGGTTAGAGCATAAAGCATGGAGGGAAGTCACTTGAAATCAACTGGAAAGGTAGAGTGGCTACAGGGTGTCCACAGCTTTGAATGCTAGGCAAAGGAATTTAGACCACTTGAAAGGAAACAGGGAACCACTGAAAATTTTTGAGTAGAGAGAGGAAGGAAAAAAGAATTTATTAAGCTTGTACTATGTGCAGTCACTGGGCCAAGAGCTTTAAAAATATTATCTCATTTGATCCTCGCAACATCCTTAAAAGGTAGATGTTTTTATCATCCCCATTCTACATTTGAGGAAACTGAGGCAGATAGAGATTGGGTGACTTGCCCAGGGTCACTCAGCTGGGAAGTGTGTGACGCTATATTTGAACTCAGGGCCTTTGACTCCAGGTTCAGCACTATCTCCAAAGTTACCTAACTGCCTTCAGAACAATAAATGACTATATCTATGGGTAAGAAATATTATTGTCAACCATATGAAAGATAGATTGAAGCAGAGTGAGAAGGTAGAATAACCTGTCAGCACTTTACTGCAATAATTTAGAGAATGGAAATAAGGACCTGTAGGGCAGCTAGGTGGCACAGTGGATAGAGTACTGGGCTTGGAATCCAGAATGTAAATCATGAGTTCAAATCTGGCCTCAGACACTAGCTATGTGACCCTGAGAAAGTTTGCCTCAGTTTCCTCATCTGTAAAATCAACTGGAGAAGGAAAGGCAAACCATTCTATATCTTTGCCAAGAAAACCCCAAATGGAGTCATGAAGAATCAGACACAACTGAAATGAATGAACAGCAACGAGGACCTGCATTAGGATTGTAGCAGTGGGGATAGAAACAAGGGTCATATTAAAGATGTTCTGAAGCTGGGATCAACAGGACCTAATAATTATTTAGATTTGACGTGCAAGGGAGAGGGAAGAGCCAAAAATAACTTCAAGATTAGAAATTAAATGGAAATTAGAGGTCATCAAGTCTAACCTCTTCATTTTACACATAGGGAAACCAGCACATAGAGAAATTAAGTGACTTATTCAAGGTCACACAGCAAGAAAAAGAGGGGGACAAGGATTCGAATACAAATATTTGCTCAAATTGGTAAATATGGTTAATAACTGTGACAATTTTGTGGGCTTAAAGGGCTTTTTTGAGACTATAAGTTTTTTAAACACTCCACTTAGAAGATAAGATTAAGAAATAATATGAAAAACTTGCTAAAACCTTACAAGTTAGTTCAACATGTATTTTAAACATCAGTGACTTTATTGCAAAGGACAGTGTAAAATATCTCGGAAAAAATTGTTCAGGAAGAAGAAATAAGAAAGATCAAAGTCTGATAGACCATATAGAAACATACCTCCCAGCTTCCTTCAAAGCCCATGTCAAGGGCCACCTTCTACAAGAGGCATATTCTGATCTCCCTTCTGCCCACCTCTACTCCCATAGTCATTACCATTCTCTCCATATTGAAATTATTTTGTATATACTTTTGAATTTATTTCCTTGCATACATGTTGTTTCCACCCAGTAGAATGTAAGCTTTCTGCAGAGTGCAACTATTATTTATTTTATCTTTGTATCCTTAGCACCTAGAACAGTGCCTTGACAATAGTAGGTACTTAAAAATGTTAGTTGAATTGAATCTATGCATACAATCACCACATAAACTCCTCTATAAAATTGTTGGTGCAAGGTCAATTATGACCAATCTCATCTCTTAAAATAGCTACAAGCAATGAAGGAAAGAACAATGACCACATCCTTGCCCTTAAATTTCTTTAAGTATTTAAAATTCTTCCCAATCTGGCTTAGCATATCTTTCCGGACTGATTTCATATTTCTCCTTCATAGTACTCCACTTTTGGTCCAAAAATAATCCCTCCTGCTACTCATTAAAATCTTATCCATCCTTCAAGACTCAGTCCAATTGCTACCTCCCTATAAAGTTTCCTTTTGTGTCTTCTTTCCACAGTAAATTATTTTTTCATCTTTTGTCTTTATGTAGTACAAATACCTTTAAAAATATAGGGTTTTATCAGGAATTATAGCCCAGATCACTGACCTATACTTCGAATGGTCCACCCTCTTTTTCTTTTCTTTTCTTTTTTTTTTTTTTACCATCTCCAGTCCTTGAGCACCTTTTACATTCTCCAGGTTTTTTTATTTTTATTTTTAGTCATCACCTACAGCAGCCCAGTAATCATGTCTGCAAGTTCTTTCAGTATTCAGGGATATTATTTATTCAGGATTGGTTATTTGAATTCTTGGAGGGCAGCTATTATCATGAGATTCCCTTTGATTATCTTGAGTTTAACTTGTTATCAACCATTTTGTTTTATCCTTTCTACTCTGAAAATTATTCTGTTCACGGAGAAAATAAAAGTACAAAAGTAGGCATCTTTGGTTTCTCTCTGTCATTATTTATCATCTGTCTCTTCATCTTGAGGAGTAGGTCACCTTTCCTTCTGATCTTTCTCTTTTCCTCAAATCAGTTTGGAAAAAAAAAACACATCTTTTAAAATTACTAATCTTAACCCACAGTGAGATTTAGCATGCCTGACACTATTTTTGCCATCACACTTTTGTATTCATTGTACATAATCTATATTTTCATTTAAAAAAACAACAAGTTGGTTTGTTGTGGGGAGGGGAGGGAACAACTATTTATGAAGAACTTGTCAGGTCCTGTGCTGGGCACTTGAAAATTATTAACTCCATTTTACAAATGAGGAAGCTGAGACAGACAGACTTGCCTAGGGCCACACAGCTAATAGTTATCTGAGGCTGGATTTGAACTCAGGTTTTCCTGACTCCAGACGCAGCATTCTATCCACCGTACCACCTATATCCTCTGTTGGTTCCCTATGCATCCATATCAGTCACTCAATTGTACCCCCTTTTCTTCCTTACTAAAATGATTTGTGTTGTGTCATTAGAATTTCATTCTCAAGAGCTTCTTGTGTCTTGGGCTGAATTCCCATATAGAATTTCAGACCATGGGACTAGCATGAGGCTATTTGTTCACTTGATAGAGTGATATAGGATATTTCTATCCATCCAAAATATTCCCCTACTTTATGGTCTTTCCTTTTCAATTCAGACTTGCTTTCCATTTATTCTTTTCGAATATTTGAACTCAGAACATTTTAAGAAATTGTGGAAAAGTGAGAAGAAATAATTTGTACTTATGGATACAATGAAACAATCATAAAGGCTATTTCTCGATAATTAAGTTCATGGAGAATTGACCAGGTGTGTGCGTGTGCATATGTATTTTACAAATCATGTTTTATTCAGTGTTTTCCAAATGTTTTCTCTAGAGGTGGCGAGGGTAACTCTGCTTGGAAAAGTTACTTTGGTAATAGCAAGAACAACTTGTTGCTAGCAGAGAATTTTAGAGTTTGAAGGGGCCCCAATGACCATCTAGTGCAACATGTACCTGAAAGAAATTCCTACATAACACATTTGACAAGTGGTCATCCAGCTTTTGCTTCAGTGCCTCCTACCTCTTGAGACAACCCATTCCATTTTGGGCTGTTAAATACAATGTGATTAACTCACTGTGTAACATTCGGAGTCATTGGAAACAAATTTCATGAAAATATTTTGGATGGAAAAACCAAAAGTTTGGCACATGTTTGGGGACCACATCAGACATATGGTGCATGGATTCATATAATGGAGTATTGAGGTTTTAACTAGATTATAAACTCCTTGAGAACAAGAGCTATTTATTAATATGTTTAAATAACCATTGCCTAGTATAATGTGTTCCATTTAATATGTACTTAATAAATATTGGTTGAATTGAAGGAATTAAAGACAAAATTGATTCAGTTGAACATTTCACACTAGCTCTCCCCCTTAATGCTAGTGCCTTCCCTCTATTGCTTAACTTTCATTTCTCCTGTATATATCTTGTACATAGTAGTTTTCATCCTGTTTTTCTTAGACTGTAGATCTTTGAAAGCAGGGCCTGTCTTCTGCCTTTCTATCTCCAACACTTAACATAGTGCCTGGCACATAGTAGATGCTTCTTGGCCAATTTCTATTGTTTTCCCAAGAATGGATAGACAAGGTGTTCCATGATCTACAGAATAATGCCTGTATGACAATATAGTTATACAAATAGGAATCCCAAAGGACATATAAATAAGAATGAGTAATTCATGCAACAGTAAATTCAGCTAAAATTTGTGTAAAACTAGAAATCTCTGTTCATCCCATTATCACTTTCACCCTGGAAGTGTGTAGAGTTGCTTAGGGCAAAGTATGTCCCTATTTATAGTGAATGGAAAAGATATCCAATGGTAATGTCTACTTTAAACTTCTAAGTGAGTCAAATTCCTCATGGATGTAGCCATGAAAGAAATTCTATTCCGATTTGTTTTGTTAGTTAAATTCTTTTGGTAGATGTACAGCATTGAATTCTGAGATGGTCTTCAAGAGAGTATCACTAAATTTTGTGGCAAATAGAAATGTGTCAAGTTGAGCAGGATACATTTTCCAGGGTCATAACCACAATATATTATTATAGCTGGATGTCAAAGAACTTTGTAATTTCAACTGATCATGATTTATTTCTTATACCCCAAGAGAGGTTGGGATATATATTCTAATAATTTTTGAAAATATCTTTTCAAAACGGATAATCACTATAGAGGAAGTATGAACGTAAGCTCTTTGAGGACAGTTATTGTTTACCATGTCTTTGAGTTCCCAAAGCATAGTGGTATAGTGCTTTCTATACAATATAATGTCCTCACCCAGTCTCTCCTTATCTGATGAGCTAAGAATCATCTACTGTTCAGTCCAATGTTTTTGTTAAGAAAAGCTACTCAAAGAGAAATGAAATCTGCATGAAACCAATAAAACTGAATGATTTTAGTTCATTTCAAGCGTCTCAGTGCTGGATTTAGAGTCAAAAGACCTGGATTCAACAGTTTTGCCAATCTTAAAACCTCTCTGGGCCCCAGTTCCTTATCTAGGTTTGACTAGAGAATCTCTAATATTCCTTCCAGCTCTAAATCTATGAATCCTTTTAATTTAACGAGTAAATTCAGTGAAAATAATAGCCTTTTGCGGGCACTGACTTGGGTCTCAGTAAATATTTTAAACCTTCCAAAAAAAACACGTACCAAGGAATTGAAAATGTGAAGCATAAAACTTGTGAAGTCTATGATACCATGAATATAAGTCCTTGACATGAAAAATGGCAAAGGGATCTGACTTAACTGATAACTATTTTCAGTGAATGAGCTTTGTATCAACAATTACAGTTTAGAACAATTTTCCCTTTTTTCTTTTTAAACACTAAAGTTTCATTCTGGCTTATAGCATACTTCCTAAAAGCAAATTGGGAGGAGCCTGGACAAGGTAATGAGTGACAGTGCATTCAATGCAAGCTGAAGAGGACTCATCATTCTATGTCATTCTGCTACAGGCAAAGACCATATGAACTTAGGTCTGTCCAGCCCAGTATTCATTTGCTAACAAGCCCCCCAAGGCACATGCCATGAGAGAGACATCGTTGTCCTTGATGTCAACTTTCAAGGTTAGAAAAATCCCAGATTGTCTTCTTAATGAGATAAAGTTCTGTAATAAACAGATTGGGACAGCCTGACATAGTGGATGGAATGTTGGACATAGAACGGGAAGATGTGAGTTCAAATTTTACCTCTCACAGTTATTAGCTGTGTGACCCTCTTGAGGTTTATCTACTCTGCCATGAATAGATTGTGATCTCTATTATGGATAGTTTGTATCCAGAGTACCTAGCATGGTAGCTGGCCCACTTAATAAACGCTTGTTGAATGTTTGGTTCAGTGGTAGTATAAACTTAAAGGTTTTACTTAGGTCTAATTCCTCATGAATGTGACCATCAATGAGATGCCATTCAGGTTCATTTGCTTGTTTTATTAACTAATGGTTAATTAGATGCATGGTAGATGCATGGGATGAATTGAACTGCCTAAAGTCATAGTCTTTAGCCTATGGATTTGCTCTAGTGAAGGGAGATCCCCCCCACCAAGAAAATCATAGATCTTTATAATATTGACCTATTTTGTAGATTCATCAAAATCCTTTTCGAATCAGGCTATATTTTCTACCTGAACCATGTTCTAGTTTCAAAGGGTGCCCTTCATTCTAGAGTTTAGGAATTTGGCAAAGAAGTTCCACATCATCTATTGTCTTATGGGACTTTTTGGGATATCCCCTCTCAGGTAAAGAGTCTCATCTTTACTCCTTTAGCAAGCAATCAGTGTCCCTCACTGAATTCCCATTCCTTTTCTCATTCTTGTCTTCTGGACCTTGTCAGGTTCTATTACATCCACCTGGAGATCTGGTAACCAGATGGCATACAATATTTCAGTTGTGGATACAGGGCAGGATGACTTTTGCTTTTTTTCCCACAAGTCTTCTCCCTGATTCCTAAAATTTCATTGGCTTTGTGGACTATAATCACCCCTTGAGCCAGACATCCAAGTCCTTCTCCTAGTTTTTGTTCTAGACCTCAGGAGACTTTATTCTTCATATACAGCTTGATTTGAAAAATTCTAATTCTACATTTACCTTAAAATTCATAGTTTATTTCTTTTTGCTGTTGCACAAAGATTGTGAGTAGGGGGATATTTTGATATTAATGATGTCATCTAAATAATAATAATTAATAATAAAGATGATGATATCTATAACTCTTTAAAATTTACACAGTATTTCCCCCACCACAACTCCATGATTTAGGGAGTAACTTTGATTTTTTTGGGCATCCAAACAAGTGACAAACTAAAAAACAAACAAACAAAAAAACCAACCCTGGAGTTTCTCTTATATTTCCATTAATTTTTATCTGAAAAAGACAAGTAAACAAGCTGGATTCAAGGACTAGATTTTAAAGAAAGCTGTTTCCAAGTTGTCATTGAATAGGAGTAGTGTAGTGGAAAGAGGGCTGGATTTGCTGTCAGAGGATTTGCTTTTCAAAGAATCCCAGAATTTCAGAGTTGGAAGTGGCATCAGAGGCCAATCCATGCCTCCAATAGAAGCCCTTTTGAATTCCAGCTCTTTCTTTTAACAAAGTCAGCTGTGTGACCTTGGGCAGCTCAATTCAATTCAACTCAACCTTCATCAACATTAACAGTGTCCTATGGGCCTGGTTCCATGCTAGATATTCTGGATAGAAAGAAAAACAAAATGGCGTCTGAGCTCATGAAACTTAAATTCCTTGAGGATGCAGGATGAGGTAGGAAGGATAACATGGGCACAGATAAATAAAAGTAAAATATATTTTAAAATGCAAAACAATGGGGCAGCTAGGTGGTGCAGTAGATAGAGCACCGGCCCTGAAGTCAGGAGGACCTGAGTTCAAATCCAGCCTCAGACCAAATACTTGACCCTTACTAACTGTGTGACCTTGGGCAAGTCACTTAACCCCAATTGCCTAAAAAAAAAAAACCCAAAAAACAAAACAAAAAACAAACAAAACAAAAAACAAACAAAATGCAAAGTAATTTCAGGGAGTGTAAGGAGCACTAATAACTTGGGAAGTCACTCAACCTCTCTGGGCCTCAGTTCCCTTATCTGTAAAATGGGGTGTGTGTGACTTAAATGACTTCTGAGGTCTCTTTTGGCTCTAACTCTATGACCCTTTTATCCATTCTCCTCTGCCTTCTAAATGAGAAGTCTGCTACTTGATAATGCTCTAGATTCATTGGAAAAATTGTGAAATACCTTCTGAAAAGTTAAAGAAAGATGAAATTTTGTTTAAATATAGTGTTGGTATTCTGGAAGGTAGCCAAGGCATTGATGGAGAACTGGCTTCAGAGACAGGAAGGCTTGGGTTCATATTACACTCACTGTGTGAACCTAGGCGAGTTAATGAACTTCCTCAGTTCCCCAAGCAACCTTCTAAAACTCTCTAAGTGGACAGCAGATGCAAAACTGCATTGGTGGAAACAGTTTCCTTATCAGGAGTTCTATAGATAGATGAGATCACATAAGCAATTCAAAAATAAAAGTTTTAATGTTTCGTGTTTTATTTTTTGCTATTCCTTTAAAAATTGGTAATGTATGTACAATGTATATGGTACAGTTGCTAACCACAATGCCATTCCCCAATCATTTTTGGATAAGGTAGAAATTAAAATGGGAGCTCTTCCATTTGAATGTGAGTTCCTTGAGATAAGGGTCTATTTTTTTGTAACCCCAGCACTTAAGCACATTGCCCAGCATGTAGTCAGTGTTTAAGAAATGCTTTGTGAGTGATAAATAAATAAGGATTGATAAATAAATAAGGTGTATTATGGCCCATATATGCCTAGTACTGAGAAGATTCAGGGCCAGCAGTTCTTAACCTGAACTCTATGAATTTGTTTTAAAAAATATTTTAGCAACTATATTTCAATATAATTGTTTTCCTTTGTAATCCTATTGGTATTAAAATAAATTAAAAATCCCCCAACTCTTCTAAGAAGGAGTACCTAGGCTTCACCAGACTGCCCAGTTAAAGATGTCCTAGATGGTCTTGATGGTGTCTTCCAGTTGAAATTCTGTGATTCTGTAAAGTTATTCTATTTGAGGGCAAATGTTTTGATGAATGATTTTGGCAATTATTGCAGAGAAATTGTCCATGTAATCTAGCTCCCATTCAGCATCTAGTAGCAAACCACTGTTGAGGCATTGAAGCAGGCTACCCTCCTCTAGGGAGACAGCTGTAACAACACCTATTTTTAAAAGGCATACCTCAAAATCCTGACTAAAAACAGACCAAATACTTTGATAGTTGTATCTGATATATAGCACTTCAAGGTTTGATGACTGTTTTACACATATTATCTTCTTTGAGTTTTGCAACCACCTTGTGAGGTGGGTGTTACTCTCCCAGTATATAGGAAAGGGAGGAGGGGAGAAGGGAACAAGCATTTATTAAGCACCTACTATATGTCACTGTACTAAAGGTTTATGAATATTTTATGTTCACAACAACCTTGGGAGGTACACTGTTATTAACTCCATTTTATGATTGAGGAAACTGAGGCAGGCAGGGTTTAAATGACTTGCCCAGTCACACAGCTACTAAATGTCTGAAGCTGGATTTGAACTGAAGTCATCCAGACTCCAGGCACGGCACCACCCGATTGCCTCTAAGATTTGAAGTCTGTGGTTCAAAGAACTTTGTGATTTACCTACAGTTACCGAGCTTGTGAGTGTCAAGCATGATTCAAACTCATGCCTTCCTAACCCTGGGTGCAACACTTTATCCATTATGCCAGTCACTAGCACAAGTGCAAAAAACAAGTCTCATCTCTTGAGTCCTAGCTTCCAGAAAAAAACATGAAACTCTGTAATTCAATACAGTGACCTCAGTGGAAATTCTTTGACTTCGATCTATTTAGTTTTGAGTATTTTCCTAATCAAGGACATTTTCCCACCTAATTTAAGGGGAAAATGCACCACTGCATCTGAATAAAATATCCCAAGATGCCCTGAATTATTTGGACACCAACTGTGTAATAGGTTGTGAATTACCCACATCAAGGTTTGCCTGAGCCTGCATTGTAAATTACAAGAGTGAGAAATAGCAAACCCAACCTTGCTCTTCATGATAAAGATGTCCTTCAGATGCTAAGTAGGGCAGAATTGATTGTGTTAGGTTTTCTTTGCTTGAGAAAGCAGCATGATAAATCAGTACATCTAAAAATACATTCTTAGGGAAATTTCTCATTCTCAAACGTTTCTTCATTATAAAGTGTGGTTCAAAGTGTTAATGATCACACCTGATCAATCCTGTCTCACCTTAATTTGCCACTAACTCATTGGGTAATCTTGGTCAAGTCATATAGCTCACTGTGATCTGGAAATACAGATACCATTCTTTGGCTTTTGTCATAAGGACTGTGGCAAAAAATAACAGATGAAATAATCACAAGACATTTTACAAACACAAACAGCCTTAGGATTCCTTATTAACTATAATGTAATTTTAGCTTTGGAAGGGAAATTAGGGACCATCTAGTCCAATTTCCTACCCAACTGAGGAATACTTCTATCACATTCCTGAAAGGTACCCATTCTCTGGTCAATTTACACCTCCAGTAAGGGAGAGTTCCCTAATGTGTGAAGAGTCCATTCTATTGTGGGCAGCTCTAATCCTTAGATAGGGTTTCCTTTTATTGAGTCCAAAGCCATTCTCTGTTAATTCCCCTAACCAGGTTTAATTCTACCTTCTGGGGACAAATGGAACAAGTTTCCTCACCCACAGGGTACTCCTACAGCCCCATGTGGTATAAAGAGTATTGGACTTGGAGACGAGACAATTGGACTGAAATCCTAGACAAGTCATTTATTGTAGGCATTTCTTGATTTCTCTAAGCCTCAGTTTCTTCATCTGTAAAAAGGGAGGAAATAATGTAGTGAGGATGAGGAAAGTGCTCTACAAATTTAGTTTTTTAGCAATATCAGCTATTATTACCATGATCATTTCTCTTCCTGGGAATCACAGCCCTATTCCCTTTGCCCATCCCTCATTTTGAATGACCATCAAACCCACTCAACAAATCCCACTTTAACAATAGCCCTTCTAAAATGTGGCACCCCAAAATGGCCACGTTGTTCCAGAAGTGATCTGATTTATAATGGTGACAACAGCAATAATAACTACTTACTTGTGTAATATTTTGAGGTTTACAAAATGCATTCTCATTTGGTCCCCAAAACAGTGGTCTATGGTACAATGGAACTTGTCCTCTCTTTGATCTAGAAATGACTTTTCTTGATACAGTCTAATATTGTGTTAGCTTTTGGTGGCCATAGAATTATACTGTTGGCTCACATTATTAAAAGTTCTAGGTCTTTTTCCATTCCAAAGGCTATTAAGCCAGAGCTCTTTAATCCTACACTTAAATAGTTCATTTTCTCATTCTAAATGTAGGTCTTCATATTTATCCCTTTTAAAAATTTCATCTTGTTAGATTCAGCCCATCATGCCAGCTACCAAGATTACCTTACATCCTTATTCTGTCATCCAATGGCTATCTTTCTCAGCTTTGTGCCATTCACAGATTTGACTGACATGACTTCATACAAGTCAAGATAAAATTTTTGAACAGTATTTGACCAAGGACAAGAGGCCTATAGCATTGCCACTAGACACTTTTCTCCAGTCTGAATCTGGGTCTGTCAACTAACATTCTTTGAGCATGGGCATTAACTAGTTATGGATCTAATTAGTTGTACCATCAACCCATTCAGATTTCTCCACTATATGTATAATAACATCAGGTTGGCATCTGACAAAAGTAAAAAATTAAGCTCTTATTTAGGACTAAAGCAAGATATGAAAAATAGAACATTTAAATTATCTTCAAGTATGGTGAGTTGGGCCATTCTCTGCTCCACTATCATATCCTGCATTTTCTTGCCCCTTTGCTTTCACATATGCTTTTTCCTCTCCCTAGAATCTCCTCATTCTCTCTCATTACTTGCTGAATTCCTAATCATCCTTTAGAGTCCAACTTCTGTAGAGACCTCTTCCATGACATTCCTTCATGATCCCAACCTCCATCAGTAAGGACCTCTTCAGCTCAGACTTCACGCACAAATTTGTTCTTCACCTCTTTAATGTACTTAATATACAACATTGTGCATTTCAGCTACATGTGTTGGTGTGTAACCCATTTTAATAGATAGCAAGCTTCCTGTAGGCAAGAAGTCTTAGCTGAGCTAGGTCTCTCTCTTACTACCTAGCACAGTGTACTGTACACAATGGAAACTTAAAATATTTGTCAAGGGATAAACAAAAATTCATTGACTCAGGAATTTTTTTTTAAATGAAACATTTGAGATTTCTTAGCCTTTCCCTACCTTTCCATTCCCCTAACCAAAAGGATCCATTTTTCAGACAGAATCATAACTTTTTCTGAAGAGGATCACATTCCTGATGCGGTTATTCACTTATAAATCCCATGGGCTCTAACTAAATATCAGAGAGTTGTATGTGACCTCTCTAAAAGCTTAAAAAAAATTCATGCTTGGTAGTGATGAATCTATGCCAGTGACAAAGTTTGCTGTTAAGAAAGATGGCTATACTTTCTCCATTAGCTTCTAACCCATATCATTATAGTCTCAAACTCTTGTCTTTTACCCTTTCAAGAAAAAAAGAAATATGTCTTTCCTCAGGCTACCAAATCTCTTCATTGAAGGAATTTAATTTTACATTTCAAAAAATAATTCCCCAATTAAAAAAATAACCTACTAAAGAATTTTGAATGGTGAGAAAATACTAATTCCATTAGAATATCAAACCATTTGCTGCCATGTCTCTTTGGTCCCTAATACAGATTTCCCACTTGTTTATTTTCCAATAATGGTGATGATGCCCTCCAAACTAAAAAGCTAAGGAGACATAGCTACAAAGACATCGACATGGAGATTGCATGTGGCAGTTGAATTGTGAGCAGAATGAAATGTATGCTTGTGGTCTAAGAGAAAAGTTCAGAACTTTAGTAAAGAAAAGAGTTGGGGAAGGTTTTCAGAAGATGTCTGTGTTTTGAGAGTTGAGAGGGATAACAAGATGGATAATTTTAATAGAGACAGTACAAGTAAGTTAATGATCAGAATAGACAAGAATCTGATGTATCCTAAAATGTCTCCAGAGAGGGGGAGAAAGAAGGAGAAAAAGAGAAGGATAAGGGGAATGAATACAAGATGCTCATAGACCACATTGGCCCTGGTATCCTTGGGTGCTTCCTTACTGACACTGGCTTGGAGAACAGAAGAACAACGCCTCATGCATCAGTGTGGTATGTTGTGCTTGGTGGGTTCTTTTAGAGCATGACACATTTAAAGCAAATGAAGACAGTCATCAGCATAGAAGTGAGAGGTAGAAGACACACAGTAAAGACAAGAGCAGAGGTTTATTTAATGTAAAGAAGTGGGAAAGCTATGATCACAAATAACATGGTAGAGAATACAGAAATACAAAGAAAAAAAGGACAGCATTTTTTAAAAAGTTGAATGTTTCAGGATGACAAAGCTTTTGAAAATAAGAAAAGTAATTTACAATCACAGTGAAAATAATGGCATTGGTGTTGTACATACAGAGAAAGTATGAATGACCAGCTTTTAATTATAGCATATATTAAATGTCATAAACTGGATTATATGGCATGTGGTCTTATGTACTACTTTTACATAATAGCTTCTCCATTAATGTTTGTTGTATGGATGAAATTTTACATATTTGAACAGTCTTCAGCTATGGCCATTTTCTTATCCAGTGCAAGATTATACTGGAATAGTTGATGGGGAAGTATCTTTACCTCAGCTCCCTTTTACGATATCAGCTCATCCAAGACAGCGGTGTGATAACTAAGGAAAGTGGATACTAGGGGGAATCCCTGAGTATAGAAAGCAAACACTTTGAGATTGGTTGCTATCTGCCCCCATGAAATAACTAACACATCTCTACATGACATACACTTGTGGTAGAAAATCTTCTAATTGCTCTATAAAAATAAAATTAACTATCTTCATCCCAAGTTGGTTCCAATTAAAGTTAACCCCTTAGATAGAGGGACTATTACTTGGGTATCTACTTTGGGAGGCACCTTTGTTAAATGTCCCAAGAGAGGGATTCATGCCATGTTTAGATGTGAAGAATATTGTATAGAGAGATGAATGTCAGCTTTACCCTGGTCATTTACATTGGAAAATAACATTTTAAAAACATCTTTAGTTGTACAAATGGTAAGAATTGCCTAACTCATTTATTACTCCCATGTTTTCAAACCAAGGCATATGCTAAAAGAATTTTTAATGCTATTATTATTTCAGCATCTAAATTAAGAATGTATTTGCTTATTGTCACAGGATCAAAATAGAAAAAAACTTGCTTTTACATTTACACAAATATTTGTGTTAGCTGTTCATGTCTTCTAAGGCTGCCTTTTATATACTCTTTTGTCAGGTATGCACAAATTTATGTACATGCTGTCTCTCCCCATTAGAAGGAAGAAAACTCTTGGATTGTTTTTGTTTTTTCTTTGTATTCCCAGCACTTATCACAGTGCCTGGCATAAAGTATACACTTAATAAACACTCACTGATTGATTCATTGGTGTAGTGACCCCTGGATTTGGGGTCAGGAAGACCTGAGTTTGAATCTGGCCTCAGACACTTCCTTGGCTGGGTGACCCTAGGCAAGTCACCTAACCTCTTGCAGCCTCAGCTTTCTCACCTAAAAAAATAAGGATAATAATAGCAGCTACCTCACTTAGCTTTTGTCAGGATCCCATGAGGAAATAGGTATAAAGCACTTTGTAATTCTCCAAGTGCCATATGAATGTTGCCTATTACCTACTGCACAGCCAAAAATTGCCAGGCTAAAGGGAGTTACAAAAATAGTAGTGAATAAAATTTCCTCCAATGACTGTCTTTACATACTGTAAAGTAATATATTAAATGAGATACACTATTATTATTATATCTTATTTTTATATGTACTGTGTTGACCCATAATTTTCGAATGAAAACCTCATCGGTGTGGTAGTGGTTGAGTGTGTATATGCATGGTCAAGTTCAAAGCTACAAATATATTTTGATGATGGGAAGGTCTCTGCCTCTTAGATACTTTCAAAGAATTGGCTCTATAGAACAAATTTCTTTGTAAAAGATTGTAAAAACCAGATCTAAAAAGATTTAGTCTTCTAGGATTCTATTTGACCCCTATCTTGTATATAAATATTATATAGCACTAATGTATTATGTGGTTTTTGTAACCTGAGGTTCATTAAGAGATCTCTTAATTACCCCCAAAATACATAAATCCAAGGGAGAAGTCTTCTCTTTGAAATGGTAGAGTGGGAGTAGTATGGGGAGGCTTAGCCTGACATTTTGTTTAAAGGAGGAATATTTCATAGATCAGGAATAAAACTGTACCTAGGTGTAATTTGTTCTATTGAAACTAATTGCATCTAAGAATTCACTTACCAAATTTTCCGTGACTTAAAATTTCCTAATGTTAGTGTCTTGTTGTTGATCATTTTCATTCTCTCCCTCCTTCCCTCCCTCTCTCTCTCTCTCTCATATACACGTACACACACATATACTTCCTCTCTCCTCTCTCTCATATGTGTATGTGTATAGATAGTTAATATTCATGTTTACACATACATGCATATATTTGCATCCTATCATAGTGAGGTAGGACAACTTCATTTAAGTAGCTCTGCATAACCACATGGATAGGAGGCGAAGGCAGTTCAATCATTAACTTGCAAATTTAGACCATCCTGTCATAAAGGATAGATCCTGGTGAAGTAACATAAAAGTCAGTAGAAGAGCAGTGAATGCAGGCAGATCACAATATAAATTTAGCTACAGAAATGGATAGGAGAGCAGGGGCCCTTTTTCTGACTGTCACACAGAACAATCCATCATTACTTGATTCATAATGGCAGACATGCCCTGCCCACTTGTGTGAAAAGCTTCTAAATGCTAAAGGTTTTTGTGCTAATGAAGCTCAAAGCTATCACAAGGAAATGCATTATATATGCACGTGAAATGCTAGCCATAAGCTTCAAAATTGCCTTTGGAATTATTTGAAAACTCGGGTTGCTATTTTTTTTTAAGTTCTAAAGCTGACTTTTCCACCTAAGTAAGGCATCTGTTAGGTTTCAATGGCTCATAAATTAGAGAAGGTTGTTTGATACTTTTAGTAGTCTTCCTGTTCACCCCACTCAACAACTGGATCATCATCCATTCGAAGAATGAGGTAAGAGAGAAGCTGAAAGAGATTCTGCCACAATAAGAGAGAGACATAGAAGGAGAGGTCGCTTACGTCGAGCTCACAGCGGTCTCCAGCGAAGTTGCCATCGCAGTTGCAATGAAACGTGTTGAGCAGGTTCTGGCACATGCCTCCATTTAGGCAGGGGGTAGACTCACACTCATTGATGTCCTTTTCACACCTCAAAGAACAAACAGAAACATCCCATCTCCAACTTGTTGAATGAGCTTACTTAGAAATAATGAGTATTTCATCAGGATTCAGAACAAAATCTTATCCACCAGCTGCCATGCAATGTGGGGAGAACTCCTTTTAACATTCTTCTATCAAGCCTCTTGCTCAGGGTGAAGAAAGTATATCCTCAGAAAAAAAATGTCTTCACTTAGCTAAAATGAATAAAACAGGTGTATGTATCTGGAATCCAACTGAGAAGCTGGGGCAATGTAAAACCTAGTTTCTCCCTGGAGAGTATTAGTGTGTTTTTCCCACCTTATAAAAGTTATGTTTATTAGGGACGTGTGAACACCGTAAGAGAGAGGATAGTGTTGCCATCCAATACCTTGCATATCAGAGGCAGTTGAATGAATGCAGTCAAGATTCTAACCAACAGTGCCCCCATTTATATCATCTGTGAGGGTGTGCTAAGCTAGTGTGCTAAGGGGGAAATACCACCAAAACATCGAAAAGGTTCATTTGCAGAAGGTCTGTGATTCTGTTTTCACTTTGGACTCCAGAGAAAAAGGCAAAGTAGATTGGTAGTGGCTCTAACTGGGAATATAGCTGTGCTTCAGGTACTCAGCACCTTCTTCAGCTTTTCAGGAAGTTTCCCTGCCATTCAAGAGCATAATCCCCAGAAGGGAACATTATTTTGAGAAGACCTGGGAGCCTTTCTTTTGGAGGTCTGCTGACAAGATGACACTGCTAATTTGTTTTGTCTTTAGCCAGCAACTTGTTCATAAACTTAGAAAATTCTCAATGGTGCCAAATTGTACAGTTTTGAAATTCACATCAAATCCCACTTAAATATAGGTTAGCATTTTAGGTGAGAAAGATGCTTATCTCCTGAATCATAGGCCAGCATAGTTTGTCCAACAGACTACCCGGACTCTTGATGAATAGGGTGGTAGGTAAGGGAGAAGGAGGAAGGAAAAGTCAGTATCTTCCAAGAAAAACATACCCTTACCCCCACAGATACCTTGCATGCTTGAGAAATTTTGTTTTCCTTTTTTGGCCTAGGCTTCTGGGCTGGAAGGAGTCTTCTCTGATTAGATCTGAGCTAAATTTTACAACTTATCAGGGTCTGCCAAAGCACTCTCTGTACCGGGTGGGCAGGAGTGTTCCATTTCATCCATCATTCACAACCTGCTGGGGTGATTTTGTCAAGTATGGGATTTAACCAGTCAACGAAGGAGACACATTTTTAGTTGAAATTTTTTCAACATCTTTGGGGGCTTTATAAGTTATATCCATTAGGCCTTGGGACACTGCTAACATTTCCTTGGATTTCTCTAGCTTCTCTCTCTAAACCCATCCCCCCTCCCAGCCCCCATCCCTTTTCCCTTTTCTTTATGTTGCTTTTTTAATGGAGATAGAGCTGAGTAACACAGAGGATGCCAGTACTGAAGTCATTTTAGTGTTCATTACAGGTTAACGAGTTGATGGAAATGAAAATAAATAAATCTATTAGCATCTGGTGAATTAACTAATGATGGGAAAGGGCTTTGGAAATGTGGAAAGTATTAAGTAAGTGCTTGCTGGTTTACAAATCAATTTTCAGAGAGGAAGTTTACCCAGATGATCCCCTCTACCTTCCCCATTACTTTCCCTCTCCCAGCCAAAGGAAAACCTCAGAGCCTTTCCCCTGCTCCTAGCAATTTTTCATGTTAAAAATTCAACTTTAAATCCTGGATTTTTTGAATGAATAAATGGGTATTAAAAAAGGATCCCTTTATTATTAAACTGGAACAATGTGTGAGAATGGAAGGAAAAATAATATATCCCAAAGCTTTGGATCATTAATACAGGCATAGCTAGCCTTTAAAAAGTATGTCATGAAATCAGAAGCAGACTGGACTGCCATGTAAGAAGCAAAAGCTCAAAGATAGTTAAGGAGATGATATAAAACTTAGAGCTGAAGACTAGTTGCAGCATTTGGGAGCTATAATAAGTTGGAGGCCAGCTGAGCAGTCTCTAGCAGTTAATGTGATGTGTGACATTGATTGGTGTGTACAGAATGTCTAAACTGAGTAACAAAAACTATGGAAAGTAGGAATGTGGCTTAGGGCCATAGCCTGCTATATCCATGCATCTATGCTCAGGAAGCGGACGGATGCCTGTGCCTAGCAACATCAACAGAAGCTGTGTTGTGTGGCAAAAGCTAGATTCACCCCTCAGGGACCCAACCAGCCAAAATAAAGGAATGCCTCCAGTCTGCCTACTGTTTGGCAGAAATAAGGACATTATAGCCATGTCTGGCCCAGAGTAACTGGTTGAAAAGTAAAAAATTCAGGCAGACTAGTTTGTGTTACATACACCCCTCTTCCCCAAGCTCACCAAACACATTTTCCCAATAACTATTCAATTAACTTTAAAAAAAAAAAAAAGAATCCATCATGTATGTGGGCACAGTTTGGATATTCGAGTCATATGTGCTTGAATTTCTTTGTTCTGTAGAAGGGTGAGTAGGGAGCCTAGGTGATCCCAACCTGACTTTGGAGCTAATTTGTGGGATTGGTAGATGATGGTTTTTCTTCTAATATTTCCCAATAAGTGAGTGTATTCATGTGTCTGCCTCTGTGACCACTAGATGAGGAATGGCTGAGGGCCTTAGATGTCAGCTCTGTGGGTGAAGGGAGAATAAAAGTGTAGGAAGTTATTGCTAAGCTTCTGGATATCTTGGCAAGCTAGTGGTTTAACCTTCCTTTCTTACATACTGTTTAATTTTAAATTGATAGAAACCTCATTTTTGCCATGTTTGGAATTCTTGTGATAGTCCCATGGAGCCAGGAACATTTACATGCTGAGGGAGGAGCCAGAAATATTGGTATCATGAAGGTGGGGATAATAACCTTTGGAATTTTTATCAGTGACATTTTTCTATTAATGTCTCTGACTAACAGACTAATTCCTTTGTGTTTACATTACAGGCCATCCTGTCTCTCATTGAAACATGTTAAAATTCTTTAATTCTGAATGTCTGCATCTACAGAGATTTTTTTCCTTTGGTTATTGAGATAAGAAATCAGTGGGGATGGGGAGGGAGAGCATTGGAGCCTGAAGAAGCTTGGATCATCTAGTTGAATTCTCTTCCCCATCATGAATTTTAAGACAACTCCTGAGGTGGCTCACCATTCTCCAGTAAAACCTGGCCGGCACACGCATTTTAAATCGCCCTGGAGCTCTGTGCAGTTGCTGTGATTGTAGCAAGTGAGGTTTCTTCTCTCATTCCCACAAACTGTCATTGGTAATCTGGCTTGTCTAGAAAGATAAGAGTGACAGTCACAGCTGTTCATCTTGTTCATTTCATTCAAGAAAACTTTTTTTTTCCCCAAAAAGTTCTGACGTGGAGCGGTTGTGTGGCTAATTAAGAACACAGGCTGACTTAGCTCCAAATGTTTAAACGCTCAGTAGTACACATGAGTTACTTTCCCCACTAAATGAGGCACGGCAGGGGGCTGCAGCAGGAGTGACCATACATCTTCCATGTCTACACGGTTTTCTTGTAGGAGACAAGATCTATGCCATGGTGTGGCTATAAATTTGGAATCGGAAAGGAACTTACTATATTTGCCGCTGCCTGCCTAATAAATCAACCAAAGCAATAGGAAAAAAATAAAAAAGCCTGCCTTTCAAAGGCCAGGAAAACCGGGACAGCAGTCTGGTACCAAATCACCCATGTGACTTGGCTGTTGGCTTTCAGAGTTGACCTCCCCTTGCCCTGCCAGGCCTCGTTGCTCCCTATCTAATAATTCATCGCAAAACAGAACTCAGGCCAAATTCTCTCCATGATGTTCATGTAGAAAACGGAATGGGAACTGCTCCTGGATCTAGCTTGTGGCCATTTCGGATGGCAATCAGGCTCTGTACGTGATGGAATCCATATAAGATTCCAGAATCCAGCCACAAGTTTCACAGCATCGTCAGCTGAAGTTTCTGTGCATCGATTTTGTTTTCAGTGAAATCTTACCCTGAAGCCCTATGTGCCTTAGATGCTTGCTCAGCATCTGCTAGACCACGTGTGCAAAGGCCAGGGAAGCTTAATGGGGGGAGGGGAAGAAGAAGGGGACATGGCCCATTCACAGAAACCAACCTATTTGAAGATGGGATCACAGACCCACAGATCTGAAGGCCATCTAGTCCAGTCCCCTCATTTTACAGATGAGAGAGCTGAGGTCCAGGGAGGTTGTGGACTTGTCCAGGGTCACATAGTTAGTAAGCTTCTAATTTGAATTAGAAATTAGAATTAGGAATTTGAGCTCAGTCTTTGAACTCCAGGTGCTTTTAAATGTACCAGAGAGCAGTGCCTTGTTGAACATTTTAGTCAGTCTCTCAACCAGCGCCTACTATGTGCCAGGCACAGTTCTCAGTGATGGGAATATGAAGACAAAAATGAAGCTGTCTTTGCCTGCACAGATGTAAATGCATGCAAACACATGTAAATATGTATATACATGTATGTGCATATTAATACCAAGTACATTTTGTGGGGCCGCTTGAGAAGCTTTCTACAACTGCAAGGATCAAATAGAAAGTCTTTTTGGCATTTAAAGCTGTTCACCACCTGGCCCCTTCCACATTTCCAGCTTCCTATATGTGAGTCTCTGCCATAGGCTCTCTGATCCAGCTACTGGATAACTTGCCATTCCTCTTACGTAACACTCTGTCTCCTTTCTCTGTAATGTTGTTTCTGTTGTCCTCCATGCCTAGAATGTTCTTCCTCCTCTCCTCTTCCCTCCTCACCCACCTTGCTTCCTTGGGCTTCCTTTAAGATTGGGCTCAAATCCTACTTTCTGCTGGAGCCTTTAATGGTCCCCTCTCCTCTTCATCCCCTGCTCCTTCTCTCTGAGATTACCTTCCATTTACTACATCATATCTTGTCTGTATGTCAGTATTTATATTGTCTCCCCTGGCCAAATGTCACATTTTGAAGGCAGGGATAATGTTTTGCCTTTCTTTGTATTCCCAGAGCTTAGCAGAGCTCCTAGCCCATGGTAAATGCTGGATAAATGAACATTGACTGACTGACATAAAGGATCTGTGATTCCATTGGTACTTGGGTACACACCTCAAATCTAAAGTCTCAGAGAGAGGTTCTAATGGTTGTATAACCAATTAGTATCAGAGATGGGATTTGAATGCAATTTTTCCTGACATTAGGTCTAGAATTCTATCAATTATGACTATACCAAAGCGCCTCTCCAATAAAAAACTTTTATTTGTATAATCAATTTTTGAAGTGTTTTCCAATCCAGTTTCATTTGATGACTCTCACAATAAACCCAAGAAGTAGGATAGACATGAAATCCCATTTCACTGACCTGAAAACTAAGGAGGGAGATCTTGGGGAAGTGACTTGCCCAAGGTCAGATATCTAGTAAATGGAAAAGCCAGGAAGTTTCATAAACTCCTTATTGCTTTGGGGTAAAATAGAAATTCCTCTTTAGGGTATATAAAGCCCTTCATAACTGGGCTCCAACCTATCTTTCCAGACTAATTATGTATTATTCCCCACCCACCCCTAACCTCTATATATGCTTCATTTCAACCAAACTGACCTACTTCCTGTTCCCTGTAAACGACAGTTCATCTTCCACCTTCATACTGTCGTGAAGGCCTGGATTACTCCTTAATTAGGAAGCCTGGTGGTACTGTGGTTAGAGCTCTAGGCCCAGAGTCAGGAAGACCTCCATTCAAATCTGGCTTTGGACACTTGCCAGCTGTGTGATGCTGGGTGAGTCACTTAACCTCTGTTTGCCTCATCTGTAAAATGGGAATAAGAATAGTGCCTATCTCCCAGGGTTATTGCGAGGATCAAATGAGATAATAATTCTAAAATGCTTAGCAAAGTGCCTGGCACATAGTAAGCGCTATGTAAATGATAGTTATTATTAACCAGTCAACCAATAAGCATGAATCCAGCTCTTTCTATGTTTCAGGCAATGTACTGGGGGAGGAGGGGAGGAGAGTGGTCTAGGAAAAACTTCTCGTAGAAGGTGGATTTTTTTCTCTTCACCTCTGATTCTTGGAACCCCTCTAAAGAGGCCTTCCTAAATCCTGTCCCACCAGCACTACTGGTACCGGTGCCGTCTGTCCCCAGTTACTTTGCATTTATATTCTGTATATTTAGTATTTGTTTATTTGTGTCCATGTTGCATCCACCAATAGAATGGAAGTTTCTTGAGGGGAGGAGCGAGTGTGTGTGTGTGTGTGTGTGTGTGTGTGTGTATGTGTATGTATCCATGTGCCTTACATAATACCTGGCTGGCATCTAGTAGGCACTTCATAAATTCTTGCTTAATGGAATTGAATGCAGCTCTAATTCCTAGCCTCAGACTCATTATCATACATTATGCAACCTTTATAAAACACTGCAATCAAGACCATTAAGCGAGAGAATGAAATAGTTCATATGGGAGGGCCATTCATTTTGCTATGATTGACCGTAAATAACTATAATCCATCTGGGCAGGTTGGTGTGCCTATCTGAAAACAGAGTTACTTACAAATATGGGCCAAAACATAGAAATAGATTGTAAGCTTCTTGAGGATAAGGAATATCTTTCCCCCTCCCCCCCCACAGTACTTAAATATAGTCAATGCTCAATAAATATTAAACAGATACTTTAATGTTTCAGAAATTTTAAAACATGTAAACCATGGAAGATAATGATGACTTCCTTGAATGGAAATCTTGAAGCAATATAATTTTTCAGGGAAAAAATCATTTTTAGCCCATGTATACTTTTTTTTGTCTTCCTAGAGCTTAGCACAGTTCTTAGCACATAGTAGGAACTTAATAAATGCTTGATGACTTGACTAGGTTATTACCGGAATTGAATACTGACCTAGTAGTCTCTTCAGGTTTTTCTAATATTCTAGAGAGCTGAGAGATACTTTTCTGAATCCTTCCTCCTCAGCTCTTTCCTGTGGCAATAACGATGTTTTCCCTAGTTTTCCAGATATCCTGGGAGTAATTTTTTTATGTGGATAAATATTCTAGGTGCCCCAATGTCAGAAGACCTCATGGGCTCCTGTTGGTGAGTTCTCATATCCTGACAAAGAAACATTCTCCCTTGGTAGTTGGTTGAAGTAGTAACCAACTTAACTGGCTAGGTCATCCCGATAAAGGGCATGGTCAAATTTTAGTGAAGTTGAACTTTCATGGGATCATAAATTTAGAAGTAAAGGAGATATTAGAGACCATTGAATCCGAATCTCTCATTTTACAGAGGAGTAAATTGTGTTATAGAGTGATTAAGTGACTTACTCAGGACCACAAAATTAGTGCCTGAGATGGGATTTGAACCTAAGTATTCCTGACAGCATGCACCACTATGCCACCTAGCTTCCTGTTAACCACTTGGTACAAGAAGTGAGGAAGCCATTGTATACCCCAGGGATTAAAGTTTTCTTATTCTAAAAGAGAAAGGATTAAGGTGTGTTCTAAAGATAAAGGGTCCTCCAGTGATAATACTTACCTGCACAATTTTCCTGTATAGTTACCAGAACATAGACAGGAATAGCCATTGATGCCATCAACACAGGTAGCTCCATTTGCACACTGGTGATTCTCACAGTCATCAATGTTTGTTTCACAGTTCACACCTGTGTAGCCACGATTACATCTGCATACGTAGCCTGCAATCCTATCAGAGCAGTTGCCATTGATACAGGGTTTGGAAAAGCATTCATCAATGTTGATTTCACAGTGTGCCCCTGTCCACCCCATGGGACACACACAGCCATAAGAGTTATAGAAGTCCTCACAGTCTCCACCATGCAAACAGGGGTTAGAATTGCAGGCATCCACCTGTGAACAGCCAGTGACTACTGGATTTGTAGATATTTTGAGAAACTGCTCTTCCTGGGGCTTTTTAGTGTGGCCATAAGCATTTTCAAAGTAAGAGAGGTAAATGCCACTGATTTCTACTGAGCTCATACATCCTTGAAGACCATCCAGATTGTCAAAAGGTTTATCACCCAGATAAATATTTGTCTCTTCTTTTAGAAAGTTGAGGTTTCCAGTGGCTACTGTACTAGTCACAATGGTTGTTTGGTCATCCACCTCCATTCGCCATCGAGAGGACTGGGCCGACGGTTCCATCATAGAAAGAAACACCTGGTGCCACATTCCATCACTCACTGGCTGCATACTCCTCAGGCTCAGCATATAAAAGCTATTGCCACTTTGTAATTGAAATAGTAATCTAGAATTCTGAATACTTATAGTAATAAATTCTGGTTCTTTCTCTGCATACAGCAAGATGATATCTGAGTCCCTGGTTCGAAAGCCAAATGTAATATTGGTGAGTTCCCTTGTGATCTTTCCATTGCTTCTGAAAAATATGGTACTCTCCCGCCCATGGAACACAGCATTGGCAATACCTAAGGAAAGAAAATGATACTTATTAGCTGATTTAGGTTTTTTCAATCAATTAATCAAGAAGGATTCATTAAGCATGATATAGTGGAAAGTTATAGGACCTTCAGTTCAAATCCCAGCTGCCTTAATACTTTTTGATCTTAGGCAATTGACTTAACCTCTCAACACTCCCTTTTCATTACCTTTAAAATTAAAAGGTTGGATTAGATGACTTCTAAGGTCCCTTTGAGCCCTAAATGTACAAGCCCTGTGATACAAATAATTTATAAATGACAGTCATGGTCCATACCTCTTATTGCTACCTTGATAAGACCATCGTGTATAGTTTGCTTGTTGTTTTTTTTTTTTAATCTTAAGTAGAAAGGGAGTCTTTGAAACTTCAGGAATTATTATGCAGTCTTCCAAGTACTGTGGTATTTATTAGAAGTCCAGCTTTGTGCACAGTAGCCCAATGTAACAAAATGGATTAAGTCTTCATTTTATAGAGCCATAATGAGGGCTTTTTGCACTTAAGTAAAATAAACCAGCCCTACGTAAGGGGCACAAAGGTACCGGCAGTTGGAAGAGTGTAAGGGATATGTTGATAAATGTTTAACACTGGCTCTCCAAAAAAAGTAGCCCCCAAACACTTTTAAGTTTAATCTTCATTATTATTACATTTTCTCTATTACTTTCTTAAGTCTAGACAATCAACAAAACAATCAAGTACTGATTTGTAGTGAGGTATAAATGCTGCTTACACTTAATAATCTGCCAAGAGATGGTTTGAGCTGGTTCCAGCATAGCACTGGGTGGGTATCATACAGGGAGGATATGACTACTGGGCATATCATAAGACACTTGCTGAAGAGACTGCCCAGCCAGAGGAAAACTACAAAAAAACATTTTCCCCACTACTTCTGGCAGTAAATGAACAATTTATTTTAAAGTTCAATCAGAGCATAGCATTTTTGAATATGTCATGATCACTCTCTGTGATTTGGGTTATAACCATGATGCCTGTGGTAGTTAGAGGACCTAGGTACCCAACCTGGCTCTGCTATTTCATCCATATGTGATTGCAGACAAATCTCAAATTCTGTGGATCTCAGTTTCCTCATCTCTAAAATGTGAGGTTCGCCTCTTACAAGGACCTTTGAGGTCTCCTCTACATCTAAATCTGTGACTCTATGAAGGACTACTCTTAACAGATTCATAGTCTTCTTTGGCATTTATTGCCCTCCTCTTACTCAGGCCGTCTGGCTATCATTAGCACACATTTAGCTTATAATAACAACAATAGTTTTGTTGGGGTAAAGGTGGGATGGCTCCAGTGGGGAACTCTCTCTGCCAATGTAGAACAGTGTCTATTCTACCGTTTGTAGACTGACAGAGCAGCCTGGGCCACTCAAGGCTTAAGTGAGAACCTGGATCACACAACCAACATCTGACTGAGGTGGTACTTGAACTCATATCTTGACTTTGAGGTTGACTCTCCAGCCACTACATCTCTGCCTCATACAAAGCATTCCCCTCACAGCTACCCTTTGATTGCTCCTCCCATAACTTCATGCTTTAAAAAGCTCTGGTTTAAAGTTAGGGAAATATACATAAGATCCTGAATAAAATCACCATGGATAAATTAAATCCATGGCTGTGTACGAACTGAACTGTTAGGCCTAATCTCAATATAGTTTCGTTTTTTAAAAGCCTGCAATGATTGGATAATAACATCTTGTAAAATTTGATCTTAGAAAGCGGAAAAGGTGAACTCTAGCATTTGCACTAACTGAACCCTTCACTTCTCTCAAAGGAAAATGGCATCATATCTATCCAATTACATACAGTCTCTCTCTTCTCTGAGTTAAGCCATATATAAAGCCTTTTGACTTAGACATTTTTGTCGGGTTGAGGTCCAGATACTTTAGCTGCTTCTCTCATATTTTACATATGGTGACCCTGCTTCACTATCACTGTGGAAAAAAAAAACCCCAAAACACTGACTAAAACTCTATTTTCAAAGGGCATGTTTTCGGGGGATTGCATTACCTGAATCTTAGGTGGCTTTCTGCGTTCCATTTTAGCAAGTGAGAGGAACAGGGAAAAATGATATGGGCTGAATGATGGTCATTAATTTGGGGCCCTCACTCTCAGAAATCTTGGGCTTTTTGCAAAGATAGAATTAGAGTGACTTGGACTTTCTGTAACATGCTATTGGGATTAGGGACTTAAGTTTTATCATTCAGATGTTTTACTTAAGAAAAGGGAACCAAGATACCAATAATGTTCATTCCAAAATGAAAGAGAAAATCCTAAAATTAACCCTACAGGGTAAGAGAAACAATTTACTAAAACATTGGCAAGTGATAGCCAGACTATTTTACAGTCTGAATCAGACAGACGTTGCCAATGAATAAATGAAAAAAAAAAAAGAGAAACAAAACAGAAAACCTGTTTTAATCTTTAGCCTTTTCCCATTTATCGCAGTCAGTATAGCCTTTGTTTCCCAAAGGAGCCCAAAGCAAACTAAATTTTTATTCTGGGATAGGCATCAAGCAGAGGTGGAAACTCAGATTTGGTAATGAGCTTTAAAATGCTGTTTCTCAAAAGCAGAGATTAGGATTTGTTATTATTATTGTTGTTGTTATTGTTGTTAATTAAGAGACAACAGTGAGCAATCTTGGTAAAGTCACATCAACTAAGCATTGAGTTTCTCCTTCATTCAATGGGGGAGAGAGGAAGAAGTGTGATATGATGGAGCTGTTCAGAAAATGGGGTAGCAAAACTGGAACTATGATATTAAATCATTTTTATAACTCATAGCTGTAGACCTAAGAGGCTGTCTTGTTTTTCTCCCTCAGTTTGCCTTCCTCTATATCCTTATCACAGTGCCTGGCACATAAATAATAATATAGATAATAAAATAGAGAAACATTCACTAACTGACAAACTTATTTTACATATGAGGCAACTGAGTCTTATAGAGGTTAAGAAATTTAACCAAGGTCGCAGCTGTAATAAGTGGCAGCAGTGAGTTCCATTCTATTCCAGTATAGCAGCCACTCAACACAAGCAAGGAGGGTTCAAAGAACACTCTCCTTCTTAATCCCTGGGCTATTCCTCCCCCAGCCTCAGAGCTCCATTATATTATCCAATGGGGTTAAAGGTGGGGTGAGAAATTTTTCAGACTCCAGGATCACTTTTTCCCAGTAATTCAGAGAGATTGTAACCTAGGGCTCCCCGGGCTGCATTTTATTTGGGGGAGCAGGGAAGTATAGAAGATTGATTGCCTTTATTCATCAGAAGAGTTAGAGCTGGGATTGCTCCATATCTCCTTGGGATTATCAAGAGACAGGAGAGGCAGCCAAAGAGGGGGCCCATCTGATTTACACTTGAAGTCAGGGGAATCTTGAAAGAAGTAAGAAAGAGAAAAGGACTTTGGGATTAACTCAAGACTCTTTTTCTAGTACATATGTTGGGCCACACCATTTTTAGCAAGCTGATAATTTGGTCTGCATTGTTTTTGTGTGGATGTCTCTTTATGATTCATTTGAAAAAATGGTATCTTTTAATTATACCCACAATCAAAGCCTCGTAACACCAGCTGACACTGGAATTCAGGTGGGCATGGGCTGAGTTCACACCACTTGACTTCTTCGCAGGCTTTTCCTGCTGTGTTTGGGGGACACGAGCAGGTGAAGTCATCCCAGATGGAATAGCAAACACCTCCATTGTGGCAGGGGTTGTACTAGAAGAAAGAAATGAAAAGGAGAAATAATATCATCATATAGAGGTAGAATGGAAGCAATCAACACCATATAAAAAGTACCTGTTCTCCCCCCACCACCTTACCCCAATCACATCTTATCCTTTCCCAGATCTGCGCTGTGCTAAGAAAAAGAAGAATAGCTGTGGCTGGCATGATTAACGTGTTCATTCCTTGGTGGGTGTGTGTGGGTGTGTGTGTGTGTGTGTGTGTGTGTGTGTGTGTGTGTGTGTGTAAAACACAAAAGACACTGCTTAGAGGTCAAAGGAGCAAGGGACCTTTATTTAGTCTCTTTTGGTGTATTCCAAAAGGGTTTTCCATGAGAGGAAACCTTCCCAAACAGGAGACATGGTTACTACCATATTAGTTTTAGATGGTGCTTCTAAAGCATTTCAAATGAAATGCAAATTTTAGTGATTCCACATGTATGTAAGTGCCTTTTAAAATTTTATCTGTGGAGCTCCATACTCAATGGACAGATCCATATAATTTGGGATGTGTGGCAAGCTTTTAGAACATTTTTCTTTATTGTTGATGATATTGCTCAGAGTTGTGATTTTATCAATGTGGAGAACTCTCTGGTATGGTACCTTGTCCACACTCACATAGACAGTAAGAGACAGACCTGGAACCCTACATCTTCCTGATCCCAACCAACTCTTTATCTACTACTACCCCCACCCTGCTTCTCTTCAGGAGCATAGTACTGGAAAAAAGAAAATAAAGCATTTGGTTTGTAAAATAATATTTTATAAATGCCTATGGAAAATTGAAGTAATATAAATAAGATAACTACTTTCCTTCCAACTCATTTCCTAGCTGACTTTTTCAGAAATATTGAACTTTTTGGTGGATGAGGTCATTTCAGTACCAGGGTTGACTTAATTAAACCCATAAAATGGCAATAAAAGCTCAGGAAATTAATCCTTTGTGCAATCTAAAAAAGATAGTGTGCTGTAGTGTATATAACGTCTACATTGAAGCCAGGAAGCTCTGGGTTCAAGTTTAGCTTCTGACACACACTGGCTGTGTGATCCTGGGCAAGTTTCTTAGTGCTCTAGGAAGCTCTCTATTAACTAATGAAATCATGAATCTAGTTCCTGTTCGCCATCTAGGGTTGGCAAGCTACTACCTGAGTTCTCAATCCAACTACCACTTGTTTCTGCATGGCCATGGAGCTAAAAATGGCTTTAAAAATTTAAATCCAATAAAACTTCATTTTAAAATGTAAAAAAAAAAAAAATCCTTAGTTCACTGACCCTACACAAAAGAGGTAGGCTGGATTTGACCTGTGGGTCATAGTTTGCTGACTCCTGTGAAGGGAGAGGGGTAGTTGCTGTTAGGATTTTAGTCTTTTTTTACCCTTTGTTTTTGTTGTCTATCAGTTGATGTGATTGGTGCATGGTGCTACTAAGTTCAAAATGACATGTTTGCCCTTAGTAAGTTTTCTGAACTCCTTATTCTTAGCCAGTTACCTTAAACTAGTTTGTTATTGGCCACCAGAGAGTCATGCCAGAAGTTACCGCTGCTAGAAAAAACATCACACAGATTGGGCTTTACCAATGATGTGTTTATAGCATCCTTGATATAAATGGAAACTACATAAGCAGTTTCAAAATGGATGGGACAGCTAGGTGTGCAGTGGATAGAGCACTGAGTCAGGGAGACCTGAGTTTAAATCCAGTCTCACACACTTTCTATCTGTAAGTCACTTAACCCAGTCTGCCTCAGTTTCCTCATCTGTCAAATGACCTGGAGAAGGAAATGCCAAGAAAACCCCAAATTCAGATGCTAAGAGTTGAATATGACTTAAACAACTGAATAACAAATCAAAATAGATGTGTCAAACCACACTGTGAGGGTTGGTACTATGGAAAATCCTACCTTGCAAAGGTTGTCCCCAGTGCAGCCAGGTGTCACATTGACAAGAGTCTGATTGAGGGTTGAATTTCCTTTTGTAGAGGGGAATAACTCCAGTTTGTGACTATTTAATCTTATGTCCTGGATACATCCTTTGAAGTACCCACCCCAGAATTCAGTTTCTTTTTTGTCTGGTAGGCCTCCAACGTAGAGAATGTCTCCACTTCGAATTTTCCGTGTGGAAGTAGAAAGATATCCTAAGTTTTGGGAAGACTGATAAAGTTCAATTTTATTTGGTGCTATTTTCAAAGATATCAAGTGAATGTTTCCATCATTTACAAGGGATCTTCCCAATAACTTAGGAGAACTTGGAGTCAACACTGCTATTCTTCCATGTTCTAGCCAGACATTAACGTAGTGGAAAGTACCATTCTTCAAGGCCAAGAGAAAGCCAGATGACTTGCGGGTTCGGACAAACATGGAGAGGGTGACGATCTCCTCCTGGTTGTGGTCAAGTCTGAAGACAGCATATCCTGTGGAGTCATCCTGTCCAAATCTTCCAGCTGTATACTCTAGGAATTTGGAGACAATAGGGATAGAGGAAGAGAAACAATAAAGAAACATCTTAGGACTTAGGTAAAAAGAATGGATGGGAGAAGAAAATAATAGTTGGCAGCTAGGTGGTACAATGGTTAGAGCAGAGGTCTGGAGTTAGGAAAACTTGAGATCAAATCTGGCCTTAAACACCAGCTGTGTGGCCCCGGGCAAGTCACTTTGTCTGCCTCAGTTTTCCTCATCTGTAAAAATGGGGATAATAATAGCACCTACTTCCCAGGGTTATTGTAAGGATCAGTTGAGATGATATGTTTTAAAGCTCTTTGCAAACCTTAAAGCACTATATAAATACCATTATTATTATTATTATTTCCATACATATTTGATTTTTAAAGGAGCTAATGCTGTTTTTTAGAGAAGCAGTGTGTCATAGAGGAGCTGGTCTCAGAGCGAGAACAGCCTGAGTTCAAGTTCAGCCTTTCCACACATGCTGGCTTTACCATAGGGTCCCAGAGGAAATTCTCTAAGTGCATAGCAGGTGTTGATTGGCTTTGGGCTGGGGGCTGAGGGATGCCAGGTGGAGGGGGTGGGAGAGGTTTCTTCACCAGGTATTTTCAATACAAATGAAATCCCAGCTAAGTTCTAAAATATTGTTCTTACTCAGTAAGATATCAATTTCATGAATATTAAAGTGGAGGGGGTAAAGGGTAATCTAGTTCACCCCCCTCATTTTATATATGGGAAAACCGAGGCCCATAAAGGTGACACGACCTGATCAAAGTCAAACAACTAATAAGTGGCAAAGCCAGGATTCAAACTTTGTTCCTCTGACTTCCAATGCAATTTTTTTTGTTGTTTTCCACAATAGATAATTGAATGGTAATATGAGGGATAGAGCTCTGGACTCACAGTCAAAGAGATCTGAGTTCAAATTCTACCTCTGATTTTACTGGCTGTGTGACCCTGGAAAACTCCCTTCACCTCTCTGTGCTTCAGTGTCTGTAAAGTGAAGGGATTGAACCTGATGGCCTCCAAGGTCTCTTCTAACTCTAAATCTATGCTCCTTGATACTATGCTCTGTCATCTTTTATCCTAATCATTATATTCTACTTGATGGGGACTTAGGAGTCTAGTTAAGGACTCCATTATTGCATCTTTATGTAATAGAGCAGAAAATCTCAGTGGACTTCCAAGATTTGAATGTTGGCTCTGCCACTTAGGAACCTCTCAGTGCTTCAGTTTTCTTAGTAAATGTAGATTTTAAAGTATTACATACATGTGAGCTATCATCATTAGTGATTTCTCCTTGCTTTTGGAACTTAGTAATAGCTAATGTAAATAGGGCTTTAAGGTTTGGAAAGCATTTTACATGTATTAACTCATTTGATCCTCACAAAAAATCCTGTGAAGTAGGTAAGATTATCCTAACCATTTTACAGTTGAGAAGCAGGAGGCACAGAGAGGCTGACTGATTTGCCCAGGGTCACCTAGTTAGCAAGCCCAGTGCTATCCATCCATTACCCCAAATAGCTGCCACATTTTTTTTTAATACCAAGGGTTTCAATGTCAGTTGCACATGGCAGCCTTGGAATCATAAGAGAGATTAGTGTCAATTAGCAGGCTAACCTTTAGCAAGATCCACATAGAATGATAAGAAACAGGGAGCAGTCAACCTGGTTGCAGCCTTAATTGGGGGGGAGAGGAAAGGAGTTGGAAGGTGCTGGGTTTTAAAGTTAATTTCCGATACAGACTTATTCCTATTTTGTCATATGCTTCTAACAATCTGAAGTGTTAGTTGTGCACTAACATTACAATACTTTCAACAGATTGCTGCTCAAAACACTTCTTAGCTGTATTATTTTGGCCTATTGGTTTTCTGTGCCCACATCCTCACTTCCCATCCATCTAATACCATTGAATCTGGACTAATTAGAGCCTTTACTCCTGACTTGCCAATGAAGACCCGTCCCAGTTCAAGAAGATCACATTGATAATGATACAGCCTGAAGGGGGACATACTTCAGAGAACTGCATGCCTCAGTTGGTGTTTTATGATACCAAGATCATCAAAGCTGCATATACAAATGAAAGATTCTATGAACTGTGGACCTTATTCTGTGCAGTCATATTTCTATACGATCTATTCATGAACCAGATCTCAACCAAATCTGTTTAAAATATGCAGAAGATACATCCATTTGTAAATTGATCATCTTCTATTTTGTTTCAAGATGGCAAAGTAAAAAAATAATCAGACTTAAGACATATACTGATATCTAATTATGTACCAAATTTGATTTAAAAATCAGCTAGTTCCTCTGAAAGTTGTCATAAACTGAATATAAACAAAATTAAAAGGCAGATTGGCATATTTGTCTAAGACTCTTTATGTTCTCCCTTTACTGCCTTCTAGGTTACATTGTTTTAAAGGTATATCTATTCTTAAATTTTTATAATCCAAAGATAATTTTTAAAATCAGGATATTCAAGTGTAAACTTGAGCAAAACTGACCTACTAGACATTCCCCTATGATATATAAACTTTACTGTGTTTTCTTCAGAAATAACAGACGTTTTTGCTTATTCCTGATGCCTGAAGTGCCCCCTCCTTTTCTATCCCCACCTGCTTAATTTTTACCTATCATTTAAGACTCAGCTCACATTCCAGCTCTCCCATAAAGCCTTTCCTGATCCCCCCAGACAGAAATGGTTCTCAGACCTCATGCAGCATTTTGAACATCAATGTGTTCATCTCCATGATTTATTAATGTGTCTTAACCTGCCTATTTAATTAAAGCTCCGTGAGCACTGGAGCTGTGTCTTGTCAGTCTTTGTATTTCATGTGATCGTAGGTGTAGAGTTAAAAGGGATGTTAAAGGTCATCTAGTTCAACCTTTCATTTTACAGTTGTGGAAACTAAGGCCCCAAGACGTGACTTTCCCAAGGTCTCCTAGCACCTATCACAGTGCTTATAAAGTAGATATTTCATAAATGTTAATCAAAATGAATTGCATTTTAAATAATATTTTAAAAAAATTAAATCTATGCCTATTTTTTAAATTAGGGAAATCTCTTATGCTTTAGTCAAAAATTGGGCAAAGATTTGGGTCAATTCTCTCATAGCTGCATTACAGTAAACCTGCTTAAGCCATCATCTGGCTTGAAAACCACCTGCCTAAAAGGCTACGTTTCCAGAGCACTAGTCTTATTTTCACCAGGGGTAAGGCATTTTGAATCTGCATTTGGAGACCACCTGCTTGAGGCAACCACGGGTAGCTTTCAAAGCATATTGTTAGATGAAATAACCTCTTTGAGAAGGGCAACGGCTCCAAAAACATTGCAGTATTTTTATAGGAAAGAATATCCTTATTAAGCCAAGTTGGCTCTTGAAGTTTCAAGGGAGTTGAGGGTCAGCACAGAAACACTCAACCTCAGGGGTGGCAGGGGTCCTTGCCCATTACCTTAGGATGCCTGCAGCACCACTTTCTAGAGACAAATTAGAAGAGAGACAACGTAGCGCTTATTTTTTCTTAGGGAGCTTTCCTTATCAGCTTCTCTAATGTTATTCCATAGGGAATAAACAGCTGTCTATGTGGTATGATTTGTGAGGAACCAGAAGACCTCCATACCCTATCGGTCCTGAATACTACATGAAGTTTCCACATGACTTATGCCTTTGGGCTTAAGACACTGAAGTCCCATGTAAAAATGCAAATGTGGCCCAGGAAAGGGTAAGACATTCAACCATGCTTCAACATTAATGCCTTTGAATTGCATAGTTAGCTAGTCAGTTTGTCAATTAGCATTTATTAAACATCTATTATGTGCCAGGCACTGTGCTAAGAGTTGGTGATAAAAAAAAAAGAAAAAAAAATAGTCTACTCTCAAGGAACTCACATTCTAATGAGGGAGTCACCACACAGGATTTGGAGGGAGTCTTAGAACAGGTGTGTTTTGAAGGTTGAAGGGTACAAGAAAGGTGAAGCCTGTGGAGAATTCTCTGGAACCTCAGGTACAAATGGGAGAACATAGTTGAGGGAATTTCTGAACAAGAAGGGGAACTACCCTAACCTGAAGAAGCTAGTGGCAGCTTCCAAAAGGGAGGAGGAAGCACAAATTTGAGGGGAAAGTGTTGCTGAGGCCTATCCTACGATAGAGGCCTAGAGGGACTGAGTATGTTTTCCCAAAGACCAATGGGTAGCAGCAAAGCTGGTATTAGAACTGACCCTGGGTTCAAGGCTCTATCCCCTATTCCCAGCTTCCTTTCAAACATGGTGGTTGAATATCAAGAAAATTCAGGAGCCTCAGATGTGTCATCTGAAAATAAATGAATTCTCTTGAACTATTCTTAAAGAGACTCAGGAAACAATGGTCAACCCTATAGATCTTGATGACCATATTGGGTTAGGGATGCTTCCATAAAAAAGTCTAAAAACCCTGCTTCAAAACAGAAAATGTTGCTTTAACTGAAAATGAGAAAGAAAAAATTATTAAGTTTATTAACAAATCTCAGGGCACGTAAGTGATGATCTGCTAAAGCAATCACTGTGTCTTTAAGGAACTTTCCAGGATTGTCAAAAGCTTCAATACACGTCTTCATTAATAACTGTGACACTACCTAGAAGAGAAGGCAGTGATTGTAAATGAGTGCCCAAGAGAATTCATGGAAAGTGGGCCTATTTAAACATTGTGAATCAAAATCAAAGACTTACAGTGAATTATGGTATCCTGTTTCCAGGATAGATAGAATGATGGGGTTTTAAGCCCAACATACTCTAGCCTTAGAGCTATCCTATCATTTTTCTTTTCTTTTCTTAGACTATATTAGATTCTGTATTTTAAGCAATTTTTGTGTAAGCAAAACACTGTTAGAGAAATACATGGGTTTCTAAATGCAGAGAAAATGTGTTAAGGCAATGTTAAATGAAGCATGCTTCATAAAGGATTCAAAGTGTGACTAGTTTTTAAGTAATTTTTCAGATATGTTATTGAACTTGTGATCACAAAGTGTGAAATAGGAAGTACTGTTATAGTTTTGATTGAAACTCCTATTATATGTTGTATATAATATTGACCCACTATATTCTCCCCCTCTCTGTAATTCTTACCACTGATTTTTAAGTTTATCAATATTTATTTTTTCCTTCTGCAAAATAGCTTAGTGTGAGGAATATAATTTTAAAAAGCATTTCAAAATTTTGTATCCTTGAACTTCACACCTAACTTGTATTTCTTATGGAATTAACTATCTTATTAATAGTTGAAATTAATTATCAAAAGTGGCCTATGAATTTTTTTTGCAGAATTTCCACGAACTATTGAATGCCATGCTTAAAGTCCATTTAGTGAGAAAAAAAAAAACAACACTGGATTTGAAATTAGAGGACCTTGGTTTGAACCCCAGCAATGCCATTTATTACCTGTGCAGTTCACTCAACCTCTCTCACCCATAAAATGAGAAAATTGGACTAGATGGCCTCTAAGATTTCTTCCAACTCTAAATCTATAATTCTATTAACAATCTAATGCCCATTACTTCAGTAACTTTAAGGAATAAGGATTACATTAGTATGGGTGCTCACTCATTCTCCCAACAAAGATCACAACACAGGTCCCCTGTGCCTTGCTAGACTTGCTGAATTGCTATGGCTAAATACATCACCCTGAAGCCAATCTGACAATGAACCTCTCCTGCTTTGGCTAAGCTAATCTGTAGATGATAGACACACAGTCTATTGCTGGGCCTTTGCATGAAGCCTTTATAACCTGTTTGAAATTGCTAGAGCTGACACTTTCTTGGCACCCTCTTTGAGAAGGCAGAGTCACCTCCATGCTTTGGTGAAGCATTGGAAGACGACCTTTGGGGGGAACCTGTTAATTACCACTATTGACAAATCAGAAAATTCTGCCTTTGTTGGGATCATTTTCATGAGCCTAATGGTTTGCTTATTTAATAGTCCTCAGGGGTTCCAGTTCTGCAAAAGGGTGACAGAGGAATGCTGGAATCTACTTGAACCAGGTAGGGATAACTGCTTGTTAAATATTTGGTATGAGCATTTACACCTCAGAGATTGTCAAACACCACAAATCAGGGCTTGATTTTTTGTTGTGTTTATTGTCTAGACTTTAAAAAGGGTTGGAGAAAATGTTAGTAATGCAGATTCAGCTTAAAAGTATGTACTGCCCTTTTGGAGCTCCTGTTGTTAAACATTTACCAGCACACACTAATAGGTGTATACCATATAACTATATAGTTTTAATAAAAAGGATATATATGTGTGTGTATATGTATATATATACATATATACATACACACATTTAAAGCTTGTTTTCTCATTTTATCCTCACAACCTTATGATGTCAGTGCTATTATCATAACTAGCTAGTATCACAGAAGGGCAAAGTGACTTTCCTAGTGTCACAACATAAATGTATATGGCAGGATTTGAACTCAGATTTTATAAACATCATTAGAATGAAAATTATTTTCTAGTCATTTGTGAATCTCTACACCTGTACTGGCTCAGTCCCTGCAACCATGACAAGACATTCAGCTTGTTTACTATTTTCTTTCTCTGATATCAGCTGACACGAAAGGGAGGTGCTTCATCCTAGCTGTATAGTGTAAGGTAGCCAAAGGTGCTTTTCTGACCCTGATCAGCAGCTGGCCCTCACCACCTGGTGCATACTTCAAACCCAGAGTAGTCTAGGTTTGTAGATTGTACAAGGACAATACCTTCTCTTCTGAGGACTTGCAGGTCACTTGCTCCTTTATTTTCCCCCTTCTCTAGAGTTTATAAGGTTAGACTAGATTGTAAACTCCCTGAGGGCAGAGACTGTTTGGTTTTTCAGTCTCCCTTTTGGCTTAGAACAATGTTTTGCACCCATACTTAGTGTTTGTGAATATAACCCTTTCCCTCTGTGTGTTTTCTTGGCTAAAACTCAGACTCTTCCAACAAATGATGACTGCCACAATCTCATCAATGACAAAGAGGTAGATATTTTCTGTAAGTAGGAAACCATGCCAAGATGGATAAGAAATGTCCTTCTCTCCTCTCCTGTATTTTCTCTACATCCATTTCCTCCACTTTCCCATTTCTTTCCTCCTTCCTATTGTCCTTTCAGGATCAGAGTAATGCTGAGCAGAATTGTGCGTCCAGTAGGAACAAAGTCTGACCAAGGACGGGACAATCATAACTGCATAGTTTGTGCAGGCTTTTCTACTAAAAGCCACTGCTGTGACTTGTGTATCATGCACAGGGCACTTGTGCCCTATACCTTCACATATATAAATGTGGCCTAATCTAAAACATCCTGATGCTCCAGCCTGTAATTCTGTCTGTCTCTCTTTCCCCACCCCCACATCCTGTGGCTCTCAAAATGTAATATGTGCTGACCTTATTCATCCTGTCGCCCTTGGCTGAACTGTTGGAATTTCTGAGATGGTTTAATAGTTTGTGAGAAAAGTTGGGCTGAGTGTTTAAAAATGTGATGTCCTGAAAAGTCTCTTGCCCTCTTCTGCACAAAAAAAAGCCACTTTATCAGGTTCATTGTATTAGCGGTTTCAGGGGTTTGGGGGCACAAGGATAACATTCCAGTGATGAAGGAAATCTGCAGATAAGGAGGGGAGACCTCCAAGATAAAGTGAAACATTGTTAAAGTAGTTCTAGGCATGCTACTTTTAGTCATCTAATTCAAATCCCCTTTTCCAGGCTATTCATCCATTGGCGCTTTCATTACATTTGGAAGACTGTCTGGCTAGACTGAGCAACCTATGAAGTAGATGGTTTTTTCATCCAGGATGTTATATGGGGTGGGCTAGGTGATTTCTGTGGCCACATTATGGATTTTATGATTCCTGTAGCGTTCTGCTTTCATCTAATTGTAGTTAGCTAGTAGTGTTACCCTGTTTTTTTAATTGGATATTCTTGATACCAAAAATACGTTTGGAATCAAGTAGAAAGAGGTTTGCTTTTAGTGTCTGAGGTTCTGAGTTTGAATTTCGTCTCTGCCACCTGGGAAACTTTGAGCATTTAATCTCTCTGGACATCAGTTTCCTCATTTTTAAAATGAGGGAATTGGCCTAGGTGAATCCATTTCAGTTTTAGATATCTAATCCTATAATCCAAAGGAATGAAGCTCTAATAGTGGAATATTAAACACTGAGACACTTCAGTGGGGATAATTTTCTGGACAATTGTCTTTCCTAATGTCCCTCAAATCACACGCTGTAAGCAGATATCTTCTTGATATAGCTTATCAATTTCTCAAGTTCCCTCTAGAGTAGCATATTCCATTCATCAACCAGTCAACCAACAAGTACTTATTAATCACCTATTATGTGCCAGACAATATCCATAAAGTAAGTTAATTGGTATTTACTGGTTTAGCATATTAAACTGCAGTTTAGGGGTTTGTTGGCTTATATTTAACCATCAATGAGTAGACAAGAATCCTTATGGGAAACTATCAGAACCAAATTGTTGATTGGGAGCTTCTACTACACCAACATATTTGCCTAGTGGCCATTGTCCACATATTAGAAAGTGGTAAAGTGTGTGGGGGATGTGTGGGGAAGGAAGAGGGAGAGATATTTTCTCTCTCTCTCAAACACACACACACACACACACTCTCTCTCTCTCTCTCTCACAATCCTAGAAGCTTTCCACTACTCTGATTCTGCAGTGTGGCCTTATCAGCATAGTTAGCGATGGGAACAAACCCTCTGTTGGTTCTCAACAGATAATTTTCATTAATAATGACATACGAAATGTTTTAATATTAAAACTGATTAGTTTTTGCTTTCTCTATTGGCTTGTTAAAAGAGGTAATAGGTATATTTGCTTTTAAATTTAAAATGACAGTTTTCAGGAAGAAAATGTTTTTTTTTCCCCCTGTCTTAGTTTGGGGGGAAAAAATCTCTCTATTAAACAGCCTTGAATTTGCCAAGTGATTAAAAGGGAGAACATTTTGAATGGTATGGTCAATTAGAGGATGCTGTAGGAAATGAAAGGAGAGGAAATACATCATGAAAATATAGCCTAGTACCCCAAATTTTCTATTTCTCTTCCATGAAAAGAAAAGAAATCTTAGAAATAAAACCACAGGCCACTGAACCAAGCATCCCTTGAACCTACTTCTCTTGGACAGTTAGCCTCACCACGGTCAGTATTAACCTCATGGGTCACTACATCTGGAAGTTGATCAAAATAAGTCAACATCTGTTTGCTATTTTGAATATGTAGTGAAAATATTGCCTAGTGTCAATTAAATACTTGGCAGCAACTTTTCTTCAAAAAGAAGGAAACATTGCTTAGGGTCCCCCTAACTGGAGGGTTTCTTCCCCTCATCCTTTAAAAAAAAATTCCATATATTACAACTGCCATTCCATTTAAAATATTGCACAAATCTAGAATCTTTCCCTTAGAATGAAACAGGGCCATGATTTGTACAGAATATTGCAGTCCAGGTCGGGGGTGGGGGTAGAGATAAAGAAACCTGAATAGTTTCTAATAACTCTTAACCATTCTTAACTTATAAGGTTATATTGTTAGAAGGTTATGCTGGCCATGAATGGTTTTAATTTCAATTCATGTGAAGGAGAAACACATATTTACCAGATGTTGTTCTACATGCCACGTTGCTTTTCAAACCTTGGGATAAATTATTGCTAAAACTTCAAAGCAGTCTGTTGCAATTAAATTTCAGGCTTTGTCACGGCATCATAATCATACTACTGCTAATAATAATATTAAAAGTGAAAAGAAAGAATGTATATATTGCTATGATCCCATCCTGCCTCTACACACTGTCCTCTGATTTCATTGGTCCAGGGAACCTCCTCTGCAGAAACTCCGTCTACAAATGCAGACTAGCAACGTGTCTGTAAGAGTTGAGAGTCTTAGAGACTTACCCAAGGCACTATGAGGTTAAGTGAGTTGCCCATGGCCATATCACTAGTACTCATGAGAGGGAGGACTTGAACTCAGGCCTTTTTAACTCCAGGGCCAACCTTCTATCCACTGTGCATATTGCCTCTAAGAAATGGTTGAGAGTTAAAGATTTTGCAATCTATTTCAAGCTGCATCATACTGAAGGCAAACAAACAAAGCCAAAAGATTCCTGGGTCTTGCTGAAAGTTAAGATTGTGTCTTTTTCCCCCTTTTTGAACCATCTGGCTCAAAGGTTTTGCAATGTCTCTCCGATGTTACTCTGCAAAATAACCCCTTGGAGAAGTCAAGTGATTTTGTAAAATTTATCCTGCAGCTCTTTCACGGTGTCTGGCACATGCTATAGGTATTGAATAAATGCTTGTTGACTTGGTTCCTTCACTTGAAGAGCATTAAGTAAAATAGGAGGGAGAGTCTGCCTGTACTCAATAGTCATAGACAAGGTTTCTGAGGCCCCCTCCCCTGAGGAGTATTTCCCTGTCAAATTAGACTTAAAGTAGATCCCTGATATCCAGCAAATGATTAAAGTTTAATGGCATTTTACAAACACCAAGATGAAAGTACCGGATGAGTCAGAGCTATTGGCTTATTTTAACATCTCTGCATGAGTGAAGCCCTGGCTTCCTACAGATGAAACTTGAAAATAATTAATGCATATTGCTAAACTCCTCTTTTTTTTTCCTCTCATCAGTGGGGCAATCAGCAGCAAAGGTCCAAAAGGGTCATTTGTTATGTTTTTCTAGCCGGTAGCAGTAGCAAGCAGGTAGCTTTGTCCTCCTTGCTCTGCCTTGTTGGCTTAATCCTCTTTGGGCGGATAGCATATTCTTACCTCTCAAACAGTTCACCCCTTCGTAAGGCCGGTAGCAATCGCACTCGTAACTAAGCCACAAGTTGACGCAGCGTCCCCTATTTTGACAAGGGTGGTTTTCACACCAATATTTTTTATTGCATCCTGCTTTGACGTTGAACGATGAGCCTGCTGATATGTTCTCAGGAGTAATGAGATTCGAGTCTATTTCAATGTCTTGGAGACAGCCTACAAATGAAGGTGCAGAATGCATATTATAGATGTTAAGCAGAGCAGCACCGTCATTCGTCTTCCCTACTGGCAAACCACCCAAAAACGTGTTTTGAAATGCAATCATCACTTGGTCACTATCAATTGGAGAAGGAGCTTTATTGACACATTTCTCTACACAGGAGTTGTCACGCAAAGTAAGGGTAACAGCTTCTGCTAAGGTTACCTCCACTGAATGCCATTCTCCATCACTGGTATTATGGGAAATGTGCAGCAACACCTTAGACTGATTATTGACTTGAACTGATAGGTGGACGTAGCCATTCCACAACTCAAGTTTTACATAACTGTCTTTATCGCCTCGAAGGAGTAGAAGAGCTGATGACTGTACAGTCTGAAAACTAAGGGCTATGTTAAAGAGAGAATCCTTGATTGGCCCTGGAGCACTAGTGATCCACAGGAAACTATTACCCTCAAAGGAAAGGGTAGTGATAACGTCACAGAGCAACCCAGAATAGCCAGGTGGACAGAGGCAGTTGTATTCATGTTGGCCATTTTGTATGTAAGGGATGCAGATTGCATTGTTCTGACATTTGTTTCGGGTACAGCCCAGAAAAATTTCACGGCAGTCCACTCCCCCATAAACTATCCCCTGAAAGTCTTGAGGTGGGCAATGGCAAGTGTAATTCCCAGGAAAGTTCTCGCATGTTGCACCATTTTTACAAGGGCTTGAGGAGCATTCATCAATGTCGTCTTCACAGCGGATTCCTGTTAAATGATAGAAAATATTTTGAATGAGCAGATTTTAGGTCAGAAATTCAGATTTCATTTAAGTATGAAGACATCAAAATGTTTATTTATATCAAGTTGATAAGCATTTATTAAGTTCCTACTGTGTGCCAAGCACTGTGCTAAACACTGGGGATACAAAGACCAGTCCCCACCCTTACTGAGCTTATAATCTAATGGGAATACAACATGCAAGCAACTATGTTCAGACAAGATAAATACAGGATAAATTGGAGATAATCTCAGAGGGAAGGCACTAACATAACAATGAAATTATTGTGCAGTGATTGTTTAGAATTGGTTTATCTTTAGACTTCATAATAGAATAACTGATTGCTTTAAAGAGAAATTGAGATAGAAATCAGTCACAGAATCAATCAACAACAATCAATAAGCACTTATTAAGTGCTGGACATTGTGCTAGGCTCTGGAAATACTAGGAAAGGCACAACAGTCCCTAGTCTCAAAAAGCTCACCCTCTAATGGGAGAGACAACAAATGTAAAGCAGTACACCCAAGATACAGAATAGATAACAGGTAATCTTACAGGGAATGGTAGTAGCAACTTAGATATGGGAAAGCCTTCCTGTGGAGGTGATACTTGAGCTGAGTCTTAAAGAAAGCCAGGGATTCTCAGAGTTAGAAGTCAGGATGGAGATCATTTCGGGCATAGGAAAGAGTGAATGCAATGGCATGGTGATGAGAGATGGACTGTTGCAGGTAATGCAATATGGCTGGGTTGCAGAGTTCATGAAGGATAAAAAAAAAGTGCAAAGGAAGGCAGCCAGGTTGTGAATCATAGAGTGTTGGAGGAACCTCAAAGGCCGTCTAATCCAACCCAATCCAAACTCAATCTCCTCAACACTGTTGATAAATGGTCCTTAGCCTTTGCTTGAAGACCTCTGATAAGGGAGAAGTAAGCCTTTGGGGACAGATTTGTTTTCTTTTTGTTGTTGTGTCCTTGGCACTTAAAACAGTGTATAGCACAAAGTAGGTGTTTAATAAATACTTGATAAAGTGAATTGATTATTTTCTGTTTTTTTTTAATTTATTTATTTTTAGTTTTCAACATTCACTTCTACAAGATTTTAAGTTCCAAATTTTCTCCCCATCTCACCCCTCTCCCCACCCCAAGATGGTATGCATCCTGAATATCCCTTTCCCTAATCTGCCCTCTCTTCTATCAATCACCACCCCCCCCTTAGCCCCTTCCCCTTCTATTTTCCTGTAGGGCGGGATAGATTTCTATACCCCATTGCCGGTATATCTTATTTCCTAGTTGCATGTGAAAACAATTTTTAACATTTGTTTTTAAAACTTTGGGTTCCAGGGGGCGGCTAGATGGCATAGTGGATCAAGCACTGGCCCTGAAGTCAGGAGGACCTGAGTTCAAATCCAGCCTCAGACCAAACACTTGACACTTACTAGCTGTGTGACCCTGGGCAAGTCACTTAACTCTAATTGCCTAAAAAAAACAAAAACAAAAACAAAGAAAAACTTTGGGCTCCAAATTTTCTCCCTTCCTCCCTCCCCACCTACCTTCATTGAGAAGGCAAGCAACTTGATACAGGTTATACATTGTAGTCATGCAAAACACTTCCACAGTAGTCATGTTGTGAAAAACTAACTGTATTTCCCTTCATCCTATCCTGCCACCCATTTATTCTATTCTCTCTTGTCCCTCCTCAGAAGTATTTGCTTCTGATTACCCCCTCCCCCATCTACCCTTCCTTCTATAATCCCACCTCTCTTATCCCCTTCCCCCCTATTTTCCTGTAGGGTAAGATAGATTTCCATACCCATTTGAGTGTGTATGTTATTTCCTCCTTAAGCCAAATCCGATGAGAATAAGATTCACTCATTCCCTTTCACCTTCCCTCACTTCTCCTTCAATGTAAAAGCTTTTTCCTGTCTGTTTTATTGAGATAATTTACCCTATTCTACCTCTCCCTTTCTCCTTCTCCCAGTATAATCCTCTCTCACCCCTTAATTTTATTTTTTAGATATCACCCCTTCATCTTCAACTCACTCTGTGCCCTCTATTTATTGATCTATCAATCAATCTATCTACCTATCTATCTACATATATTTTTTCCCCTCCAACTACCCTAATACTGACCAAGGTCTCATAATAAATTGATTGTTTTCTGAAGCTGGTAATTCTGCACTGTTATTATGTTTTTCCTTATATTAAGCCAAAATGTGCTTCTCTGCAGCTTGCACACATTGTCCCTAGTTCTGCCTTCTGGGGTCAAACAGAAGAATAACTCTAAAGATATTCATTCATCCATGAAACATTTATTAATATTTATTACATTTAATGTACTGTGATAGGTCCTAGAGGAGCTACAAGGATTAATAAGATATGGACTCTGCATGCCAGAAGTTTTTTACTGGCATCTATTTATTTTCTATGGTATTTCAGGGGCTTAGACTTACTGATCTGGAATCACACCACATTGACATTTATATCCACCAAGTTTGATACCACAGGGATTAGCCTATAATGCCAGATGAAGAATAGTACTTCAGATATGGAGAGCAGGAAGAATTGATCAGTGATTTTTCCTGACTGTGCACCATTTGTATTTCTGCCACAGTCCCAGTGATTGGTACTTGTATATCCAAGTTCTATGCCACAAATTATGCTCAAGAGAAGAGCTCTGATGATGGATTTGAGAGAGAAGTAGCCCAGAGTGCACCTATAAAGAGGTACAGTTTCAGGCTGCCCAGTAGAGACCTTCTAACTGCTGGAAGGGGACAGGGATCATTGTAGGAAATCATAAAAAGTGAAAAGATATCAGGGCCCAGAAGTATGGAAGACATGAGTTGATGATCTCCTAACTGTAAAAAAAAAAATAAAAAATGCAAAGGAACACCTTTCTACACTCTAGATTGTCTAAGAAAAATGAAGTGCCCCTAGAGGAAACAGAAACAAGGCTTCAATGGGAAAAATGAGGGGAATCGGAGGCGGAAAAGGAAAATCGCTTGGTCCAGGTGAACTTTATCCTTGGCTACAGCTGTTGAACCCCTATCATGAATATTTCAAAATCTTGGGAAATAAAAGAAGGAACTCAAGAAAGGGAGAAAAAGGCAAATGTTCCTGTTTTAAAAAATAGGGGTGATGGGGTGGTGGTAAGAACAGCATCTTCAACCTATAGACCAGTGAGCTTGGCCTCAATTTCAGGGTTATAGTAGATGTCCCTCTAGGATCATAGCGATGGGGAAGCCTGGGCAGTCATGGCCTGGTCATAAGGAGATAGGTCTTAAGAGCTTGGGGGCATGAAAACAGGGAAGAAATATTTTCTGTAGGAGGAAGGTGAGAAGCTACTGAAAACCAAGTTCACTATTTTCCCTAGTGCCAGTTCTGATTTAGCAAGACCAAGTTGTGCTCTTTGAGTAAATAATCACAAATTTTGGGGAGGTGGTATGAGAAAAGGGGACAGAATATTGAATTTGGCAACAGGATAATCTATGTTTGCATTCTTTTTCTCACTTCTTCTTGCTATGTGACCGTGGGCAAGTCATTTAACTACTCAGCCTCAGTATCTTCATATGTAAAATGTTGATAATTATGCCTTTAGTACTTTTCTCTTAGGCTAGAGACAATGTCTGTAAAATTGTCTTCCAGTTTTAAAGTGTTTATGTCTCAGTTATTATTATTCTTCCCCAGTTGCAACACTCAGTTCCTTTTGATAGATTAAATGGCTTGAAACAGCTAGTTGTGGGAAAGATTCTCATTTGTTCTTTTAATTGAACAGTCATTGGCCACTCCAGATACCAAGCAAAAAGATGATGTCTACCCAGGAAACCATTTGAGTTTAATTTTTAAAAATCAGCAGGGAGAAATGCCCAAACAAAAGTCCTTTTACCATGGATGTTTATGAGTCTTATGTTTGAAGTTCAAATGAACAAATACAATTATCAACCACAATAATAGTTCTTCATTTCTTCAATAAAACAAGTGATTGATGAATATTTTATGTATATTTTGGTTCTGTGACTATACCTCCTGGCATAATGAAGCTCAATCTAACTCTGGATCAGCAAGTAGATGAGTAATTTTTACTTATAATAGATTTGAGTTAGAAGTATAACCTGCTGGGACTAGAATGTAAATAAATAAGTGTTATAATAGCCAACCCTATTTGGCTTCTTCATCAGGATCGTTCACAGTGCCCGTCCAGAAGAGAATTCTTCAATCAGTGGCAGAGGAACCACTTGGATTTTTTTTAGGTGGAACAAAGAAAACGTGACAATCCTTCCGAAGCAATTCAAGTCACACCCCACAAGTTGTATTCAAGAGAATAAAGCTGATTATGGATTCAAGAAAGAACTAGTCCTTGCTAGCAAAAGTTAAGTTATATAGAGGAGTCAGCTCAGAAAGTCCAACTGAGTGACTACCACAACAGAGATATTATACCCAGTGGCGATAGTGTGAGGACACAAAAGAAAGGAAAAGACATCAGGGCCCAGAAGTATGGGAGAAGTGTTGCTTTGGTTACACATATTCCTGATGTGGGTACCTTACAACCTGAATACTTTATAAGTTTGTGCTATTTCTTACTATGGATGCTGTGGAATGAATGAAAAGGCATTTATTGCAGGCTTACTGTGTGCTAAGCACTGCATATACAAATACAAAAGCAAAAGTATTCCTCTGCCTACAAGAAACTTACATTCTAAAAGGGAGAGACAAATCACATAGGTGAGGGAGCAGAAGCCAGGGAATAGCACTTTGGTCTGGAAAGTTAAGGCAATGATGAGTTTGGCCATAGTGAGGTGGATTAACACAACTCATCTAGGAACAAAGGAAGAGATAAGTATGGTTTCAGGACTAGAAAATAGGGTGAGAAGAGAGGAACTATTATACCTGTGGAGGGCAAGACATTGGGGAAGCTGTCAAGGCATAATTATCAACATTTTACATATGACGATATTGAGGCTGAGTAGTTAAACAACTTGCCCACTGTCAAAATATAACTAAAGAGTGGGGAGGAAAATGAAGCATAATTTGGATTTACCTGAAATTGTGGACCAGGAGAGGCAATCACCAGTCAGGACAACAGGGCTCCAAGTTGGAAATTCCAGAGAGGAAAGGATTGGAATTATAATGTAGCTGGGCAATTTCACAGAGATGCTCAGAGAGTAGAGTATGGGAGAGAGTGCTTTAGATACTGGGCTGGGGAGAGGGTTTGGGTGGAGATGTTTTGTAGCTACTTTTTTTCGTAGTTAATCTGCCATCTTAGTAAATGTCTTTGAGCTAATTATGTCTATTGGCTATTAAAATTCAGGTCACTGATGACTCATAGCTTTAGGAGTGTAGACTCATAGAGAATTCTAGAACTTGGCAGTGGTCACCCCCTGGAGACCCAATTTTTCAACCTGTGAGTTCAGACTGTACAGGTTGGCCAGAAGGTATGCTATGCTATGATCCTTTCTTGGATTTTGTCTTTCAGATGAACTTCCATGTGTTTCAGCTGATATTCTTCCTTCTTTGTAGGGATTTTCTGTGATATCCAGCTTGGTAATTATACCTAGTCAGTTTTTGCCCCTTGCTCTTTGTTTTTAGCTTATTGCCTCTGATTAGATTTGTAAGACATGAGGAAAATTAATTTTTACTCGACCTTTATTAGTAGTACTCTATTCCTGGTCTAGAGCCTGTCATTCCTATATTTTAAACTATGATCCAGATATCCAAATTCTGATATCAGACATCATCTTCTTAGCCAGCTGTTTACTTCCCAAATCAATTTTTCCCCTTTCCTTTAGTGAACAGCAGTGAGGAAAACACCATCTGTGCCCTTATGGTCCTTAGTGGCTTGCTTGAGCCTCTTAATATTTGGCAATACTTTCTATATTTCACTGGTGGTATGCTTTGTGCCCTTGTGAGTCACCAGAATGGGAAGTAATCATTCATTTTGATATATTTGAGGAGATGCTTTGTTATACACATGACAATGGACTTCTCTTACTGTTGTAAGGTCCATAAATGATTGGCCTAAGTAGGAAGACACTAACTAATCCTATGAGGGCAGCTAGCTGGCACAGTAGATAGGGCACCTGGCCTGGAGTCAGAAAGATTCATCCTCCTGAGTTCAAATCTGGCCTTGTGTGATCCTGGGCAAGTCACTTAACCAAGTTTGCCTCAATTTCCTTATCTGTAAAATGAGCTGGAGAAGGAAATGGCGAACCACTCTGGTATCTTTACAAAGAAAACCCCCTAGGGGGTCATGAAGAGTTGGACACAACTGAAACGACTGAACAACAATAGCCAGTGCTAATCTTCTCTTCTTCCTCTGATCCGCATTAGATGCTCTCTCATCTGACAGCTTCTGTGGCTCATCTTTATCATTCCTTGTTGGATAAGCAGCTTCTTGATGCTCTGAATATTTATCTATCTCCTTTCTTTTCAGGAAGGTTCCAAAAGTTTTAGACTGCAATGATAAGTTCAACACCTTCCCTGATAAGACCACATGAATTTTCCCCATATCTTTGGAATGTCCAATGTTAGACTTCAAAATGGACTTCTTTTATTTTAGGAGGTATCAGGAAAGAATTATACTTACTTATGATGCAATATATACATTATACACATCTGCATTCCATTCACTCCATTATAGGGTCATAGAGTTGAGGCTGGAAAAGACTTCAGAGGCTGCTCAGGTCCAGTGATATTAAGTGACTTGTTCTAGGTCCCATGGCTGCTTGAGTGTCAGAGGTAGAATTTGAACTAAGGATCTCAGATTCTAGATTGAGAGTCTTCCCATTGTACTTTATGTGGTAGAAAAGGGCAAATTCTAGCAAGTGGGCATTTCCTGTTTTAAGTAAGATTTTCATAATTTTTCCCTAAAAGAACACCATAGATTTTTGTTACTTTCCTAAAAAAAATAGTCATAACCTTGATTTTTTTAAAAAAAAAAAAACGTTTTGCATAAGGATTTGAGTATGAGAAGTCTGCATCTTGCCCAGATGGTCCTACTGAGGAATCAGCACAATTTCTTCGATATTGTACAAAGATAGCTTGGAAATGCTGAATTTGGGGAAATTTTAAAAAGCAGATCTTTGCAATTAATTTTATGAAAAATCTTCCTAGGTCAGCATCTTTTTTATGTCATTTATAATATATATGATCCTTTCCTATTTTTGAAAAAAAAAATCAAAATTTTTAGAGTAGAATGAAAATGCACATGACTACAACTCTGGAATGTGCCTTATTAATTGTCTTTTGCAGTCCTTTGGATTGGGAAGGACAGAGCAAGTATGGCTAATAGGAAGGGGATACCAAAAATGAGCAGAGAAATAGTAAGAGAGCCCCTACCTTCTTTTATGAGTTCAAGTCTTTGGATCCAAATGAACTGTATCCTAGAGTACCAAAAGAACTGGCAGATGAGATTGCAGAGCCATGGGCAATGACCTTTGAAAGATCATGATGAATTTTCACAGCCCTACAGAACTGATAAAGGGCAAAAGTCCCCCCCTATTTTTAAAAAGAAGAAAATGAAGAATGCAAACTATAGGCAATGAGATTAACTTTGATTCCCAGCAAAATTCAAGGATGTATTGTTAAAGAAATGATTAATGAACATTTAGAAAAGAAAATAGTAATCACAGATTACTATTACTATTCCTAGCAACTATTGTATCAAGACCATGGCATTCCAGACTAACTCCTCTTCCTCTTCCTCTTCCTCTTCTTCTTCTTCTTCTTCTTCTTCTTTTGACAATGTGAATAAAGTGGCTGATCAAGGAATACTTCACATGAAGCCTGTCTAGATTTTTAGAATTTTACAAAGTCTCTCTCATGCTACATCTGGAGAAAAGATGGCTAGACAATAAGACAATTAGATTTTAAAAATGTTTAATGGGTAGACTGAGAGAATAATGATTAATGGCTCAGTATCATCTTGGATGGAATTTTCTAATGAAGTACCCTAATGAATTTTGCTTGGCTTTATTTAATATTGTTATCACTGATTTGGATAAAGGCGTGGTTGAGATTTAGGAGGGAGAGTTTACACGTTAGAAGACAGGATGGAGGATATTTAGAGGCTAGAACACTGTGCCAAAGCTAATAAAAATGAATTTAAATAGGGATATATGTAAAGCTGCACATATGTATTAAAAAAAATTCTGGGTCCCCATTTTAGGAGCATTATTGGAAAGCTAGAAGGCATCCAGAGGAGAGCGAGCAGGTAGATTATGCACCTTGAAATGATGCCACATGAGGACTGGTTGAAGGAAATGACCCTGGAGGAGAGAAGATGTACAGGGCCATAACTGTCTTCAAGTATTGAAGGGCTGTCAATTAGAAAAGACATCAAATTTGCTCTTCTAAAATGGAACACACACCTCATCAGTTCTCTATCTCACGCAAAGGCTGAAATATCCCTTGTCTGATATCTTTTAGAAGGGATTCTTGTTCAAGTATAGGTTGGACAAGAGGTTCCTGTGGTTTCATCCAACTCTTCATCTGTGATCTTTGCTAACTTTCGTAAAGTTATACCTTTCAATAAATGAGGCAAGCAAATAGAATGATTCATATGTTAAAATGTAGAAAGGAGTGAGAAATATGTCCAGATCTAATTGTTAAAGTAGATACTATGGAGAGGGACAGTTACGACATATTATCAATAGTCACCCAGCAATCCATAGGAGAAAATAATTGGGAATGAGGTGGAGAACAATAATTATCAAGTCCTCAGATGTTTATAGACCAAAGCACAGGCTAACAAAGAAAATAAATTTGAGAATGCAACTCAAGGAAATGAATACAACCAAGACCTCTAACTAGGACAAAATATGGAAAAGTATTCCTTGTTCTAAAGAAACAGATCAGATGATACTGTAGGCAAACATACGACTCCAAATCATACAACAAATATATTATCTAACCTCAACTCCTCATTGATGCAAGGCAATCCTTTTACTCCTGCCTACTTTGACTGTCACTTTTCCTGCAACGGCTATTCTAAATCTTCTTTCTCTTTTGTTCTCCCTTATCATTCCCTCTCTTCTTTCCCCTCTTCCCAGCAAAGGACTTCATCTCGTACTTCATTAAGAAGGTAGAGTCCAGTCACCATTAGCATCCTCCTCCCTAACCTTAAGGTTATTACATCAAGGATAAAACATACATTACTCTTTTTGGCTTTTAAACCCCTTCACAACGTGACTCTTTCCAGAGTGGTTACATATTATTCCAAGTCACATACTATGTTGCAGTTAAACGGCCTAGTGTGCTGTGCAGTTCCCCTTACATAGCTTTCCTCTCTGTGCCTTTGTCCTCCCCCTCACCCGTGCCCCATGCCTGAAATGTACTACCTCCTCATTAGATTGTAAGCTCCATAAGGATAGGGACTGTCTTTTTGCCTCCTTTTGTATACCCAGTGCTTATCACAGTGCTCATACTAGTAGACATTTAAGCAATGCTTGTGGATTGATTAAACATTTTTTTTTGCTTCCTGTTTTCTCTGGGCAAGTCATTTAACTCCTCGGTTCTCCTCCATCACCTTTGCTAGATCTCCAACAATTAACTGTGGATGTCCTCTGAGGGTCTGACTTACCCCACCCCCATCTTTTCTTTCTACTCTTCCTCACTTGGTACCCTCCTAAAAGACTACGGGTTTGATTACTATCCCTGTGCAAAAAATATTACTCTCTTCTGTGCACTCCATGACGTAGGCATGTTGGCTTACTTGCTCTTCCTCACACATGATTTCATCTCCTGTCAAGGCTCTCTCTCTCACCCCACCCTCTCACCCCACCCCCCGCCTCTTTGAGTCCTTTGTTTCTATCAAGATTTGACTTAAATGTCACCATCAGGAGGCCTTTCCTAGTCCCCCTAAGCTACCAAATCTCTAAGATCTCCTTGTTAAACCACAATTTGTATATTCTCATATATGTACAAGTTGTTTCCTCCATTAGAATGTTAACTTTTGGGGAACAGGGGGAACTACCTTACTTTCATCTTTATATCCCCAGAACATAGCATAATGCCTAACACATACTAGGCACTTAACAAATGCTTATTGATTGGTTAGTTTCAGGGAAATGCAAGAGAGAAAAGATGTACATGCTAGTCTACATGAACATAAATATACTAAAAGTCTAAATGGTTAGTAGAATTAAGAATGAAAAATAAAGAGATAAATATTAATATATATCCATCCTTAGAGACAGTTAAGTGATGTAGCAGATAGAATCCTGGGCCTGGAGTCAGGAAGGCCAGATTTAAATCTAGCCTCAGAGGCTAGTGACTTTAGGAAAGTCACATAACCTGTTTGCTCAGTTTCCTCAACTATAAAATCAGGATAGTAACAGCACCTACCTCAAAGGGTAGTTGTGAGGATTAAGTGAGATAATAATTATAAAACACTTATCCCAGCGGCTGGCACCTAGTAGATGCTATATAAATACTTATTCCTTTCTCCTTCCCTCCTTCTTCATAGACATCATAAGCAATTTGATTTTGACATTGCAAAGGGAAAACAAGGTCAAAAATATCTTATTTGATACACATAGAAAAAATAAAAACAGGAAAAGTAATGAAACCTCTTTGCCAGCTATTTGACAGATGATGAACAAAGAACAAGGTCCACTGTCAATCAAGATGAACAGATTAAGCAATATTTATAGGATTGTCTATGTCATTCAGACATCTTGGCTGTTGTTTTTTTTTAACTGTGCCCAAGCTGGTGTGTTTCACTCAAGTATATGTGGCCTAAGAAAGAAACTTCTAAAGCTACCTTATTTTTTGGTTTTGTGTATTCAAATTGTCTGCTGAGCTAAATATTTTGATTTTTAAAATTTTCTTTTCTCAACATTCCTTGATCTCAGAAATTAGATTTCTAATATTGAAAATAAAAATTTTAAAACAATTATGCTTACGTGATATTTTATTACCTGACACATCCTAAAGTTTCCATCCATTCGTGTTCTGTATCTTTGAAAGAAAAAATCCACATTGATGAGATCACAGATCCATTGGAATATTGGGGTAAATGACATTAATTAATACACATTTAAAAAACCCTGATGCTATTGCTATATATTGAAGAGATTTAAAAGTAATTCTTATGTTATTATTAGATGTTGTTATTGAAACAGCTAGTGGGAACTGATTTCTATAGAAATTTATGATCTAAGCTGTTTAATTTTCCTAAGTTTTAGTTAAATTGTAATATTTCCTTGATTTAATCATTTAAATTCATTTTTCAAATTAGACACAGAAACGTTGGGTTTAATTTACAATGATGTCTGCCCTGAATTTCATTATTTAAATATTCTAATTGTCAACCAAGAAATGTACTAATAAGGAAATCAACTTTAGTTATTAAACATTGTTGAATAACAAAACCTTTTAAAAAATGTGAAAGATGTGATTTGATAATTTCTTGTAAGAAGTAAGACAAGAGAGTTACCTGTGAATATTGCAAGAAGAAAAATTTGTGAGGTGGCTGCAAACATTTTTCTTCAAGTAGAGAAGACTTTCCAAACTCCTAAGTCATTGGCAAAGCCAGTTTGTGATAATTTTATAACATTTCCAGAACTGAAAGCTTGTTTTCTAGAATCACCCAGTTCTACTAAGGAGCTGAGATAGATAGCTTAGTATTTATTGGCTGTGCATTTCCCCAGACCAGGTCAGCACAGCTTAGCATAATACTTAATTACTCTGCTTACGCAATAGACCTAAAACATGCTTAGCTCCCTGAACTGTCCAACACAGAAAGACTGATCTTTTAAATTATATCAATACCTTTATTGGATAAATATAATGATCTATGTTTATAGGAAGATGAGTAGAGGGAAAACAGTAGGGATACTGTCATTTGAATATGCTATAGATCACCTAGAAGGAAGAGAAAAATAAATGAAGAAATGTAACAATGAGAAATGATTGTGAAGGTGAAAAGTGTGTTTCATATACGTTTCACCTACTTCATTATTTTGTCCAAGAAATGTCTTAGGATGAGTTCAAGTGATGTGAAATCTTCATTATCTTAGAGCAGTCTGAACTATGTAGAATAGAGTCAAAAAGTAATCAGAAAAGGTCTCTGAACAACCAAAATTCATGTTACAAAGTTCACGTACATTTCTTATAGGAGGGAACTTTCAGTCCTCACTTAGAGTCTGTGAAAAACTATCCTTTCTGAAATTCAGAAGCATTTGGGCAAGAATGAGTACAAAGAGAAACCAAAGTGATATTGCCATGGGAATATGCTGCAAATCAGCTGGAAAGGAAGAGGAAATACTTGAGGAGTTTGGGAAATAAATCATATGACTGACATGGAAGCATTCTATAGTGATGTGAAACTTCAATTATTAGAACTTCTGCTAGAGTTTTTCTCTACTGAAAGCAGAGCATCTAAGACATTCTTGGCTTGCCTTAATTATAATTTCATTCTTCAATAGATGAAGAAAGCAATGGTGGGAGCTGTTCTTATTGGCCTGATTCTTGTCAGTGAAAAAGGGTGGGCTGTTGAAGTAGAAACGATGAGGCCTTAGAGAGATAGGGGAGGGGGAATGACTGCTGTATCTTATAATTTCCAATAGAGTTAAAGAAAGCTGGGAATGGGCAAACTTATACCCTAGACTGAGAGAGAACAGCTTTCAAAGGATTTAGAGAAAGATTAAACGGAATCCAAAGAAATTTTAGAGAATTTTTCTCCTTGTCTAGTTTCTGACTTTCTAGACTTCAAAAACCATGAAGTTACATTGCTAGATCACCCTGGAACTTCTTGCAGACCCTGGGACCTCTTTCTCTTGGAATAGCCTAACTGCCATTAAAGTCTGCTCACTCTGGACTATTTCTCCACAAGACCCACCCTATCCCTTCTCCCATCAGTGCTTTGCTCCTAGAGCATCCATTTTATGAAAGAGGCTGGCCTGCCTTCATTTTCCTTCTGGACTTTACAACCACACCCCTGGACTAAGTACCTTCCTCCTCCCCACCAATCTTCCCTTTTCAGTTCCCTTTTGTGTGTTGTATTCCTCTATTACAGTGTAAGCTCCTTAAGGGCAGGGACTTTTTTTTTAGTTGTATTTGTATCTCTAGTACTTAGCACAGTGCCTGGCACATAGTAAGTGTCTCACAAATATTTGTTTCCTTCATTTCTTCTTAAAGCAGAAGTCAGATCAGGAGGGATGGGAAGCCCTTAAAGACAAAAATCTAAAGACACTATTTTGCATGAGGAGTAAAAGTGGGAATTGTTTAAAAAGACCAATTCATTGACTGACTTAGATTTCAGTTAAGTAGATGATGGAAACAAGGGTAGGTAGCAGATGGGTACAAAAACATACTTTCTGTTAGAAATAAGAGTTATAAAGCTACAAATTAGCTGCAGCTAGGGAAGAGTGCTAAGGAGAACAAAAAGTTTTTTTTTTTAATTGGGAGAAAAGATTATCAAAGAAAGGATAGGATGATTACTCAGTGTAGAAAATATAGAAGAGGCAGAACTGATCAACTTGTCTCTTCTTTTTTTTTCTTCCATTCTTTATTTTCTTCCCTTTACCACAGAGAATGATGTTTAGACTAGAAGGACAAAATAAATGATTAATAAGGAGTTGAAATTTATGGTTAAATAAAGAGATGATAAGAGAGTTCCACAGTTCAAATAACTAGTCACCAGCAGGAGATATCCTAGTTATTGAAAGAACTGTAGATATGATGACTGAGCTACTGTCAGTGATCCCTGAAAGATTATAAAGGACAGAAGAGATGCTACAGTGATGGATGAGAGTAAATATTATTTTGATTTTTTTTTAAAAAGGAAGATAATAGAGTCTGCAGTGAATATTATTTGGATACCTCACAAAATCCTAGGACTTATTAAAGGGAATGAATGGACAGTGAACATCTAGAAGGGGAAGTGTTAATAATGTGAAGAGTATCATTTCAAGAATATGCAATGTCAGAGTAAATTAATTTCCCTTTTTTTACAAGAGAATTGTTTGCCTCAGTATCTGCAAAGTATTTGACAAAGTCTTTCATGTAATCTTTGTAGACAAGATGGAGAGGTTGTGGGCTAGACAATAATATAGAATCAACTTGGTATTAAACTGGGTAAATGAACAGACCAAAAGAGTAGTCATTAATCAGTCAATGTCAATTTAGAGGGAGATTTCTCATAGAGATCTGGTTTTGACCTTGTGATTTTTAATCTTTTTATCAATGATTTGTATGAAGACATTTTTGGCATGCTTAGCTGGGAATGATAACTCACGTGCTAGACGACTATTAGGACCCCAAATCTTATTAGATTTGGGCCAGTGATCTTAGATCATTTGGCCAAATCTAATAAGATGAAGTTTAATAGAGATACTTGTAAAATCTGAAATTTTGGTTCACAAAATCAGTTTCATAAATCCAAGATTACTGAGCTAATCACAGATGGGGAAGACAAAAAAAATCTGAGGCATATAGCGTGGTATAAGCTATTATTGAAGTGCAATATTAACTATTAGTCAAATGTGTATTATGGCAGTCAAAAAACCCTATCATTATATACGAAGAGCTACATTAACTGGATAAAAAAGGGTATAATCATATACATGTACTCTGTTCCAGTCAGAACTGGAGTACTGTGTTTAGTATTAAGTGTCACATTGTAGAAGGCACAATGACAAGCTAAAGATCACCCAGTGGAAGGTAAACAAGATGATGAAGGACTTTTGAACCACATGAAGTTTTGTTGAAAAAGCTTATCAAGTTGAACCAGGAGAGGAGAAAACTTAGGGTGTGTGCATGTGATAGTTCAATCAACAATATAGAATCTATCAAGTACCTATTAGATACTATAATTGACCAAGTATTTGAAAGTCTGAATATGTGGGAGAAATATCAGACTTGATTTTTCAAAACCCAGAGGGCAAAACTGGAGACACTGGGTGGAAACTGCAGAGAGGCAAATGTAGTCTTAAAGGAAAGAAATATTTCCTAAGAAATAGGGCTTTCCCAAAGTGAATTGAGCTGCAGAAAGAAAGCTTTGGCCAGTCCTACTAATTCTGAAAAGTCTGTCACTGAAGGACAGACATAGTTAATTTATGATAGACTCATTATCAACTGATGTATATTTTAGGACAGATAGCTCATTCACTTCCTCCCCAAATTTACAGAGGTTACATCCAGCATTGGTGGTTGGAGTATAAACACAGACGCAATGTGTTCATTAACCCTAGGCAGGATGGTCAGGCAGCCTCATAAATGAGAGATAATGCTCTTTGATGGAAATTTAAACCTACTTTGAAGGTTGAGAAAAGAGGATCATCGATTTAGGACTAGAAGAGACTTCAGATGTCGCCTCTCCTCATTTTAAAATGAGGAAACTGAGTTCCAGTGAGTTAGTTACATGGCTTGCCCAAGGTCACACAGGTAGTAAATTGTAAAGCTGGTCCTCTGTATCCCTTTCATTGCTCTACTCTGCATCAGGCATCTTTGAAGTAAGTGCACTCTGCTTAAGGAAAAAGTGCATGGTGCTGTTTATTTCTGCAAGATTTGCATCCAAAATGTTCAGAGTAAAACAGAGGTGGGCACTCGAGGTTAAAACATCAATTGTCAGGAAAGCACACGTGGGAAACTGGTCAGACACAGAGCAGGTAGGATGAATGCCTCATCACTGGGTGTCTGCAACCCCTGTATTGAGGTTATCTATCATATGTGCTGCTTAAAGCATTGTGATTACTTCTAAATGCACATAGTCCTGATTTGATTTTGCTAATTAAATTGTATCTTATAGTATAAAAACATTATTCACTATTTTAATGGCTACATTGTGAGCACCAGCTCCCCCCCCCCGACACACACATGCAAGCAAACCCCAGAAGTGATAATATTTGTTCCAGAAACATTTGATTTCTCAGTTGAAAAATACAGAATGTACATGGTGGTATTGATTCAGACTATTATGGAAACATCCTCTGAAGTCTGCAAATAAAAGACAAAATAAGGCAAAAAGGGCACATTCAGAGTTTTAGTCCAACATTTCAGTTGACTTTGCACTTCAAAAGCCCCAACTTGGAAGCTCAGTGGGTGCCGACAAGTGATTTTTGCTCATTTTCTGGGCTAACAAGCAGAAAAGATAGCAGCGCGGGGGCTTGCTCTTGTTGATTTTACTTTGAAAAATAATTTCAGAGAAACTCAATCCACTCCAGTGAAAGCTCGTCTAATTGACTTGGATCAGAAAAAAATCCTGGAACCTGCTCTGTTCTTGTTTATTCCTTTGTTCCTTGTCAAGAGTAAATGATTAAGGACCAGATCTCCAGGGAATGACAAAACCCGCTCCTGTATCGAGCTAGGTTTGCCATTCCAAGTAACAGTCAACCTCTGCCATCACTAGGATAGTTTAAACATCCCTGGGTGGCGCTAACTGGGCATTTCTCATAAAGGCAGAGAATAGCGCTTCAGCTTTAGAAGTCCAGACAGACAACTTCAAAGGCCCTGAGGGGAATCACTGGCCTATGAGTCTGGCATTTAAGGCCTTTAACAATTTGGCCCCTATCTCCTGCTCGCTACAAACATCCCAATCCCCTTACAGAAACTATCCTCTCCAGTCAGAATGGTCTACTCTGGTAAGTAAATTCTAAGAATGTACTGTGTGTATTCCTGGCCTTCTGTTTGTTTTCTCCTCTATGTAGCTCACTTCTTTTTTCATTTATCTAAGGACTGCTTTTACTTTGGGGTCCACATCAAAGCCTACCTCCACCAGCCCTCAAGGAATTCTCCCTTTTGTGAAGTCATATTGTACTGGGTGTCATTTGGCATTTAGCTTAAGCTACTTTATCTTGTCATATACATATGTATATGTAATGCATGATATAATATATAGAATTATAATATAATGTATAATTTATGTTATGCATGATTCTGTGTTAGGCACTTGTGTGCTGAGAAATCTTTTGTGCCTTATATGTACATAAAAGATAATATGTATCATATTATAATATATGCTGCAGTATGTTATAATGCTCCTTGATGGAAATTTAAAATTACTTTGAAGACTGATAAAATAGAATCATTGCCTTAGGGCTGGAAGAGATTTTAGATGTTACATTATAACATGTTACATTATAATATATACTACATATATACATATAAGGTACAGAAGGTTAATACATTATGTTGCATATTATACATATGTATAAGAAACAGAGAGTTTATATTTCTTGTCATACCAGTACTTAACACAGAGTCATACACACATTGAGCCCTCAATAAATTTCTGCATGTTGTGGATAGACATCCTTGTATACTAATGCATAGCATCATAATGGGACAGTAAGTGAAATGTTTTTGATCTTTTTCTCCAGTACAAAAGGAGATGGAACACATCTTACAACACATTACAGAATGGTTCCAATATTTAACAAAAATAAAACACCTTGTTGAAATGAGAATTGAATCACTTCTATTTAAATATAAGGAAACCTGGCTTGGAATTGACATCCTAGCTTGAACCTACACAAAGGGAAATGCTGCAGGAAAAAACCCATGGGCCTACACCAGTGTGAACATTTGTTTCTCAGTGAGACAGTCTGATCTATCCCATGAACCATATCATTAAAATGCTTCTTGGGAATGTCTGTGTTTGATCCAGAGCAGATATTTCCAACTCTAATGGCCAATTCAAAACTAATGTCATCATTGTGCTGCCTATTGATTGATGAGATGCCACTGGGCCTTAAATAAAACCTAAGTTTAAAATCTATATTAAACATAAAATGAGGATCTTACCATCTCTGCTTTGTCTTAGCTCTGATTAGCTCCCCAATATCCCTGTTTTTAGCTCATGGGGAAGTGAGAAGAGCGCAGAAATGGGAGTCAGGAACCCTGGGCTCTAGTCTTCAACTCTTACAACATTCGTGACCTCGATTTCCCTGCATTACAATCCACATATGTAAGATGAGAGGATTCAACTAAATTATTTCTAAGGTTCCTTCTGGTTCTAAGTTCTATGATTCTAAGTATAACAGCCAAGGCAGCTTAAGGCTATCTGTGGCCAAAGCTTCTTGTGGCTACACGGATTAGCAGAAACGGATTCCCAGAGTAAAAATAGTGAGTCTACTCCACATAGCATTCCCCTAATCAACATCCTTTTGCAATAACATCATTAACAAGTTATGTCAAACTCTACAATAAATAATGATTGGAAACTCTGTTGATTCCACTCGTCTGCCCAGAAGCAGGGGGCTTGGGTATTATCTTACCAAGGCTGCAAGAGCATCACCTAGTGTCGATTTGAATAAACTGCAGGCACATAACCCTTAACCCATAAAAAGAAAAATAGAGGACTGTTTTGCTGCTATGACTCACAAGAAACGAAAGATGCCTTCACAGTGGTACCAGATGGATTGGTGGTAAAAGGATTAATTTTTCTCAGTTTGCAGTAACATATTTGATCCAACCATACTTATTGGGTTATATCCGCAATGTTATCTGTCAAAAATAGACTACTGGACTACTGGCACTTTGTTTAGAACAAATTTGAAATTTCCTTCCTTACAACTTTCAGATTCTAAAGTCAAAGCTAACAGCCCCAGAGACAGTTTTTTTCCTTATTGATTTTGCCCCCTCCCTCAAAACACACAGTCTTTCAGGGGAAACTTTATTGGTAGATCTATGATTCCAAAGATTTTGATCAGTGTCAGAATTATGTAAAAACAAAGAAAAGTGGGGCAAGGCCTCTCACAACCTGACTCTGGCCTATGTTTTCTATCTCATCTCACATGACTCCCGAAAAGAAATGGTATGCTTCTGTCACACAGGTTTATTCCTAAATAAGTTTTGTGCTTTTCTTTGTTTGCATTTTTACTCATATTAGTCTCTTTACCTTGTATGCCTTCTTTTATGGCTATCTACATTCTCTCTGTCCTTTGAAGCCCAAAGGAAATCTCCCTTCTTTCCTCCAGCCTTCTCTGACTACCCCTCTGAAATTCCTGTAACACTTTCTGTCTCAAGTACACATTTGGCACTTTGACACGTCATTTGCACAATTAGTTAAGGAGAGTGTCATATTTCTTTGTATCTACTATACACAGTAGAGTGCTTTGCAAATAGTAAGTGCTCAATGCTTTCTTGATTTGAAAAGGGATAGAAAATTACTTTCCTACAAACTTTAAGCATCTGAACTTTTTTTTCTCTAAATGCAACCTTTAAGTTTGCCAGATGCCTCTAAGATAGACTCAAAAAGGTACCATTGTCAATGTTATTCCTCACAAATGCCTTTTATGTTAAAGACCTTTGAGATATCATTTGAGACAACGTGGGCCTCTCAACAGAAATCGGTATCCTTAGGAAAGTCCTAGAAATTACACAAAAATTGAGAGTCTCCTACTTTTGAGACAGGCCTAGTTCTTGTGAAAGGCCTAACATAGAGTCATTTCCCATTCCTGATCCAAGATGCTGCAACTCCTGAAATTAATAGTTTTAGGGAAATCAGCAATATATTGTCACTTGTTAATAAGTAAATTAACCCCAGAAAAGAACTCATAGAATTCTGTAGGTATTGGGATACAGTTATGATGGATATTATTTTTCAACCTGAACATGTTTTGGCTATTATTGTCATCCAAGGAACATTTGGAATTTGAACAGCTTTAAGTAATACAAGTTTTCTGTGCTATTTAAGAATGAGCAGGTTCACTTAGGAAAGTCCATTTTTCAACTTTTCCTCATTAAAAAAAAAAAAACCCTTGTGGGTAATATTACTAAATCTATTTGATGATTTTATTGAGAGGTTTAATTGGAAATTTGATTGTGTGTTTTATTGTCCCATAATCACTTTGGTTTTTAGTTCTGGGGATTATTCTGCTTGATCCTTTTCTAACTTAGGCATGTCTCTTGTAGTCTGTCTCTTGCAGATGAAGTCATCATGACTGCAACCTCAGAAGCCAGCAAATGTTTGACTCAAAGAGCTTGCCTTGAAGGAACTCCTGTCTCATTTCATGACAAGCTGTGGTATCTGCTCTTTGGGCACAAGTGTGAGGTATACATGAAAGGTTCACAATATATCATCTTGAATGGATATGGCATCGCCATATCTGGAAGAACAGTGAGTGACAGCTGGTCCTGTCACTGACCAGAAATGATGTCCCTTTGTTGACAAATAGGTGACTTTAATGGTAAGCTCAAGGAAAAGGAAATAACTCAGGCTTGAAAGAGAGAGCCTTAAGCAACATTAAAAACTAGAAAACACACACACAAGATGTATTATAGCATATTGGATGGGGAGCTAACCTTGGAGTCAGAGAGACCTGGGTTCAAGTCTAGATTGACACACATTAACTGTGTGATCATGGGTAAGTCACTTAACCTCTGAGTACTCATATGAAGTTCTCTTAAGACTAGAAGTTACAACAGAGTTTCTCATTTACACTGAGAGAAGTAGTTTCTACCCTGTGAGTTCCCTATACCTATGAAATCAAAGATCCTAATCATATGTTATATATAGACACTCATTTTATCTCACATATGTATATGATATGTACATATATATGATACTTGCCTAGTATCCATGTATATGTATATTATATCATGTGAGATAATGAGTAGCTTTTCATAATTCATATATTTGTCAGCTAAACCTTTTTAAGGGTATATTTTGGAATCAGGAAAACCTGGGTTCAAATTCACCTGACACGTACCAGCTGTGTGACCCTAGGCAGGTCACTAAATATCTCTGTGCTTCAGGCAACTCCCTAGGACTTATCTTCTAAGTCAGAGATAGATTGAAGTCCGTGCCAGTAGAAGGATTTCTCACACTGGGACTTTGAGATTTATTAAGACATTTCTTGAATGGCTAATGGAAATCTTTCTCTTTAATATATAGCCATACCTCATAATAATAAGTCGATCTCCCTTTTATTCAGATATTTTCCCTATTCCTTTTGAAATATACTCTGTTTGGAAAATAATAAAGCAGCAAAAAGAACAATGTGGCTTAATCTACATAAATATTTTCCTCTTACTAATGGGTATGGAATTCATAATGAGTTCTGATTATAACAATGTGTTATACTTTGGGCTGCAACTTGATCTGGAGTGAAAGTTGAGATTCTTTTGACTCTTCCCCTCCCTCTGTCTCTCTCCTAAGGTTTTGATCACTTAAATTCTTAACCCATTTTTCATAAAACAACAGTGAGCATTTCCTGCATTGTTTCACCCCTAAAATAATGGATTTTCTTCTATTAAAACATGATCTTTATGAGGTAATTAATTGTTTTGAAGGGGCTTGGGTATTCATTTATGTATTTTGTAGGAAGCAAAAAAAAAACAAAACACCTAACTATTTAACAGCCATTGTTAGCCTCTGAGCAACCATAGCAACTACTTCTCGTGATGTCTTGTTGCTAGGCATCAACATCTTTTACTCCTGGATTCTCAGTGTAGCTTAGAGCATAGGTTGAGACCCTGTGATTCATGAACTCTGTAGAATCCTCCATAGCTTTAAGAAACAGCTGCTCCTGTGACTGCTTCCAGAAAAGAAGAGCAAATACTGAGCATTCGAACAGAGCTATAGATGCCTTGTGAGTCTATGCACTTCTTTTGGGTTTTAGCTGAATTCAATTCTCCCCTGTTGTGATTCTTAATTGTATGAGGAAGGTCCTTCACTCTGGGAGGGAAGTAACCCATTCTGAGGAAGACTTTGATCTTCAGTCCTAACTGTATTTCAGTTATTGTGGAAAGTTTGTTTGTTGCCTGTGTTCCTTAGGGATGTATAGTGCTTTCTTCTCAGTATTCTTTCAAAGGATTCCAGGTTTGAAGCTGGTGCCCATTTGTAACCTGGATCCTTGCTTGGCTTCTGCTGTGTGGCAGCAAAGGGGAATGGATTTCATGTCCAAACCTGCCATTCCTCTGTTTTATTTCAGTCAGGCCTTAACAATTCCTTCATTGGGGCAACTTTCCCAGTCAACTGAGATCTGTCCCATTTTTGTCCAGTTTCACATCTTAAATTTGATTCACAGTATATTTTTAAAAATTCATTCTCTATTGTAAAATTCTGTTGTCACAAAGATTCACTTGAGGGAGGCCAAGGTGTTCTTCACACCACTGGTGATAGTATACTATACAGCATAAAGACTTCTTGAATGTACTTCATTTCATGTCTCCCATTTTTAGTTCAATTGGACTTTCCATTGGTATTCAATATTATTGCCCACAGAACAGGGAAATGAGTTGTTCATAAATGAGAATGACTCAAATGATCCTTATAGCTAAAAAGTCAGTATGAGCTGTTTGTTTCAAATAAGATTTTTTTCAAAAGAAAGTTAAAAATGTTCATGTTCTCCACCTCTTCCTTAAACCCTTATTCCAAGCTGTTCGCTCTCTTTTTTCTTTCTTTTGCAAAGCAATTGGGGTTAAGTGACTTGTGTAGGGTCACACAGCTAGTGAGCATCATGTGTCTGAGGCTGGATTTGAACTCAGTTCCTCCTGACTCCAGGGCTGGTGCTCTATCCCTTGCACCACTCAGCTGCCTTGTTCTCTATTTTTTAAAAAAAAATGTTCTCCTGTTACATCAGTTAAGCACACTGTGTTGTATATTTCCACATAAAGCATTTGCAACAGCACTTGGTCTGGGTACCAATGACTGGAAGATAGAAATTTTGGAAAGAACCTTGAGTTATTTCAGCAGACTCATACCATGTATTAATTCCATTAATTAAGAAGATGGACGTTTAAAACTAAAATTGAACACATGGAAGGAATTTTAAGAGGAAAATTCATGAGAAAACTCTGAGAACTGATGAAATCTTCCTCTCCCTAGTAGTCTCATGCTGGTAAGATTGTTAACTGGGGCAGTAGCTTAAAGAAGATAACTTTAAGCTCTATGAAATAGTGGAAAGAATGATGGATATGGAGGCTGAAGACTAAGGTTTTATTCCTCTGCTTTTTATTACCTGTGTGACCTTAGTTATAGGAACTTCACTGCTCTAAGCTTCCGTTTTGTCATCCTCAAATGAGTGGGTTGGATTAGATAATCTTGAAGGTGCCATTTTGTTCTAAATCCTATGGTAGGTTCCTAGATAAGGAACCCAAATCCTCTGATAGCATCTCTCCTCTTCAGTCTTCTTCTTAAACCATCTGTGGACGTTTTATGCCCTCCGAAGTGACACTATTCAGCAATACTCCTGAAAGTGATCAGAGGGGACCAAATGAAACTGTCAAGTTTAGCTGTGGTTTCTTTACCCCGGCAATCAAGTTACCATGGGGCTGGCAGTGAAGGGAGTGGACGGGCCAATACAGCAAACTATTTTATAAGGCTTCTCTTGAAGAGACCACATTCAAAAATAAATACATTTTCACTCCAACAACCTCTTAGGGGAATTGAAAAATACTTGCAACTTGATGGAAACAGCTTTTGAGAGAGCTTGGGATGTGGCCAGTCTGCTGTAAAAGGAATTTTGTTTCTTAACTCTTGTTGGCTGCTTCTTGGATGCTCTAATTGAGAGAGTCATATGAGGCCATTGTGCTGTCAATTGCTCTTGCCCCCAACTCTAGCCTAGGGAAGGAGTAGCTTAGAAAAGCACTTTAGTGATCCGTAGGAATTACAGTTTTGCTTCAATAAATATGCATCTGTAAAGCTTAAGTGGCTATGATTGCATAACCTTATTGTCAGGCCCTATTAAAATATATTCTCAAAGCTAGTAGGCTAGAACATGATAGTTTTAATAGCAAATCATGCCAGAATGAAAGGAGACCAAAACCCCAAGATGTTGTTTGCTGTTTCATGGTAGAACAACAATTAGAGGTTTAAATGTTTTAGATAAGCTATTTTCTTTTAATACCTTCCATTGTAAAGATGACTACATTAATTATCAAAGCTTTTTTTTTTAATTGAACTGCTTGCTTCCATTGCATTGTGGTTCAATGAAAATGCCATTGGATTTGCATTCGATTTATATCCTGTTTCTGTCACTTTCTACCTGTGTGATCTTCATCTGTAACATAAAGGATTTACATTAGATTAGCTCAAAAAGGGCTTCCAGCTCCACATCTATGATTGTAATATGTTGTATTCATCTCTATTGTTATGGAAGGGTGTCATAGAAAGAATACTGAGCGTGTTCAAGTTTCATCTCAGCCACTTGCTAGTTCTGTGACCTTAAGTCCCCAGACCTTTCTTGGCCTCAGTTTCCTCATCTGTAAAATGAGGTCAAACCAGATGATCTTTCATGTCTCTTTGAGCTCTATTATACAATAATTCTTTGACACAATGGAAGTAAAAGTATAGTTTGCAAACAACTTTTGATGAAATATTATGTTCCTCTATCACTGACTGGGAGAATCAGATTACTTGAGGGGGAAGTTCCCTTGGGAATGGAGGAGAAGGAATAAGCATTGATTAAATACCTACTATGTGCCACACGCTGTACTTAGTATTTTACAAATATCTCATGGGATCTTCACAACAACTTTATGAAGTAGATGCAATTATTACCCCCATTGTACAGTTCAGAAAACTGAGGCAGAGAGTGGTTAAGTGTCTTGCCCAGGGTAACACAGCTAGGTAAGTGTCTAAGGCCAGATTTGAAATCAGCTTCTTGCCTGGCCTGGTGCTCTGTTCATTGTACAACCTAGCTCCCTTGGCATACTAAGCAGGCATCCAAGTCATAGTTCTTAAACATAGTTCTGTTCCTAGGACCTATTGACCCACATATGACAATAAGAAAGCATATCAGATGAAAGCTGGGAAAGTTCATTTATCCACTATAGTTTCCCCTTAGCAATACATACTTCAAGTATTTATATGTTTTTAAAATTATTTTGATCTTTCATCCAGTTTTACCATGTATGTTTTCTTAAGTGTTTTTCTATAATCTAATATTATCTAAATTAATTTTAATACTTCCAAAAGGTTTACAAATTGTTTTTCACACAACACCTTACTAGTGGCAGAAGAATCATCAGCTTTATATTACAAATGAAAATATTGAGCAACAGAGTTCAACTGCTTTGATAATGACCACACAGCTAGAGTCAGAGTAGAAATTTGAATCGATTTACTCATTCTTAGTCCATTGCATCTCTATTAGAGCATAAACTCAAAAATAAGTTTCCTTGTATTCTTTTGTAATTTAATCAATCAATCAACAAGTATTTATTAAGTACCTAGTATGTGACAGAAATTAAAGACCATTTATCTTAATTCCAGAAGTGATTTATTAAACAGATGGTTTGGGGACCCTTAGAAAAGGGAATAATTCTGGGAGATAGGTACTATTATTATCCCCATATTAGAGATGAGTAAGCTGAGGCAGGATGAAAGTTAAATCACTTGACAAGGTTAATATAGCTAAGGTTGGAAGTCAATTTGAACTCAAATCTTCCTGACTGAAGGTTCAGAGCTCAATGCCACCTAGCTGCCTGCAGGGAACTCAACTGGTAGATGGGGGAAATGCTATAGATACTGTTAACCTAGATTTTAGTAAAGCTTGATAAAGTACTCCATACTAAACTTAGAGGAGAAGATGGAGAGATTTGCATTAGATGATAATACAATTAGATGTATTCAGAATTGGTTAAATCACCAGACTCAAGAAAATAAATGTCAGTTTGGCAGAATGACCTGAGGGGAGTACCCCAAGCCATCTATGCTTGGATAAAGACATAGATAACGATTGCCAGATTTGCAGACAACACAAAACTGGGAGCAATAGCTCAACTGTACAGAATTTCAGAAATCTCAATCTTTTAAAATTAATTATGACCCTAGAAATATGTAAAAAAGGATCTGTAGAAAGAAAAAGAGTTGTCATAAAGCCCATGCATATAACTCTGTAGAAGAGGCATATTCACAGGCCTTCAAGTCAGAAAATAGAGCTGTGTATAAATTTCAGATAACTAATTTTGATAACAAGCACATTATCTAGCAACCTTTCTTTCTACCTAGATTACTATTGACAGAAAAGTTGAGATTTAAGTTGTTAGGAATTTAAAACCACCAAAAGCGATCAGGAATTGTTTCCAAACGATACTACAAAGTCTATTCACACTGAAGGCTTCAACCCCTGATCCCAGCCTGTTCATATTGGATCCTCGGTGTTTTGGAGGAACTTATCTCCCAAACTACATTCGGGGAAAGAAATATATTTGTATTCCATCAGGAATGTGACTGAAATTATTTTTTGTTGCTCTGTTATTAATTTCCTTCCCAAATATTTAACTTTTTTTTAATGTTTCAAATAGTTGTGTATAAATCTGGAACAGACTGTACTGCTGGAAAATGATCTATGCCTGGAGTTGAAAAGGAGGAAGAAGCAGGGCCGGATTGCTTTTGAGAAATTGCAAAGCACTGTTGCTGATTTTCAGCTTTCCCATGATAGCAAAGGCCTGTCTTTTCAATACTAGCATTCTACCAGTGTTGCTGTATGTCAGTGGAATGTTATTACCTCTGAAGAACTAGAGATGAATATCCCATAGAAGGTAATGGAAAAGCAAATGGTAGATTTGAGAAGGCTGCAACATATTCAAAGAAGAATTCCAAAGAAGAGTAGGAATAAAGGATGCCATTGGGGAATTTCATGTCTAGAAGAGATGATAGGCTGGTCACCTCAAAAGAGGAAGAGATGATAGGTAGATAGCCAGAGTGCTGTATTGGTATCCTCAAAATATTGAGAGAAAGCAAGGAAAGCTTCCATAATTTTGGGTGGACCCCCACGTCAAACTTTTTGGAGAGCACGGACAAGAATTACACAAGGTGGGCAAGCATGGATAGGTTGCATTCTGCATTGGTGGAGAGAATTCCTGAATTGATGAGACCATAGATTCACTTTAGGATTTGAGTATTGTTTCAAATTGTTCTGAGTCTCAAGTTAGCCACTGACTAACAAGGCTAGAGTCAACTTCATATTTTCCCAATTATTTTTCCAATATGTGGAAGCAGGTGAGCCAAGATAAGTAAATTGTCTTTTGAGAGTTTCCACTATCTGAACTGAGTCTCTGAGGGTCCAGTTACTGCAACACATATATCACCCAAATTATGACATATAGTTTGCCAAATAAGTCACTGAGTTATTAGTTCATCAACAAATAGTTTGTCTAACATATGTATGTCTTAGACCAGAGATCAGCAAACTATGGCTTGCTGGCCACCTGTTTTTATACAGTTTGACTGTATAAAAACAGGTGGCATGCTGAATTTGGGCCATTTCCAACTATTGCCTTTAAATTCTGAGTGAATTCTGTTTCTATATCTATCCATCTCTCTGGCTATTTATCTACGTCTATCTATGCAGAATATTCCCCAAGTCATAGTGCAGTGATAAGTTATTAAGTCTTAAAACTGCGCTAAGACTTTTGGACCACCTTGTATGTTATATTTGAGCCTCGATTTCATTTGTGTAGAGAAAATCCTTACTATTAATGCATATTGGCACTTGCCAATACTCAGAGATTTGCCTAGCCTCAAGAGGTTAAGTAACTTGCCTATGTTCACACATCTGTGTCATAGGCAAGACTTTAAGCCAGGTCTTCTAGACACTGATACCAGAACTGACTCATTATACCTATGTGCTATGTCATATGCACACATGTGCGCTAGCACACACACACACACACACATGAATTTTAGGCAGGTGCTGTTGATGCACAATATAATGAACCTGACCCATAACTGAACGGTAGTAACAGATTGGGCTCTGTCATATTTTGGAAAGCATCATTTTCCTAAATATCCCAGGTTACTTGTTACTGTAGTAGCCTACTTACAAACACTAATATTCTCTTAACGATGCTTATAGCTACTAATTATGAAATACCATGATCTCAGGAGTATCCATATTATAAACAACCCAAAATGCAATGGAAAAACACATGGCAGGTATACATAGAACTGTAGGATATTACCAGTGACTCACATGATAAAAATAATATGAAAGTCATCACCAAAGGTATAGATAGTTGGGAAAAGAGGTGGGCCATGTAGTGAGAATTAGAGAGAATATACTGTCAACCTAAGAATACTTTTGGTACCTTTAAGATATTAAAAGAATCAGAGAAAGTCTTCTGGGATATTGCGTATATTCTCTATGGGAGAATTAAAAGAAGGCCCTGGGCCATCTCCAGTTGTCCTGATCTATATCTGACCCAGATGGCTCCAGAGGAGAAAGTGAGGCAGGTGACTTTGCACAGCCCTCCCTCACTTAAATCTAATTCACTCACAAGTCATGGCATCATCTTTCTGATGTAATGGTCCTCTTTGAGAATGAAGGACAAAAACAAACAAATGAAAAAAAAAATCCCACAAAAGATGGCCACAGACATACATGCTATGAAAACACCTGGCAAGGATTTGGCCTAGGTGGTCATAAGAGTACCTATACTGATATGATTCCAGATCTATCCAAGTCTCTAAGCAATAAAAGGAAAAACACTCAATCATAATTATCCATTAATACTTTAACATGAAAGTAGTTTATTCCATTAGTTAGTCAGTCATTATCTAATAACGCCACTTCTAACTACTTCCTCCCTCCCTAAGTTCCAATTTTGAAATGAAACAAAGTACAAGCATGATTTTTCTTGGGATGAAGAGGAAATTGATGAAGGTCTGGACCATGGGCTCTGCTTTAAGTTAACCTCAGGTAGGATGCTCTAAGGGGCCTTCCTGAGTAACCAGTATGCTTGTGTGTGGAGTAGGAGGGAAGGGTCAATATGAGAGCAAAAGGAGGAAAGTACAGAGTGGGGAGAAGCCTGGCCACCAATTTAGCCTTTTTCACAGTTCTGCCTATGGTCAATCCTGCCTATAGTCATGAAAATACAAGAACACAATTATCCAAGTTTTCTGATAGCCTGGGAAAGTTGTTGTTTGTCCTTCGTTAGTAGTTTGTTGAATGGTGCCCTGATGGCATGAAAGTATTACTGCTGCTTTCAAATATTTTTCCTCTCTCCCTAATAAAAGAGATTATGTATATATTAGAATTGTGCCCACATCCATATCATAGGTATATTGCACTATCAAAATATAGTTCAATAATTTAAAATAATAAAAAACCTTGTTGTTAAAGGGGGAAATCACCCAAAGTTTTTATAAAACAAATTTAAAAGCTCACTATTTCATTTTATATGATTTTGTATTTCCAACTTAAAAACACAGACCTGTCTCTAGTTTTAGAAGTAGTGACAATTTTTTTTGAATTGTGAGAATGTAGGTCCAGAAATTTTACAGATTGTAGGTCTCTAATCCAGCTGCTGCAAAGGGGGCTTTCCTTATTAATAAATGTTGTATCTCTTTTTGCCTTTGTTTGTATTCATGGTGCTTAGCACAGAGTAAGTGCTTAATAAATATTTGTTGACCTATCTGAATGAATTAGTTAACTAAACCCATTGATATAAATTGGTAAATGCACATTCTGACCTCTTACAAATTCAAAACCATAAAGTGAAATGTGCTCTCAGGAATCATTTCGGCAAGACTGCTTTTATAGGATGTGTAACATAGGAACAGTTTTAGATTGTGATTTAACTTATCCAGCACCTTTGTTTACTGCTCTGAAGACCTATGGGATTCACTAATGGTATTTAACCACTAGCAGAGAATAAACCTACTAAATTCAGACAAGAAAAATAATCTGAATAATAGTTCAAGAGTAAGATAATGTCACGAGCTTTACAGAATTAAGTTCCTGAGGTTTGCGAGAAAGGATTTTGTTGTCTGGTCATTTTTCCCTTGTGTCCAACTTTTCTTGAGCCCATTTGGGGTTTTCTTGGCAAAGATACTGGATTGGTTTGCCGTTTCCATCTCCACTTCATTTTACAGGTCCTCACATGCAACTGAGGCAAATAGAGTTACGTGACTTGCCTAGGGTCACACAACTAATAAGTGTTTGAGGCCAGATTTGAACTCAGGAAGATGAGTTTTCCTGACTCCAGGTCTTATGCTCTATCCACTGTGCCACCTCGCTGCCTCTTGCAAGAAAGTATTAGGTCTATGGATTAGAGTTAGTTTCAACTTAAGAGGTTGCTAAGGAAAACAGTAGCAAACATTCAAGGATGAAAACAAAACTATCTTGGAGTAAGGAAAGTGAGATAATTTCCCCCTGAGAATGCTCTATTTCATCTTTTAATAACCTTATAATATTTTCCTAGGTAAGATAATTTTTTATTTTCCTAAAATTTTATTCACCAGAGTGATTAGGCTTTTCAATATATCAAGCACAAGATCAAATTCACTAAGTAGCCATAGAGGTGTGTAACTAATTGGTATTACTTAGTGAATTGGAATGGTAGATGAAAATCCTAAGTATTTGCCAAGTATAGTAAAACAAGTTACCATTGCTTTAAGTCTTTCACTAGGGTTCTAGAAACAAATTCAATTCAATGGACATTTTGTGAGAAGTGATTAACCAATAATTTTCCGGAGATTCAGAGCTCTCCCTGTCTCAAATCCTTTAAAAGTTCAGTCTGAGGATCATTCATTATTTATAATGAGACTGCATTGACTCTCCTGGATCTTGCTCAGACCCCAGCCAACCTTGTAAGGAATTTAATTTAAGGTGAGGAAGCTCATTGTGTTCTGCTCAGACTTGAGTGGTATCTTTGACTTGATAGCCTAAAGCTATGGGTGGTCTGGTATAGAGATACTTTCCCTATCCAAGAGATATTCAGCCCTTCATTTAACATAGCCCACTTCCAATCACATTAACCAACTAGATTTGATTGCTATTTGATGGACCACCTACTGTTTTGAAGGGTATATCACTGCCATGATTATCTTTGGTTTCAGAGAGATTGCCAAATGACCATCATTTTATTAATAACCTGCTGCCCTTACTAATAAAATGATTAAATTACCCAGAAATTATGTCTCTCAAACTTTTTTAAACATCACAATTTAATAAGCAACTACTGTATACAGAAACAAAAATAAAATAGATTCTGTCCTCAAGGCACTTACATTACACTGGCAAAGTAGAGAGTTAAATCATTTTGGAGAATCTTACTCAAAATTGGAAAAGACTGTATCATCGAATTCAATCTCCATTACTTTTACAGATTAGTAAACTGAGGACCCAAGGAGGTACAATGACTGAGCCAATCTCACACACGTAATAGTAAGTAGCAGAGGCTGGATTCTAACCTGTGTCTTCCAACTTCTAGTCCAGAGATCTCTACATTGTATCTCACTGCTTCTACACCCCGTCAACTTTTCTTTTCTTAAAAGCCCAGGTTTTTGCATAAAATTATCTGGCAAACTGCTTCAAAACTTTGCTTCACCTTGCTAGCTTAAGACTTGAAGGTCTGGAATAGTGCTAAACACATAGTAGGTCCTTAATCAAAGCTTTGCTTCACCTTGCTAGTTGAAGACTTTAGTGTCTGGTGTGGCGCTGCACACCTAGTAGGTCCTTAATCAAAACTTTGCTTCACTTTGCTAGTTTAAGACCTGAGGGGCTGATGCTGAACACACAGTAGGTCCTCAATCAGTGCTTACTGAATTGATATTCTCAGAGCATAAAGGTGTTAATGTGAATGTAAAGCGCTAGAGCTGCCTTCAGAGACTAGTTTACTCCCAAAGCTCATAGAAGGTTATTAAGCTTTAACCAGTTCAACAGTTCTGCCAGGTTGTAAATATGCATTTGCTTTTTGCCCATCAATGTTCAAGTTTTTGCTGTAAAGCAGCAGACATAATTTCTTTGCATGTTGTTTAAGCACCTTCTTTTCCTGGGAGAAAAATCTCACATATGAACATAAAAGAAGAAAGATGACAATCATTACTGTTGCACTGAGTTATGCAGTCAGCTGGAAACTGCTAGGCTAGAACTTACTGTGTCTTCAATCATCTTCCATAGACACTAGGTTTCACCAAAATCAATGGTAGACTTTGCTTCTGGAGAACTCAATAATAAGGACATGAAAATTAATATTTTTTTTTTTGCTTAAGAAAGGTGACATGGCTGCATAAATGCAACACGGATCAATGCCTGTATTCTCCATGGAGAAAACCTTTGCTGGGCATCACTTGTAAACCCAGAGAAGTGATAATTACTCCTTATTCTGTAAGAGGGCAAGTGGAATAACATTTGGTTATCCTGTCAACATAGATGCAGCTCAACAAATCAATTGCACAAATACGCATCAAATGCTTACTGTATACAAAGCATGGGACAGGATGCTCTGTGGGATAAAAAGAAGAGAATACCCAAGTCCTTGCCTTCATGGAACTTAGAGTCTAGTAGATCTTACAAACTAAACTTGCCTCTATTCAGGGTATGATCTGGAGGAAAGTACCAGAATTCAATAATGAATTTGAGCTCTGAAGGCCAATATTCTTAGTAATTTAGGACAAGACTCCTCTCTCCCTCCCAATAGCAGTGATTCCTTCAAATTAGCTGATAATTCCTCTTAACTTTCCCATTCAGGTATAGACATGATTTTATTAAAAATAATGAGCTAGGGAGAGAAAAAAGAGGGAATACACCTCATGGAAACAATTTAAAGCAACTAGCTAGTATTGATTAAATGAAGGATAGTGAAGATTTTTAAATCTATATTGTAAAATTCTAAGAATACGTAAAGAAACAAGGTAGTAGTCAGAATGCATATTAAAGCAACCAAAAATGGAATTTCAGAATGACAAATGTATTCTTTCCCTGGAAACAGGAGCTTGTTACAATCACCTGAGAAACTGCTTCTTTCCTTCTTATCTTTTAAGTGGACATGATCTTTATGCAAAAAATATCACCACAAAGTACAGTTAAATGAAGAGATGTGCCCCAGACCCATGCCCTCCATGGCTCCTGGGCCCTGTCAGTCACACTGCTTTGTTTTATGCAACATGGCACAACGAGGCACCCAGACAAGATGGATCAAAGTGCCCAAGAGTTAGCTGTAAGAAATCAAACGCAAAAAGGCTTCATAGGGGATGGAAAGCAAAAAGCTCCCTGGTGTTTTAATTTCTTATAGCATTTCACCTTTTGGGGGTTTCAAGAACTCGACTACAGTTGGAGTTTAGTATTCAGTGGATGGCCTGGCTTTTTCATTTTTTTTCTAATGGCTGTGGTATAAAAAAAAATGCCAGAGGAATTGGATTATCCTACTTTGAATAATAATCTACTGTTCTTTTCTGGTACCTCTTTTCTGAAGAGTTCAAATCTTTCCACTGGAATAAATTCATTGAGATTCTTCATGCTTCTGTGGGGTTGGGGGAGGAAGAGGAAAAGATATGGGGATACCCTCAGCAACTAGATAAGTTGAATTACATCTTAAGTGAAATGCTGCAGCTGGATGACTGCTCCAAGCAACGCTCTGAAAGTAGGTTAAGACAAGAAGTGGAATGCCACATCCAATTAAAATTTCAAGGGCAAATTAGACAGGCAAGATGTAATGAATAGTGTTGGAGCCTGGCCAGGTCATTGGAGTTAAAACTCATTCAAAGAAGTGGATGTATCAGTGGCCCTGGCCTCTGTTTAACCTCTCATCCAAAGGATGATGCTTTTGCCAAAAACAAAACTATTTGATATTTCTCCAGGAAGAACGTGGGTTCAGAGAGGCACTCATGAAGAATCATAACTCCAATGGACTCACCTCAATATTTTACAGTACCCAAGTGTTACCTAGGGACTTGAACTATTTCTAATTCTATCTGCCTATTATTATAGGGAATCACAAAGATGGTCATATTCAGAAAGAAAAGAAAGAAACCTCTGGCACAATTGGAGATACAAAATAAAAGTGAAGTATGTACAGTTCATATAGCATCTCAAGGTTGCTCTTTGTCATCTTTTCATTAGTTTACCCCAGAATGAGGATTCACTTCCCCCTGGTTGTTATCCCTTTTGTGCAAAAAAGCATTGAACCTAGGTTCTCTGACACCCAATCCCAGTACTCCACTATTCTAGCAGCTTACAGGAAGAAGAGATACAAAAAAGTTTATAATTGACCAAAGGTTATAGAAAGAGTAAAGGGACTAAACTGGCTATAAACCCTAAGTCATCTGCTTCCTATTCTAGCATTTCCTCCCCTCTACCTTACTGAGCTTTTAAGAAATCTATTATAAACTATTCTAAGGATGCTTTTAGCTCCTCACTTTCAATCTTTGCTGTTTCCAATCCATGCTCCAGACAGCTGCCGAATTGATATTTCTGAAATATACTACCAACCATGTCTCTTTCCTGCTCGAAAATCTTCAGTGACTCCCTGTGTTTTCTAGGATAAAACACGAAATCCTCAGCCCAACCTGTGAAGCTTCCAGTTTGGTTCCCAATTACCTTTCCAATCTTATTTCCTGTTCATCCCTTTCCGGCACTCTCCACTGTATGCAAACTAGCCTGTAGGCTCTTTCCTACAGGAAGCGTCCCAGCTTCCATTTCTGTACTTTTGTTCTGGTTGTCTTCCATGCCTGGAATGCACTGCTTCCCCCCAACATGTCTTCCTCTTAGGCTCCCTTTGTTGTTGTTCAGTCATGTCCAGCTCTAAGGGCAAAGATACCAGAGTGGTTTGCCATTTCCTTCTCTAGTGTGCCTCTATTTTACAGATGAGGAATCGAGGCAAATAGAGTGGAAGTGACTTGTCAAGGATCACGTAGTTGGCAAGTGTCTGAGGCTGGATTTGAACCCAGATCTTCCTGACTCCAGGCTTGGTACTCTCTCCATTGCACCACCTGGCTGCTCCTTTGAATCCCTAACTTCTTCGAAGCACATCTTAGGTTCTTCAGGAGGCCTTTTCTGATCTCCCACTGAAAATACTATGTATTTCTTGAAAATATTCTATATTCCTTTAAATATACATTGTATTTACTTGTTTGGCTACATTTTATGTCCCTTCATAGATTATAAGTTCCTTGAGAGCAGGGAGTGTGTCTGTGCATATGTGTGTGTGTGTGTGTATATGTGTGTGTACATGTATTTTGTATCTACTTAGTACAATAGCTAGTACATAATAAGCTTTAAATATTTTTTAATTGACCTGAATTGAATGTTTTAAATGGAATCAAGACCTATCCTGTTCATCTTCTGACTCTCAGGTAAAACCATATCTAAGGTATTTCCAAAGACTGAGAACTTACCCTATTTTAAGAAGACTTCTCATCTTTACTTGGTTCCTCATCTGTAGGAAGTTATCCCTTATATTTCACCTTTATGACCTAAGCTTCTTCCTTTTCCCCTCCCACTGTTCTCTATATCAACAATATTGATATCTGTTTAGAGTATTTTTACTCATTTCGATATCACCATGTAAAAATAATTAGAATATTGACTTTCTTTATAAATGACCATTGCCTCCTGTTTCCATTGATATACCAGTCAACAGCATGTTAGTTGTTGTTTGTCTTTCATTTTTGAAGAGGATCAATGACATCACAGGCAGATATCTTGACTCAAATGTGAATTGGTGTTAAGTGAGGCAGAGTTGTACAAAGTTGTCAGCCTAATTCTCTTCCAGAGTCGTCAAAGTCCAGAGGCAAGACAAAAGTCAAGATGATTGGCGAAGGCCTGGGATTCAGAGGATGACTTTGGTGTCTTCATTGTCTGACCAAACTCTAAGCACTCCACAGTGCCTGTTTCAGATGCCTTCGTAGCCATTGGAACAACTTGTTTTCATTTGCCCATTCCACCAGGGTAAGTCTTTTTCCCCTAACTCACAGATGGATTTGAGGCCTGTTAGTTACCCTCAATCTGGTTTAACCTTGTCTGCTAAGATAGTTCTCCTGGGGTGTGGCCACTGTGCATACTAGCTCTTCTTGGAGACAACTTGGAGAGTTGGGTGACAGGTAGACACCAAAGGTGGATGAGCAACCCTGAAAAGGACTCGGCAAGCCTTCCACCAGAGTTACTAGACCTCCCTGAACACCCTATATACCTATTTGTTATATGTCTGGAATAGTGGAGGGAAGTCTCATCTGACCTGAATTAATTAACAAAACTGATTTGATTCAGTGTTCCTTTTTTTTTTTTTTAACTAAATCCTGCAAGGTCACTAAAGGCATACACTTGTACTCTGTACACATGGACAAGATCACACTGCTTTTTCACACATCAGAAAACAAGGATTTCTTACCTAGCTTAGTCCAGATTGACTACCAAAAAGTGGAAAGCAAAGTGTCTTTCTCAGGTTGATGGTTTTTCTCATCACGTCATCTTCAAGTTAATAATAAGGAAAGGAAATGAAAATAACATGAGCCCACTCAGCTTCAGGAAGGATCAAGAAGTGACGTGCTCCTGCATTTATAAAAGGCCTCATCAAGCCTAGATTCTTGCTAAGAAAAGGTGTCAGACTCATCTATGAGGAGTTGAAAACGATTGAAATTTAACGTAGCTGCAGCCTGGGGTAGGAGGTGGAAGGTGTGTTCTTCTTTCATTATTTTTGTCAGGAGATTTAATTTTTTTTTTACTCAGAACCTCTAAAATGTAATTTGAAGGCACTAATTTGTGGGAATAACCTGGAACCAAATATGAACTATGAATCAAAAGGAAGGAAGAGAGAGAAAAAAAATATGTAGTTATACCTGTGGCTGCAGTGATAACAATCTACTAAAAAATAAATCTACTCATCTAGTAATCTTCATCTAAACTCCCCACTGTTTAAATAAAGATAACTTCAGAGTAAATAGGAGTCTTTTCCCTACTGTGTTTCTGGTTTCATTAGCATTTGCTTCCTTGTGAGAGATTTGGATGATACTACCCCTTTTCGCTTGTGTCAGAAGAAGCATTTAACTCATCATATCAGTTTCTCACACACCGAGGGAGAAAAGCCAAGGACAGTCAAAATGAATAACAGAACCTGAAAACATTCATCCATGTCAACAAAACCCTTGTGGCCTCACTCTGGGAAGCCAACCAAAAAAGGTCAGTTCTTCTAAGGGTTCAACTGGCCCATTTATTCCAGTTCTGCAAAAACATTGGAACTAGGAACGCCTACTCAGCTCACTGCTAAATCCAGGAGGAGTGGGGGACACCGGGCCTGGGCAGTCTGCTCTCTAGGCTTTGTTTTGAGTTTCAGTGAAAAGATTATTCCAGTAATCTCTGCAGTACTCTCTCCAGTGCATAAAAGGGAGATGTATAGCTCTTTTCAAGAAAATTCAGCATATAAAAATCCAAAATTGAGGAATATATAATGAAAAGAGTGATCATTCAAGCACTGAGGCATTCTATTTACAAAGGACTTCTTTCAAAAATCAAGATCCCCTATTTTTTTAAAGTACTTCTTTATAGAAATAGGGCAGCTAGGTGGCACACTAGATAGAGTCCTGGGCCTGGAATCAGGAAGACTTCTCTTCCTGAGTTCAAATATGGCCTCAGACACTTACTAGCTGTATGACTCTGCAGTCACTTAACTCTGTCTGCCTCATTTTCCTCATCTGTAAAATGAGCTGGAGAAAGAACTGGCCAACCACTCCAGTATCTTTTCCAAGAAAACCCTAAACAAGGTTGTGAAGAGTCAGCCATCACTGAAAATGACTAAGCAACACCAAATTTCTTTACAGATTTTTGACAGATCTTTGCATTCTTGACAGAGAAGATGAGAGGTAGAAATTAAAAAAACAAACAGGTTAAAAGCCACTGAAAAGGAAAGATCAAAAGTGAAGTTCAACCATTTCTGAAATTATAAAATTTAACATAAGTATAAGGACAACACAGAGTAATGATAATAATAATAATATCCAACCTATAGAGATATATAACAAGTATATAAAGATATAATCATATATTTATATGTCATGCCTTTAAAGTATTTTGTAAGCCATAAAGTCATAGATAAATAAAGATAAAGATTCTTAACAAATATAGAGAGATATAGGGATATAGACATATAGATACTTCTTAGTATAGGTAAGCAGTGTATATCGAGTATGCTATATCTTATTATAGATATATAAGGAGAGAGAAAAAATACATATATACATCATTTACATATATTAATATATACATATATATCCCTATATCTATATATATTTATTACTTACAGCTATCTCTCTAGCTACCTACCTATGACTTTAAGACTTAAAAAGCATTTTAAAGACATGATCTCCTTTAAGTCCCACAACAAGCCTGGGAGGCAGGTGTTATTTTTATCCACATTTTCCAGATGATGAAACTGAGGTTTAGAAAAGTTAATTATTTTGCCTATGTTCGCACACCTAGTAAGTATATGAGGCAGCATTTGAACTCTACTCTTTCTGGCTCCTACTCTACTAATTACATCAATGGATAGAGTAAACTGGTCTTGGAGTCAAGAAAACCTGGTTTCAAATCTAGTCTCAAAAGATAAGCACTTACCAAGCACCTCCTACATCCTTGGCAGGCATTGTGGATATAAATGCAAATAACGGAACAATCCACACTTAGATTCTAATGGGAGAAACAACCAGTATATATATAAAATACATATACATATATATATATATCATAAATATAAAATGAATATATACAAATTAGTATGTAAACAAGGCAGTTTAGAGGGAAGAACAATCAAATTTGGGTTCAAACGACTTCCTGAGCTTTATCATAAAGGAAGCAGGGGCCTCTATGAAGTAGCAGTAAGGAAGGAGGACATTCAAGGCATGAGGACATTCAAGACAAGTGAAAAAGCCTGGAAGAGGGAGGGTGGGAGTGTTGTGCATGAGAAATAAGGAGAAACCCTGTTTGTCTGGATTGCACAGTGTGGGGCTAGAAAACTAAACTGGGGACATGTTTGAAGGGCTTTAAAAGATACACAGATGAGTTTATATTTGACCTAGGAGTAACAAGAAATCGCCAGAGTTGATTGAGCCACATGGTCAGATTTGTGCTTAAGGAAAATTACTTTGGCAGCAGAGTATAGGATGTTCTGTCACGGGAAGAGAGTTGAGGGAGGGAGACCAATTAAAAGGTTGACCCTTAAACTTGGTAAGAGGTGATGAGGATCTGAACAAAGGTTTTGGCTATGTGGATGGAGAGAAAGGGTGGGATGCTAGAGATGATGTGGAAACTGGAAAATTTAACGGATATGTGAGGGGAGGGAGAATGAAGTCAGGGATGACACTGAAAGTCTGGAAAATTGGTACTACCTTTGACAGAAGCAGGGAAGTTTGGAAGAGTCAAGGTTTTGAGGAGAGGGATAATGAGGATTTCTCCTTGATAATTCGAGATGTTACCACGTTACATCGAGAGAGAGAGAGAGAGAGAGAGAATGCGCTCGCAAGAGAGATCTGTTTGATTTTTATCTTTGTATTCTTACCACCTAGTACAGTGCCTGGCACAAGGTAGCCATATAATAAATGTTTGTTGATTGATTATGAGGAGAAATTTATAATCTGATCATCAACTACAGCTCTTTCAGACAGTCCAGAGCTCTAACAATAAACCATTGAGACAGGGATTCCTTCATGGACTCCTTCCATGTTTACAGCTCAGTTGCCTATGAATGCCAGAGGCTCACCTCGGGGAAAGGTTATTGTGTTTTCTCTCAGGGCACTATTGCCCACTTTGAATACTACTTCTGCACATAGCTGTCTAAGCATCATTGGCCTTGACTCCCTTCTCTGTTAGTATAATTCCACTCCACTCTTGGTGATACTTTTCCCAAGGGACTTCTCCCTAATCTTCCAAGTTTTGAAAAGATTCTCCAACTGGTTCCCCAACTTAGTCAGGTGAGGGGTGTGTGTGTGTGTGTGTGTGTATGTGTGTGTGTGTGTGATTTGTACACGGTCAATAAATAGCAGAGCCAGGATTCAAAACCTGTAGTGCCAAGCCTGGAGTCAGGAAGATCTGAGTTCAAATCCAGCCTGAGACATTTATTAACTATGACTTTGGGCAGTCACTTACTCCCAGTTTCCTCAACTGTAAAATGGGATTAATAACAGCACCCACCTCACACAATTGTTGTGAGGACCAAATTAGATGTTTGATTTTTTAAAAAAGTGCTTAGCTCAGGTCCTGTCACATCCTAGGCACCATATAAATGTTTATTTCTTTCCCCCTTATTCCCTATATCTTTGTTGTTGAAAGATTTGGGCAATTTGTTTACTGCTGCCTAGTAACTGAGATGTGTGGCGACTTTGGATGGTTAAAGAAAGGTGCTAACCCAGAAGAGAAGCAGTCTCACTGGAGGACAGGGTAATTAATTGACCACCCTGTTAAAAGAAGGTAGCCCTGGGAACAGAGAGCATATTTCAGCATAATGATATTCCACACCAGAGAAACAAACTCACTAGCAGCTACAGAAATGAAGGACCTGATAAGACTAGATAAGCCAAGTGTCAATCAATCAACCAACAAGCATTTATTAAGCACCAACTATGCTCTAGAAACTTTGCTAGGTACGAGAGATACAAAGACAAAATAAAACAACCCTTGCCTTCAAAGAGCTTCCATTCTATCAGGGAAACAACATAAGCCTAAATCAGTTCATCCATCTATCTATCTTTCTATTTAGATATTGATATAGATACATATATATACATACATACACATGTATATATGCAAAAATGCATGCATATATGTATATATATACATGCATATATGTGTGTCTGTGTATAAAATAAATAAGAGACATCTTCCTGAGTTCAAATCTAGCCCCAGACACTTACTAGCTATATAACCCTGGCCAAGTCACTTAACCCTGTTTGCTTCAGTTTCCTCATCTGTAAAATGAGCTGGAGAAGCAAAGGGCAAACTCCAGCATCTTTGCCAGAAAAATCCCCAATGGGGTTGCAAAGAGTTGGACATGATGAAACAACTGAACAACAACAACAAATACAAGAAACATTTTGGGGGGCAGGAGTACACTAATAACCAAGTGAATCAGGAATGGCTTCATGTAGGTATTATATGAGCAGTTGAGAAGAAGAAAAAAAAAGGAAATCTCAAGAGAAGTGAGGGGATAGCACATTCCACGCATGTGCAAAGTCAGGAAGATAGAAAATGGAATACAGTATTATGTGTGGGGAATCCTAAGAACACCAGTTTGACTGTATCATGGTAACAGATGGAGCACAATAGACCTCTGGAGAAGCATCTCATCCAATAAAAAGAAAGATTTATCCTTTAGGAGCTTTAAACAATATTAGGGAAAATTTGTGGGAAATTGGGGTTTTATAGCCCTTCAGTTTCCTATGATTTTTCTGCTGCAGAATATAAAAGTTTGTTGATTTTTATTTTTCTTTTAATAAATCTTTCTTGTGCACTATAACCAATGTTCATATGTTGATGTTGGTGGTGCCAACTCACTGGACTCTCCTAAGGAAAAACATTTTTTCCAGGTTTCAGTCTGGAAGCTCAAACCAAATGAAATGTGGTACTTTTATACATTATCTCATATCCTTTGTACCACAAATATCTCTGACACAAAGATTCCATCAATTTATGAACAGCAGATTTTTAGGAGCATAGACATTATTTTAAAATGAGGCCTATCTGTGCTAGTTTTACAGTGTTAGTAGTGGATATCAGAAGCCATGACATTTAAAATCTGCTAATATAAGTACCATTTAAAAATTCGTATGGAAATAAATGAGTATTGAAAAGATACCAAAAAGCCAAACATAAATGGGGGAGGGGGGAGGATATTTGGAAATGTCAATAAACATTCCATTAAATGAACATGCACAGAAGTGAAAAGTTTGACCTTTCAGCCAGTGGCAGAGTCTTCCATATGCATTTAATGCCTTTGTAAATAATATTTAAATGTCTCTACTCTAGAAAATGTGCAGATTAAAAAGACAAAATCATTATCTATGTGAATGGATGAATAATGTCCTTCTAATATAAGGTCAAGAAAAGAATCTTTTTCAGTGGAAAATGACAATTAGATAAGCAACTAGATCAAGCATGAAGCCACCTACTATGTTCCAGAAACTATAAGGAGCACTAACTACAGTGATGCTAAGAAGTATAAGAAATAGGCCTTGTTCTCAGGGACATTGTAAGTGGTGACACAAAAATATTAAAAAATTGTTGTGTTTGTGATTATTATTGTTACTTGTAATTGTTGTTGAGGAGGAGGAGGATGAAAATAACTACCCTTTATATAGCGTGTATACGTTATCTCTTGTTATCCTCACAGAAGCCCTGAGAGGTCAGTGGTGTTATTAGCACACAGCCAAAGAGTTAATGTGATCTTGGGTTACGTTGCTTCCAGAACTGAGACGCTGCTAGCCTGTTATGCTTTACCCTCGTTCAACCACATCTGGATTTAGGAAGGGCATGGATCAGCTAGCAAACATCCAGAAGAGAACAACCCGGAGAGAGAAGACTGGGGGAGGCACATTTTAGACAGCTTTTATTATCTGAAGGATATTGGATGGTAAATGCATTAGATCTCCTTGGTCCCAGTGGGAAAGTCCAGGGGGCAGTGAGTGGATGGAAATGACAGAAAGACAACTGGGGTTTGATGCCAGGAACAACTTCTTAACATTCAGAGCCATCCAAGTGTGGAATAGCCAGGTATCCCTTGGTGTCCCACTCAGCCCTCCACTTTCCTACCTCCTTTTGTGTGTTGTTTCACCCCATTAGAGTGTAAGCTCCTTGATGGCAGAGACTCTTTCTTTTGATTAAGTGTATTCCCAGTGCTTAGCACAGTGCCTAACACATAATAGGCACTTAATAAATGTTTATTGGATTGAATTATTTTTCAAGTCTGGGCTAAACCTGATCACTGCTGAACTTTTTTCCAACTCAAAGATCCTGTGATTCTGTGACTTTGAACAAAAATTTGATCTCTTTGTGTCTAATTTGCTTATCTATAGAATGATGGGATTAGAATTAATATTCCCTAAAGTCTTTTCAGACTCTGTATCTATGATTCTAGATTACAGTGAATGAATGGCTTAGTTGGTAGAAGGAATGTCCACCTCACAAATTCCCTACAGCCAAGAAGTAAGTTATCTTTCACGTGAGCTACCTCTTCCTTACTAATGGATAACAAACTCTACTTGCCATCTCTTAGTCTCAGTAATTTTATCTAAAAAGAGTAGTGCGTTATTAAATTCATACTCACTGGCTTAGAAAGAATAACAGGAAATCATAGTAAATAGTTGACCTGGCATATTAATATATGCTTTTTATATGACTGTAGCCAACAGATGACATTGAAATTGACTACTACTACATGTGTCTGAGAGGATTTTATTGGGTATATTTACATAATTATTTGTCCACTTTCGTTTACATATTTATTTTATATTGAGAAGCAGCAAATTGCAGCAAATAGAAAGCTGGCTTTGAAGCCAGAAAAACCTGAGTTCAAGTCCTCCCACTGACACATAATGACTGCGTGAAGCTAGGCAGCTCACTTACCTCTCAGTGATCCAGGTAACTGTCTTAAGATTATATGTTGTAGAGAAGGTGCCTATCTACATCGGTGGAGGGAATTTCTTCACCCAGGAGCACCCTACACTAGTGAAATCACAGTCCTTATTCCTATCTTTATCTGACACATACAGACTAGATGACCCTGAGAAAGTCACAAAACAGACTATAGATTGCAGAATTGCTTGCACTCTAAGAGTTCCCTTTACTACTACTACTACTACTACTACTGCTGCTGCTGCTGCTGCTGCTGCTGCTGCTACTACTGCTACTGCTACTAGATTTATATAGCTCTTTGAGGTTTGCAAAGTGTTTTACATATCATCTCATTTTATCTTCACAACAATCCTGGATGGTAGGTTTTATTATTATCTCCACTTTATAGATGAGGAAACTGAGGCACAGGTTAAGTGACTTGCCTAGGGTAATACAACTACTAAATATTTGTGATAGGTAGGGTAATACGACTACTAAATATTTGTGATAGGATCTGAACTCAGGTCTTCCTGACTCCAAGTCCAATGCTATATCCATTGTGCCACCTAGTTAAACATAGTGAGATCTCAAGTCCAGACCTAACTCCCCTCCCCCCAAAATTCCAGAAGTAGTATAGGATATCCCTAAAGACAGTAGGCTTCCCAAAATTGGAGTCCTTTAAGCAAACATTGAATGACTTCTTGTTAGGGATGTTATAGAGGGATTCTTGTTGGGGTACAAATTGGATTAAATGACCTCTGTGGTGCCTTCAAACTCTGTCCCATACCAGAACAATTCTGTGATTCTATTTCCGCTAGAATTTTCTAAATGAACAATACCTCTTTGACTCTGGTACCTTGGGCTAAATTCAGTGCATATTTAGTATCTTATTTCTGTGGACATTCCAGACATTTAAAAATGTTGTTGTCCTTTCAACTCACATATGATAAAAATCACAGTTCTGGAATCTGTACTTAGCAAAAGTATGAAATTTGATTTTGCTGCCTATGACCATGAAAGACAACACTAAAAGAGAACAAGCTTTCTTCCCAATTTTAATTTTAATAATCAAATACTTTTATATGATTAATTGTAATTGTTATTAATTAAATTATTAAATTAATAATTTTAATGATGCAGATTACTTAGAGAGGCAGCATAGCAGTGACAAAAGCATTGTATTAGGACACCTTGGTTTGAATCCCAGCTCTAACAGTTGGATTCAATGCAATAAGCACTGATTAAGTACCTACTATGTGCCAAACGATATGCTAGGTAATGGGGATACAAGGATGAACAATGAAATAGTCTCTTTTTTCAAGTCACTTAGCTTTTATGAGCCTCAGTTTCTTTATCTGAAAAATGAGGATAAAATATTTAAGGAGTATTATGAAGAAAGTTCTCAAAAGATCAAAGGATCCAAGGTTGGATCTTTCATAGAAGGTTTTTGGAAACATTGGACAAAAATTGCAGATAGCAGTACATTTAGGCTTTCCATCTGTCACCCTTCATTTTCTCCATATGACAAATCTATGGTCATAAATGGCTTCTTGATGATGACTTTTATGCTGTTTCCTGCTTTCAAGGCATTGCTGGTAATATACTGAAGTCCAGAATGGCTCTTTTCATTGCTTTTTAGCTCAGCTTGAATTTTGACTTCTCTGAGATCATGGTTTTCCATGTGTCACAACCATATAGCATCACCAGGAGAATATTATTGTTAAAAAAGGATGGGTTTTGATGTTAGGGAGCAACTCAGGATTGCTGAAGTACTAGGTGATTCCCTAAATGCAGTCTAGCCTAGTCAATGTTGATCTCAGTTCATTGCTCATTTGTGTTGCCTGTCCAAGATACATGTGCTGATAGATGTACTCAATGATTATAATGACTTGGTTAATGATGGATTTACTAAATGATTTATATAGTGTTTAGTTACATTTTATAATCTGCATTATAGGCACTTTTCCTATGTGGCTTTGTTGGGACCTGCTGGCCCTTCCCATAGATGCAAAACACACTCACATAATAAAGTACTAAGTGAGAGGTTCTACGTGAATGTTAGCCTGTTTTTACTATATGTTTTAGATTCTGTGGTATGATTTAGATTCTGGAGAGTGACCCAGGACAGTAAAGATTTAAATCAGAAATTTAGACCATGAACAATGTGGTATCTTTGTTCTTTGTGAGAAGTCATGACTATCTAGGCAAAGGACAGTTTCTCATAGTCCAATCAAGGCCAGGAGAAGTGGTCCAAAATGAGCTATGGGATGAATCAGATGATTTCTCCCTTTCCTTATCTCCCTCTTTTGCCCCTTCCACCATTATAATACTCAAAGAAGCAAAAGCATATATCTGGAAACAGCAGTAACACATAACACCTTATTTTCCTGACTAATCACTTCCCTAGAAACTTGGAAAGTAAGGGAAACAAACATGTTAGAGATGGAACTTTTCCTGTATAAAATGGAAAAGCTGAGAAGTCATCTTTGGTGAGGTTCTCCCCTCTCCTCTCCCCCAAATTGTGATAAAGAATTCTACTCTTGATGTCCCCCAAACCATCCTCTTCCCTCCTGAGCCCTCATTCATTTGTACAGATTATCCTATAATAGACTTAATTTGAAAACAATTTTTTGCAGTAGTGGTTTGCTGCCCCCCCCCTTTCCTTCCAAGTGAGAGCACCAATTTAACAATCACCCATTTATGGGGGGGGAGTAGTAGGCATTTGCCAACAAGTGCAATTCAAATGGGTGGAAGAACTTGGTCAGTTCTCTTTTGCATTTTAAAAAAATTCCATTGAACTAGAAGAAAGAACACTAATTCTTGTTGGTATCTCTCTAGTGGAAATAATCAAGTGGCCTATCTCTTTGGAATGGTCATGGATTTTACAGAGGAGACTCCATAGTATTCTGGGGCTCACTGCAATAAGAAGACTTTTACCTACAACAGATACATCTGGTCAATGCAGTCAGAACATTGTTACTTACAAATAGATGTGTCTGGAAGACCTCACCATCTATGCTAGGTCTTTCTTCCATTCGGATGCTCAGTGGTACTCTGCAGTCCATAGCAGTGACAAACACCACTGGTGAGCACTCATCTCCCCAATTCCCACCTTACTTGACATTGATAACCAGAGTATTGTTAGATAATTATCACTGTGGTTGTATGTAGTAAGGAATTTTGCATGATTTTAACATATGCTTTTGGGAAGTATCTTATTATAGAAGAGCTTATAAGGGCTGAATATTGCTATATTAAGCAATGCCATTTTGTAATCAAAGACATACGAAGGGATCTTATTTTCTTATTATCTTTTGGTCGTTATGTGGCTTGAAGATGCAGTCAATTGAAGAAATTCATCTGAGAAAGCTTACCTGTTCCAAATTTCATATTATCAGCATTTTATAAGCAAATATACTACTTTAAATCCTTAATAAATACTTAATATTTTGACATTCTATTATTTTCTCATATTACCCTGTGCAATCCCTTTGTTTGACTCTCAGCATTTCCTCCTCCCCCATGCCCATTTTCTCTTCTTCAAACTCAGAATACCACTTCAGACCTACAGCAAGTCCTAACTTCATGTGGAAGAAAGTCTTTTTTTTTTCCCCTTTATGACTCAAGGCATTTCCTTAAAGTATTAGTAAATAACATTGAGCTAATTAGGTGAAAGGAAATCAAGCAAGAGACAGATATTTATTGCATAGCTACTGCCTACAAGGAGGTACTATGCATGCTTAGAGCTGGAGAAGAAAAATAGAGGCATCTTTATTCTTTTCAGAACAGAATTAGATGTCCCCAAAATGCCTATTCTTATTAATTTTAAGATTATATAGGACCTGTTTCACAGCTAAAGATCAGACAAAGACTAATGTCTGGGAACAAGGGAAAACAACAAGCATATTCATTAATTAGGACCTTCAGTGATCACATTCATTAAATAAAAGACGCATCCAACTACTTGCCACAGAACTGAAGTGAGAGGAGGAGAAAGTAGCTTAGCATCTACTCCTTAACTACAAGCTACCTTGTCTCTCACTTCTATCTTCCCTTCTCTCCATCTCCCTCCTAACTTCTTTGGGCTAGGGGTAACAGGACCATTAATCCCCCAAACATCTTCAGTCCTAAAGGGTAACACTAATAGTCCCAGTTGTAACAGAATATCCATCTACTTATTGACAGCACCTCCAATGGATGGAGTTTCAGATTTTGGTATGGAATAACAGAACAATACTGTAGTTTGCTCTTACTTTTAAAGTCGCTCTTTTGCAGCTTGAGGTGCTAGTCTCCAAATCTGCTGCCCAATCCCCTTCTTCCCCACCCCCCACCCCCACCCTCCCAGCTTTGCCTTCCAGTTTTGCAAGGATGAAAGTTAAAGCGGCTAGCTTAATTATCATTTTTTCTGTTTATAGTTTCTGTAGAACAAAGTATTTTCCATGTCCACCAGGGGGACCCAGTACACTGCAGCAACACATTCAGGTGCACGCAGTTCTCATTACATACTTCCCAGGCTGGTTGGTCTAATCTGTTAGAATGTGTCAGAATAGCCTGTCTCTTGTAATCCCTTTTCACTTACCTGTGTATCCAGGTTGACAGTGACACACATAACCTGTGGCGTGAAGGTAGCTGAATTCAGATGGCAACTCAGAGATTCTTCCATATTGGCTTGCCCAGGATAGTTCCACACATTCCCCAGTAGAGGGGCAGGGGTTACTACTGCACTCATTGATGTCGATCTCACAGCGGGAGCCTGTGAACCCTGAAGCATGGAAATAATAAAAAATAATAATAATAAGCAAAAGCTGCTTACTTGAGTTCATGAACTCGAGCATGTGCCTTAGGTAAGGTCCTCTACTGTGCCTGTCCATGCATACCATGGGAAAGGAATTGTTTTCTCTGCCAGAAAAGAAATGCTTGCCCCAAATGCCATACCCTAGGAAATGTTTAGCAGGCATGAGTCGTGGTTTTGTTCCTCAAATGCTTTATTGATGGAAAGTATCCATAGACTATATAATAAAGAACTAGTTTCCCTTTGTTCAACAGCCAGAGAGAGCAAGACTGGCCCTAGCCAGTGACCTCTCGAATGTATATCCTGCCCTAGGCAAAACCATGAAATAGATGAAGTAGATTATTGCTGTCCACGTCCCTGTATGCTGCCTTCATTTCCCCTACAGTACCACTAAAACTTTTATACATGCTACCTCGATCCAAGAGGCCCCAAAGTGACCCAGGCAGTGACTCATGTTAGAAACTAGAGGTTCTCCATGTATTTTTGTGTTATGGACCTCACTGACACTCTGTGAAACTTATAGTTCCCTTCTCAGAATAATGTTTTTAAATAACTGAAGGAAATGCTAAATTTTGGTTAGAAGTTAGGGAAAATAAAGGTGTAATTTCTTTCCCAACCAAGTTCATGGACCCCTTGAAATCGACTCTATACTTTCCATCTGCAGCTCTGCTTGGTTTGAACTTTATTGAACAAGATGCATCAACTGGTATAAACTGATCGTCTGAAATCTCATTATCTGGTGGTTGACTCAGTTAACTTCCCATCTCCCTTAGCCTCTTCTCCTTTTTGATCTGAGGGCTGGAGGGTGGAACACTGAGCTCCAACCAGAATTTTCCTTTCCCTCTCCCTTTCTTCCAGCTTCCTTTTGTATGTCCCCCCACTAGTCTGTAAACTGTAAACTCCTAAAGGGCAGGTGCTGTTTGGGATTGTCTTTCCTTTTCTTATTTGTACACCGCGTGTTTAGCAGAATACCCAACACATACTAAGGGCTTAATAAATATTTACCAAATTGAATTGAATTATTCATGGGCCTTCCACCCCAAGTTGAGAATCTCTGTTCTACATAGTCTTTCCTCCCCTTAAAACTAGCCTATGTTCTGTCTCAACTTTTCAGGCAAGGTAAAACAATTTAATGCACTAATTTGAGATGAAGAATCAATGGCTAACTATGGCTTTATTTGCTATCTCTCACAGATTATAAGATCATGGATCCAGAACTGAAAGGAATCGCAAAAGCCATCTATCTAGTTCAATTACCTCATTTTACAAATAACGAAAGTAAGATTTAGGGAAATAAAGTGACTTACCCAAGACCACAAAGTGAAGTCTATAGAGGACTATGGTGACTAGCTGGGATTGGAACCCAAATCTTCTAACCCTATCCTAGTGCAAATTTGCATTTCAAGTAGCCTTCAATATCTTAAGTGGACCAGTATGGGAGATGCCTTTGAGCATTTAGGCCACTCAGGGAGCAGTGCATAAAGTGCTGGGCCTGGACAGTTCCCTCATAGGAAGCTGCATATTATATATACCTGTAGGAGAATGGCGTTATGCAAATTTTGCTCTCAGTCAAAAGGTGGACCAGGCAAAAAAAAAAAGTATGATTGAATCACTGCAAAGCTATTTCTACTCACTCAATTTAATTAAAAAAAAATCAAAAAGCCTTTATTAAGCACTTACTATGTGTCAACCATAATGCTAAGTGTTAAAGATATAAAGGTGAAAATCATGCCTTTAAAAGATGTGCATCCTAGTAGGTAATACAACCCTGATAAGTAATTATAATGTATAGAACAAGCAAATATAAAATAATTTCAGGAGGAGTTCTGTGGTGGGGAAACTTCAGCCTCAATGCCACATGTGGCATTCTAGGGCCTTGGGTATAGCCTTTTGACTGAGCCCCAGTTTTACAGATTGAATCCTTTTATTAAGGGGATTTGTTCTGTGAAGTTTGGATTCAGTCAAAGGGCTAAACTTGAGGGCCTTGAGGCCACAGGCTCCCCACCCCTGGAACTTTAGATCTAGGTTTGAGGAAGATTACTATAACAGTTCTTTAGAGGATTGATTAGAGAGAGAAGAAACTGGAAATAGTGAAATCATTTAGGAGAAAATCATAACAGTTTGGATGAGAGGTGATAATGTGGTTAGTGTCTAAGTAAGGAGTAAGAATGAGAGGGTGTGAGATTTGACAAATGATAACATATGGGGGTAGGGCAGAGTGAAGAGTTGAAGATGATTCCCAAGTTCTAAAATACTACTACTAGAAAACTAACTCAAAATGATCTACTACTAAAATAACTCAAGTTCATATCCCTGGGATGGTGAGCAGTAGTATCATTCAGGATGCCTGTGGTTCAGCCATCAGCAACCATCCACCTTTTATGTAGTTCGTTCTAGAAGAATTGTTCTAGAAGTTTGGAAAAGCCTTACAATGCTGTTATTTAAATAGTTTTAAAAAGTTATTAATTATAACTTTCCAATTGTCTTACTGTATCATGGTTATCTCTATTTAGAGCTCTTCGACGATGTGTATATGTGTATATATGTGTATGTGTGTGTGTGTGTGTGTGTGTGTGTGTGTGTGTGTGTGTTCAATGGTTGGGAACATGATCAGCTACTCAGAATCAATTGAGTTTCCCAGGTAACAGGGACAATGCTGTGTTAAGATTTTGCCCCTTTCAAATACTGCATGGTTACATTATAACATAATAAAGGGATGAAATCTTGAGTGGATCACACCAGAGAGTACCCTATTCAGGAATATAAGGAGTGTGAAACTAGGAGTGGTTCATTCACACCTTGGAAAGGGGTTACCTCTTTCAGACTTTGCTGGGTGAAGTCCCTGATGGACTTAAAAAGCACAAGGGGCTCTGAGGAGAGGAATTATTTCTGGCAAAGGCACAGATGTGAAAAGAGCCTGCCTTGGAAGATATGTGTAGGTCTTTAGAACGCTCTTTGTCATTTCTTTAGCATCTCTTCCAGAGTACAATATAATGGGCAATGATATCACAGTAAAGCAACCCACCCAGTAGGAGAAGCAGTACCCAGAATGGAGCAGGCCCAGGAATATAAGGCTAATGTCAGGTTGAACAACCAGCCAGCAGAGATGCTACACCCATGGGAAGCAGTAGGAGGATACAACTAGAAGAGAAAGGCCAACAAGGCCCCAAAATGCTAAAGATGTGTACTAATTGAGTGTATGCCTCTCAGTGGGCTTTACGTGTGTGCCCTCTCTTCCATCGACACTGTGTATTTATAGGGAAGTATGCTCTGGGCTTATGGGGGGAATATTTTGTTACTCCTCTTCCTGCTAAGCCATTTCAATAAATGCTTTTCCTTTTAATGAATTGTGTCTCCTGGCTGACAATTAAAAGGTGAACATACAAGTGGTGGCTCATGACCTGCAGATTAAGGAGTATGGACCCACAAAGTACTTTGAACCTGGAATAGTTATCCCTCTAGGGAACCAATCTGTGAGCATGACTGTGAGTGTGTGTGGGAGGGGCTGGGTAGGAAGACAAGGGTAGGGTAGAAAAAAAATAATTAAAAATCAACTGAGTTCTGCCATCTTCAGGTCAAAATTTAAGCCATCATCACATAAGTACAAAGTCTGTCAATTTATGCAAGAGTTATCATATTACTACAGATAATCTCATTAGATAATTTCATTTCCTCTTGCATTCTTATGTCTTCTACCTGTGGCACCTCCTTTAAAATACTCCAATGAACACAATCACACCCGTAGGTCGTAAGGTCCCCAGAGGGTGGTTGCTACCTTGGGTTGTGGGGTACCCTATGGGTAGATGCTCTTAGTGTTGTAGTTCAAAAGTCCCTATCACTGTGCTTTCCATTAACAATCAGCTAGTAGACAGAATTAGTTCAAAGCAAAGATATTTAATCATCTTAACAGCATCTACAAAACATCCCCCCATAAATCTAGAACACACTTGCTCATAATTATACACAATGTCTACGGGAAAAGTGAATTCAAATTTTGAGTACAATTGTAGTATACATATGGCAAAGATAACTCACAACTCTTAGTACTTTAAGGTTTAAAAGTTCTTTCTCTCTTCACTGGATCCTCATCCAGCTTTCCATGGATATAGCATCTTTGTTGGGTGTGTTGCTCATCTAAGTTCCCAGGGTCTGCTCCCCTCCAAAGCCTGGCTCACAATCAATTGCCAGGATTAGCTCCCTAGGTTTACAGTTGACTCTTCTTGTTCCTTGAAGCTGTTTCCTTTTCTGAGTCAATACCTCGCCTTTATTCATGTCTAGCTATACAGTGCTTCCCTGCTCCCTCCATTGTGCTTTGAATTCTCTTCAACTAACAAATGCTTTAACAAATTCTTGATGGAATGTCTCCTGATAATTTTGGAGCTTCCTTCTGAAGCCACGTGGCTGATAGGGGCAGAAGGAGGGTAGGTAAGGAGAGAAAATGCCTTCCACCAGTTGCCCTGCTATAGGTTGCTGCTGCCCTGCATAGCTGCTGAGGATTTTAATATTTAAAGCCCCCAGAGGCATGGCTTATTCCTTTGCTTGGTCAATTCCTCTGTTTCCTTCTGACTCAATCTGAGAAGCATTCATAATTTTTAAAGGGATTACTGGGCATGATCAACATTTTACAATTAGTTTAATATGATTTTTTTTTCAACATTAAAACCTTGTAATGTGTGACTACATTCTGTGATTATATCAACTGACTTGGGGAGTGGGGGGTGGGGGGAGGATCCTTTCCATTACATCTCCTTGTGCCTTGTCCCTTTAGGGAAGATGAATAAAATTAAGGCGTGAGCACTGCAAGGGGTCAGTGAGGCACAGTTCCAAAAAAAAAAGAAGTGCTGGACCTAGAGGTCAGCATCAATGCAAAAGGAAGGAAATGGATCTTAACATATAGTGTCTGCATTTTGAACTTAACATGGAGGATAAGAAAAACTTTGTCTTGACAAAAAAGAGTATGCTATATTTATGTTTTTTGCCAGCAACATGTAATATTTAAAGTGCATGTTAGCTTTTGTCCCTTTAGGAGAAAACAAAAGGCAACAGTAACGATTGAATGGACCTAATAAGGTGATGGAACTGTGAATAGGATCAGAGATTTAGAGCCAGAAGGGACTTCGAAGATAATATTCAATCCTTCATTTTATTGATGAGTTAACTGAGACCAAAGGTTAAGTGACTTGTCCAGGACCACACAGTTAGTATGCAGCAAGACTAAGGTCTGAATTCATGTCCTCTGCCTTCAGATCCCAGAACTTTCTCCATTACATGATGTTAGAACCCTATTCCCCTGACTTCTAATCCAGAGGTTTTTCTTTTCATATACACAATACTGTCTCATTAAACTTCCTTATTATGAAATTATCATCTCCTATCTATTATGAAATAGGTAGGAGAGGATTCCAGAACATGGGCTTTTATGAGTATGACGTTTTTAGTCAAGTTTTTTTTTTCCCCTAACGCAATTGGGGTTAAGTGACTTGCCCAGGGTCACACAGCTAGTAAGTGTCAAGTGTTTGGTCTGAGGTCACATTTGAACTCAGGACCTCCTGACTTCAGGGCCGATGCTCTATTCACTGCACCACCTAGCTGCACCCTTTTTTTCCCCGGAGATAAATTAGGTAAAACTTTATTTGAAGGTGATCAATAGTCATATAAGCTATTCAAATGAATTTTAAAAATCACACATTACCTGGTCTTTACATCTTGATCAAAATTAACAAATTCAATTTATAAATCTGACAGAAAAAAAATCTGTGAAGAAACATAAGCAACCTTGTTTCTGAAATGTTTCTAGAAAGTGATTGAGAGTATAAAACAAGAGATACAAGACGTAGCTAACAATGTGAGTACAATTCTTTTTCTTGGGAGGGAATCAACCATGTAGAGAAAGCTGGAGAAGCTTAATAGTGCTTATTCATGTATAATATGATGACACAGAAATGATAATTGGAAGAGTTGTAAACCTCTGATATAATGCTAGTATCTGTGGATTGCATGAGTGCCATGGTGGGATGGTGGGAGAGATAGTCAAGTCAACAAGCATAATGAGAGAGACAGAGATACACTATGTGTTACTGGAGACATGGGTAATCTAATTTGAACTGTAGTGTTAGTGAATCCATAGTGGAGTGAGGCCATTTTATATTAGGATTATTCTACACTCCAAAACAATTTTAGAGCAGGAAGTAGTGCCAATTAAAAAAAAAGATCTGGATCCTAATTGTATCATTTTGTAAAGGATACTGAAAAATCAGAAATATGCCTTACCATAACAAAGGAAGGAGCAAAGCCTAATGTTATTGGGTATTTTTTCTAAAATAGCTCTTGGAATTGGGTCATGTCAAATAATAACTAGAAAATAAATTTTGTTGCTTAACAGCAAAAAGTATCAGTTACACATGAAACTTGGGGCTTGACTCTGCAGTCTAATGAAGAAATCCACAGTTGTTGACAGAAATCAAAAGCATATGCCAGACTGAGGTCCCATAGTCCTTTATGGTGTCCCCTGAAGGACCTTTGTGGTTTCCGTCTTCAGGCTGAATACCTAACGTCTTATCTTCAAAGATTTTTTCCAATTCATAAAGTTAGATACACACAGACACACACACACACAAACCCTTTTGGGTGGTGTGTGTTTGTGTGATATAGCATACTCAATGAGGAACACTTTTTTGATAGTTTTCTCTTTTTCCTCCCTCCCTTCTACATGTTACAACTCCTATATAGGGACAAGAGCAAGGAAGCAATTTAGAACTTTCACAATTTTTTTTCCATGCCAGCACACATATCATCTCATTCATATCCTGAGCATTACAACAGACCTGATTAATGGTCTTGCCAGTCCTGTCCCCTTTGCTGGGGCCCCAAGAGGATTCTATATGCTGCCCACTTAGGCTGTGTATATAAATAGGCTCCTTCAACCAGGGCTATGTTCAATATTTTTTAACAAGATTTTCTATAAACCCTTGTCCTGGCTTGACTCCGCCGGGCTCTGATATTATGTTTTGTGCTTTCTTACAACTCTAGTCACATTTGGGTAGAACGAAAACTTTTTAAAATGGCCATTTAAGGTGTCTCATACTTCCTCCTAATTAATGTCTTCAGCTGAATGCCACCTAATGCCACTAGACTGTCACCATTGTTGATTCTTCCTATCTTTGATGACAAGGGTTTTGGATTAACTAGTTAGATATTGTCTCTCCCCAGTAGAATGCAATTTCACTTTATTTTTGCATCCCAGCATCAAGCACAGTACTTTGCACACAATGGGCATTTAATTAATGCCTATATTTGATGGACTGGATTGGATAGTGACCAATGAGGGAAGGGAGGGTTCTTTGTTCAATTCAAATGGAACTAGGGAACTTCTAGATGAAATTTTCTCATTAAATGCAGTGGTTGAGTATAAATCTTTCATTTATCAAACATTTGAGCACTTACTATATGCCAAGTACTGTGCTAAATGCTGAGGATGCAAAGACAAAAATGAAACTACCTGCCCTCAAGGAATTTACCTTCTATTTTTGTATAGCTATGTTCCCTCTCCAAATAGACTGCAAACCTATGGAGGTCAAGCTATGCCATGTATTTGTTACTGAGCACAGTTTCATTCACAGGAGGTGTGCTAAATCCATGTTTGTTGATAATGATAATAATGATTTAGAATGGCTCATATGTGATAAGTTTGATTAACTGGGCCACCACAGGACATCAAACACACTCTAAGTTTTCTAAAAATAGGGAAGACAAAGATGGACTGTACTGATAAATAAGAATATAGAGCATTTTCATGCTTGATTGTAGTCATTTCATTTTGGTTTGCTACACCAGAAAATCTTCTGCCTTAGATATTATAAACCTAAGTCAAGAGCCCTTTAACTACAGTGTAATTAGTGTTTTATCACTGAAGATTTTCTTTCCCACAGGTAATAAAATGACCAAAAGAAAGGTAAAAAGAGAGAATAATAGAATCACAAAATTTTGAAGTTGGAAAGGACTTTAAAAGCCACTGAGCTCAGTCCATATGTGAACGACAAATTCCTTCTGCAGAATTCTGACAAGTCATTAGCCAAACTCCATTTGAAGACATCCAATGATAGGAAACTCACTACCTATCAAGTTAGGCCTTCCTATTTTTAGTCAGTTCTCATTATTAGAAGGACTAGAAGTAGAAGGCCAGGATAATATATCAGTAGCCCTGAATAATCAAAAATTGGTGGTATCTTTTTACGTGGGCTTAAAAAAAAGCGAAAGAAAATTCTATAACCCATAATCTTTCATTTTATCATTCCCATTCTAGATGTTTTAAAGCAAAATTTGTAAGGCAGTTTTTACTGTTGTTGCTGTTGTTTGGCGGATAGGCTCTGTAATTAAATATGATACGTACTAGTTTACCATGTGTATAATTGCAGCCTGCCTGTTTCTATTTATTTGATTATTCCCACAACACTCAATTATATGCATGAATGAATACAATAAGAACATTTATTAGGCACTAAAAACATGTATTAGGTTCTTTGCCAAGTGTTGGCGATGCAAATACAAAAAAAATAAATAAATAAAGCAAGAGAGTTCTCACCCTTGAGGAGCTTATGTTCTAGTAAGGAAAAGCAGTGAATGCATTCTAATAGGAGGCTCTTGGCTATGGAGAGATGTTTCTGTGAAATCCCAGAGATAGTGAGTGGTGTCACTGGGTAATGGATTGCCATGCCCTTTCCAGAAATGACAGTATGGATTTGATTACTGTTCCCAGAGCGAAAGGCAGAAGGGGAGGTGGAGGAAGTACAGCAGGAAGTTGGCCAGAGTGTAGGATGGTGGCTATGAGGTCAGCTAACAATGGTGAGTTCTCACCAATCAGCAAGACAATGCTTGATAGGAGCTAGTGGATCTGGCGGGAAACAGCAAGATGGCTACAGTACAGTGTTGTGGGCCTAGAGCTTACTAGATGTGGTAAATGGACTGGCTAAAATTGGCAAACAGAAAATTACAGACTATGAGAGTAGGAAGGGACCTTAGCAAACCCATACACAAAAGGAATCCCCACTATAACATGGTCATTCCCTAACAAGCAATTGTCTAGCTTCTTCTAGAAGATCTCCCAGGAGGGAAAGCCCACCTCTTCTTCAGGCATCCTGTCCCATTTGGGTTAGCTCTAATTGTTAACAGGTTTTATCTGATGCCAAATTTAAATCTGCCTCTTTGTCTCTTCTATCTGTTTCTCCTGATTTTGCTTTTTGGGGCCAAACTGAACAACTCTTATCCCTTACTACATGTCAGACCTTCAAAGACTTTAAGACCTTGGGTCTTCTCTTGCCCAGACTAACCATGACCACAGCCTTAAGATGACTCAGCAAATTTGTGATTAGCATCATACTTGTCTATGTTTTTCTATGTATATGTTTTCCTGTAAGTGTTCATCCCACACCTGCAGTTTAATGAAGAAACCTACATTTGTTGACAGAAATCAAATCCCTTAGGCAAGTTGCTTAGTCTCTCTGAGCTTCAGTTAACATATCTACAAAATGAAGTTAATACTAGCAAAGCCCATCTCAGAGAGCTGCAGTGAAGAAAGTCACCTGTGAAATTCACAGCACTATTTAGTTTGGATTATTATTGTGATTTGTATTTACATTGCAAGTATCATGGGAACAAGATCCTATCTACTATTTCTAATGTATCCCCCTAAAGCTATCTAGTTCTGTGGGTACTGACTAAGCATTTATGACTGACTAATCAACTAATCAACCTGTGTGGAATACCCCTGGGATTTCTATGTTCTCCGGTGGCTTTCTGTGAAATCTAGGCGTCTAAGTGAACAAAACAAAAGAAGCAGCAGATGCTGTGGAAACCATTTTCCGTTAAGATATATTAACTTCTCCCCCCACTGACTTTTTTTCTATCATCTCTCACAATCGGGCTGCACATTTAACCTTTTTCATACAAAACCTCATCAAGCAGCATGTGCATGAGATCACTGAATAAATATTATTTGATTAGGGATGAAAATTGAAAGCAGAAGTTGGTACCAGGCTATTATAAGAAAGATATTAGCTTTCTGTTTGCTGAAAACTCATAGCAGAGAAACCAATTTATGGGGGGTGGTGTGGAGTTTGAACACTTACCTGGCCAGCAGTGGCAAATGTATCTGTCATCAAACACCTCACAAGTGCCATTATTATGACAGGGTTGTGACGAGCACACAGACATTGAGATCTCACATTGCTTGCCTGTGAATCCAGTACCATCACAGTTGCAGTGGTAACTAAAGAATTAAAATGAAATCTCTGTGTCAATATCTAGTCAATGCCAAATTAACTGTCTTCAGTGCCCAACCAGAACCCTAGGGTCCATTGTACTACCTTCAATCAATCATAGTACAATTACCCACTACAGAACTGGGAGTATTCCATGGGGTGGTTTCCTGATTGCACATATTAAAATAGAAAGTGCATCTCTCCACCTGCCTTCTAGAGACAGGGCACCGTCAAATCAAAAAACATTGTACCCAAGCTAGTTTACTCATCTCTAAACCTCAGGAAAGGACAAAAATTGTAGATAAGTAACAGATAATAAGGAACCTGCTATAGTTGTATGATTCCCTTGCATATGGGCTCCTTGAAAACATCCCCTATGCTTCTTCAAAAATGCTTCGTGGCAAATATGCTTGTCAACTTGGCTAAGATGGTATTAACCAAAATCTATACCTCAGACACTGCAAAATGTAATTTGGAGTTGTATTTTCCAGTGTCTCCAAGAAAACCTGAACTGGCCAAGAATCACGTTGTTGCTACTCATCGCTACATTTCTTGCAAATGTTTTGCAAGGGCTGGTGTTCATCCTTAGGATGCATCTACAAAACACCCCAGCACCTGGAAGTTTTGTCTGCAGGGTGCCAAATGTCCAGATGTTTGGCATTGTGTATACAAAACATCCAGATGATTGGATTTTTTCACTTTTCAGTCAGATTTTTGGCATCTTATAGACATTATTTTTGATTCACACCTAGAAGAACCTCTAGCAGTGTTTATCAAAACCTTTTGCATGTCTGTGTCACTGATTTGAAAACTGGGTGCAGTGACAGCAAATTTTCCAAAGGTGTGAATTTCATGTCACAATAAACATCTCTGAGCCGTTAGACACCTTTTTTCAAAGTTTTAATTTGAAAGTGAGCCAGCAAATGGAACAAAACACAAGGTAGCTGGAGGAGCAAATGACCTCTGGAGGAAGTGCTCTTTGGACGGGAGTAATTGTGGTTCACCAGAAAAAGCACTGATTTTGGAGACAAATCATTGGGGCTGATAAATCACTTACTCTGCTGAGCCATACTTTCACCAAAGTGAAGAAAATCCTAGCTCTGGCATATCCTGTCTGTTTCATCCTGGGCAGGCCACTTACCCCTTCATTGCCTCAGGCAAATCTAAGAGGAGAAGTTGGGAAGGAAGTTGGAGAATAATTTAAGGGAGTTTCCTCACCAGATGCTCCCTAACTAGATGAAAGCACAACAATAACAACAACAGCAGTGCCTGTACTACATACTTCAGAGGGTTGTTATGATGGAAGTCTTTTGTCAATTGTTTGGTATTTGGTTAGAGAAATGTGAAATTTATCATTATCAGATGATTAGACTATGTTGGTATATTTCATGGGAGCCTGAGATTCAAGGGTTTAACTGGGATCCTTCCAGAGGCCAGTCAGTCAGGGAGAGGAGAGCTATATATGGAAAACCTTCCCTGGGTCAAGATTTTTCACCACAAAGATGGCATATCAAGAAGACTTGGGTTCAAATCCTACTTCTGTGATTTACTAGTTGTGTGACCTTGGGCAAGTCACAACTTCTCTAAGCCTCAGTTTCTTTAGCTGTTAAATGGGGATAATAATAATCTCTACTTCACAATGTTATTGAGGATCAAATGAGAGAGATTATATAAAGACCTTTGCAAAACCTTAAAGATCTACATAAATGCCAGCTGTCATTGGAATGTGTATCATCACCATATTATTTCCCAAAATGGGGAAGACAAGATTGTAAAACACGAGTAGAGGGCAGCAACTGTGTGTGATTAGCATGTGCACATCAAGCCATTTTGAAAGAGGTAGGGTGGTTGAGCCATGAGAATCTTCTGAAAGTCCACCAAGTCAAAGAGCAGACTAGAGTGAGGGTTGGGAGTGGCCAGCCCAAGTCTAGCGCAGAGAGAGCAGGAGCAAAGAGTCTGTGCTGCAGGATGGCCAGAGACAAATCAGGGCTGAGACTTCTTGAGTTCTTTACCTTTGGATCAACCTGGGTGGCCCATCTGAGTCCCTCCTCCCTGCCCTCAAACACCCTGCCTCTCCCCCCTGTTTCTAGCAGGGACCTGGGATCTGAGTGTATTCTAGTACTATTACTTCCAAATCAGATTGTCTGTGATTCTATACCAGAACCACTGGAACTCAGAGGACTATGGTTACATGGCTCTAATGTACTTGTTATATAATATTCTGTATTAGAGTTATTGGTGTAACTGCCCACTAGATTGTCAGCTCCACGAAGACAGGGATAATGTTTTACTAAACCTTTGCGTCTTCCCTGGAAGATATTCTGCCTGGAGCAGATCCTAGGATCATTGATCTCGGTTAGTCAGCCAGAGAGTTAACATGAATTTATTAAGCACTTACTAAGAGCCAGGCAGGGACACAGTGGATAGAGCACTGGGCCTACAGTCAGGAAAACCTGAGTTCAAATCCAGCCTCAGATACTAGCTGTGTGATTGTGGGTAAGTCACTTAACCCTGTTTGCCTCAATTTCCTTATCTGTAAAATGAGCTAGAGAAGAAAATGGCAAACCACTCCAGTATCTTTGCCAAGAAAATTCCAGATGGGGTCCCAAAGAGTTGGACATAACTGAAATGACTGAAAAACAACATGTGCTAGGCACTGTGTGAAGTGTGGGGGTTCAAAGAAAGATGTACATTCTATTGGAAGACAACACGCAAATAACTAGGTACATATTACATATATATATATAAATATATATTTACAGAGTAGATGGAAGGTAATCTGAAAGCAGAAGTTATTAGCACCTGGGTTTGGGGAGAATCATGAAAGTTAAAATAAACATTTATTAAGCTCCTGCTGAGTGCTTGGCACTGAGCTAAGTGCTAGAGATACAAAGAAAGTCAAGAGATAGTCCCTGCTCTCAAGGAGCTCAGAGTTTAATGGGAGAGATACATAAATAACTATGTATACATATATAATATATACACATACTATACACATACATATACACACCCATATATATGTATATATATGTGTGTATGTGTGTGTGTGCATATATATATATAATATATGAATAGATGAAATATATTTCCATGTATTTGATCATATTGATGAGAGGGAGTCATTGGAGCTTATTGAGCATGGAGTAATATGGTAGGATCCATGCTCTAGAAAAATCATTTGGATAGCTAAGTGGTGCATAGACTGGAGGGGGAGAGACTTGAAACAAGGAGACTAATTGGAAAGCTACTGAAATAGTCCATGAAAGAGGTGATAAGGGCCTGAACAAGAGTGGTGGTTATATGAGCATACAAAGAAGACTGATAGAAAAGTTGTTGTGAAGGTAGAAATGATAAGATTTGGCAATGCATTGGATATGTAGTGTGAATGTGAATGAGTAGCCAAGGACAACATTGCAGTTGAGAGCCTAAGTAAGTACCTATAGGACATCCATTTTAAGATGTCCAAGAGGCAGTTGGTGATGTAGGAATGCAGCTAATTAGAAAGATTAAGACTGGATATATAGATCTGGGAATAATCTACATGGAGATGATCACTGAACCCATGGGAGCTGATGAGATCACCAAGTGATATAGTATATAGTGAAAAGAGAAGAGGGCCCAGAACAGAGTCTGGTGGGGCACCCATAGTTACTGAGCATGACATATGTGAAGAACCAATAAAGGAGACTGAGGAGTGGTCATCATAATCCACAACACATTCTTAATGGATCTGTGACCTTAATATTAAATATCATATGGATAAAAAAATTAGAAAAGTAGATCATATACCTTTCATAGCTATGTTTTAGAGATGTGCTTTTAACCAAACAAGGGATCAAAGCATTTAGGAAATATAAGCTAGATAACTTTGATTACAATAAACTGAAAAGTTCCTATATATACATAATCAATGCACCTAGTATATAAAGGGAAGTGGCAGAATGGGAACAGATTTATGCCAAATTTTTCCGATAAGGTTTGGTATTTGAGCTATATAAACTCTATATAAGATACATACACACATGTAGATCTGTGTGTGTAGATATGTATGTGTATATATACATGACTATAATACATGTAATACACATATACATATAATACACACACATGCACACACATATATGATCAAGAGTCACTTCCCATTAGATCAGTAGTCAAAGGATATGAACAGCTCTCAAAAGAATTGTAAACTATTAACAATATGTGGAAAATATGCTCCAATTGATGGATAATGGGAGAGATATAAATCAAAACAACCCTGAGATTTTTCCTCACATCCTGCAAAATGGCAAAGATGACCAAAAAATAGGAATAGTTAATGTTGGAGAGTTTGTGTGAAGATAGGTTCCTTAGTGCATCGTTGGAACTGTAAATCAATATAACCATTTCAAACAACTCCAAATTATGCAAATAAAGTGAGTAAAATGTCTGAACTCTGACTCAGAGAATCCACTACCAGGTTTATACACTAAAAAGGTCATTGACAAGAATAAAGTCTCCACATACACCAAAATATTTATAGTAGCACTTTTTGTGATAGCAAATTATTAGAAACAAAGTGGATGCCCATCAATTGGGGAATGTCTAAACAAACTGTGGTGTATGAATCTATTGGAATATTACTGTTCTGTAAAAAAAAAACAAAAAACAAAAAACACAATGTGATGAATACTGAGGAACATGGAAATATTTACATGAACTGATGCAGAGAGAAATAAGCAGTGCTAATAAAACAACATACACAATGACTATAACAACATAAATGGAAAAATGACCATAAAGCAATCAAAAGTGAATGTTTAGAAATTAAAAAGAAGCCTGGCTCCAAGAAGGAAATATATGAAGACACCTCTTCCTTCCCCAGCCCTTTATAGAGGTGAGAGGTTCACATATATGGTACGTTGCACATATTTTCAGACTTTTTCAATGTCTTAATAACTTTTGCCAAATTTGTCCTTCTTTTTCTTTGTCTCTTTACAGATTATTATTAGTCATATTAGATGGCTCTCTAGACACAGGAGAAGGACTGAAACTGGGGGAAATTTTGTTGATGTAAAAATATATCAATGAAAAATAATATTTTTAAAAAAGGAGTGGACAGAGACTGGTGGGGAATCAGGAGAAAGCAATATCATAAAACTCTAGAGAGAAAAAAGTATCAAAGAGGACTAGGTGATCAGCAGAGTCAAATGCTGCAGAGAGGTCAAGAAATATGAACTCTGGCAATTAAAAAATATCATTGGCAATTTTGGAGAGAGCAGTTTCAGTTGAATGGTGAAGTTAGAAGGAAGATTGCAGAGGGTTTAGAAGAAAATGAAAGGAGAAGATTTAGAGGCACTGAGTATAAATGGCAAGAAAGCACCTCAGAGGCCATCTAATTCAATCCTCTCATTTTGCTGATGAGCAAACTGAAGCCTGTGGTATTTAAATTACTCACCCAGGGTCATTCATGTAGTAAGTGTTAGAGGTGGGATTTGAACCCAGGAGCTCTGATTTCAGACAGAGTCAGTTTTCTTTCCACTGTACCACACTACTTCCAATTCAAAATCATTAATTAAATGCTTTATAAATGCCAATTGAATTGAATAGAATTTTTGGCAACTTAAAATTATGTGTACTCCCAGCTCTGAGTAGATATTAGAGCCTTTTATACCAACTTAAGTGGGACTACTTGGTCACCAGGTACATTCTGAGATATTCGCCCCATTGCAGATAAGTACCTACCTATAGATACCATCAATGCACCGCCCTTTATTAAGGCATGGACGACTGTAACACTCGTCGATGTTGATTTCACAGTGTTCACCACGGAATCCAAAGGCACAGCCACAGAAATAGCGCCCCACAGAATCCTGACAGGTGCCACCATTTAGGCAAGGCTGTGACAAACAGTCATCAATTTCCATTTCACAGTTTGCACCTTAAAAAAAATCAACACAGAAAAACAAAAGTTTAACAAGATTTCATGGTAATGCTGTATTTACAAGAGTTTTTGTCAAGTATCATCAGTTACCCAAAATAATTTTCCTCCTTAATTGTAATTGATATTACCTTTCAGGCATGTACATGGGAAATTACAGGAACAGCAGAACAGCTGTCATTCACAAAGAATAATTGCATTAAGCAGTCTGTGACTTTGTATTAGGAGGGAAGCAAACCACGTAATTCTTAGAATGATGCTATTAGTTATGGCATTTTTTTTAGTGATATGATATTTATTGTCTAAAAGAGACCTGACAAAGTGGTTAGCACTGAGGAAAAGGTTATTTTGAAATTGCTTTATACTGTGTTATTCATTTGCTTGACCAGCCTTTACTGAGCACCTATTATATGCAAGTCTTTCGTTAAGAACTTTAGCGATGTAAGTGGTTTTCCAATGATAGGTCTCTATTGTATTGTGAAATAGCTAACTTTTCCATCAGAAAAATACCTTGTGAATTTCATAGGCTGCTATAATTAGTGACCCCAAGTCATTGCTTACCTTTTAGTTAAACTCTAAACAAAAATTCAAGCCAATAGGAAGGATAAAGCAAGGAGGATTATTCATATACACAAGAATTACATTGCATACAATAGCATTCCCTTTAATTAAAAAATAACTCCTCAAACAATCAAAATAAAATTTGATTTTCAAAAATCGAGTTTATGTATAAGTCTTCCCCAGGTAAATGGATGTAGGTATAAAAGTCCAAGGAGATCTTGTCCTTGCTTTTCATTTTACAGATGCAGAAATTAAGGGCCCACAGAAAGAAGCAACTTGCCCAAAGTTCATACAGGTACTATATATCTGAATAAGGATTCAACACCCTCTGAATCCAAATTCAGTGCTTCCTTTTTACAACATCCCTTCATTTTTATTTCTATAGGAAGTATGAGGAATCCTGAAATATTAATGTTTTTCATTGATTTTTTTCATTAAAAAATAGAATCATCAAAAACTACTCCAGGTTGGAAACAGAGTAGGTCAAAGCTCCCCTATCAATCAGAGGTGGAATTGTACCTCACAAAGGCCACACTGCACTTTAATGATAAATGATAACAGATCTCTATTTGTTTCTGTCTAACTATATTTATATCATTAATATCTATATCTATAGTCAAAATAGACAAACAGATAAATAACATTATGTTTAAAGGCATTATAGATGGTAAAACAAAGACCAACATTGAATATGTATATTTGTATATATGTATATGTATGTATGTATATACATATATATCTCAAACACATATATATGTACATATACATATACCTCAAGTAGCATAGCAAGAAAGGTACTTGGATGAAAATCTAATGTGAAAAAGACCTAGAATGTAAGACTAGAATAATTCTGATTCTCCAAGTTTCCAGTACTTCCAAATTTCCAATTATTCCAAGAATAATTCCTATTTTAAAACTGGATCTATATAATGGGAAAAAAAGCAAGAAGGAAACTATGGATCTGAACATAATGCTGGAAAAATTAAAATAAGTAAGTCTATGGTTATAGTCGAATGACAGTCTTAAAAACGCTATTTTTTTCAGGTTCAGATGAATATTGGGCATTATCAGGCTTCAAATTATATTATAAAGCAATAAGCTATTAAGTACTGAGGTGGGAGATGAATGCAGTACAAACATATGGAAGTACACAGAAAAGTAGAAGTGGAATAAGTGAAATAAGCAAGCACATAATATTACCCTGGTGTCCTAAAACTCAGGAATACAAGCTGTTATGGAAGGAGTTTGGGATCTGGAGTCAGGAAGACCTATATTCAAATCTTACCTCATCATTTACTATATGACCCTGGGTAAGTCACTTAACTGCTGCCTGCTGAGGGGATAATAATAGCATCTACTTCCCAGAGTTGTGAGGATCAAATAAAATTATATCTGTAAAGCACTCTAGGTATAATAAATGCAAACTATTACGATGATAATGATTTGCACAAGTGGAGAAAGATCCAAGAACTCTGAGGTACTAAAGAATTTTATATCAGTTATTTCTGTTGGTGTCTTCTACAACCAAAGATTGTGGGATTTTCAAGGTAATTTAATTCCTTCAAAGGCAAAGTCTATTTTTATCTTTATATCCCTAGCACATAGCACATATTAGGAATATTTAAATGCTTACTTAATTGATTTATCCAAATTATGGATCTCTTCCATCTCTTGGCATAGTACTACTTTGCACACAACAGGCATTTAATAAATGTTAAATTTAATTTTAACATGTATACCAACTACATGCAAGGCACATACTAGGTACTGAGGATGCAAAGTAAAACCAAGATAGACTTTGACTTTAAGAAGCTTATATTTGAGGTGGGGAAAATGAAAAAAAAAAAGCTTATTTTAAATTCTTACTGTGTACCAAACACGGTGTTAAGAGCTAGGAAAATATATTCAAAAGTGAGATACCTCCTGCTCTCAAGAAGCTTACATTCTAATAGGGGGGAGACAAAATATATGGGGAATGCTGAAAAGAGAAGGATGTTTTGTTCTGGGACGTTGAGTGGAATAAGCCCTTTTCAGAAGCAATTGTAGTTTTAATTTGATTATAGATCTTAGAGCAATGGTAGCAAAAAGGAGACGGCAGGACAGGTTATGTAGGAGGTACGGCAGGGCAGAAAAATGGATGAGGTGAATAGAAACAGAAATTCAGAGAACAGTGATGCAATTCCTCCTTGGCATGGAGCCCAGAGGTCTAGTTTGGAAGGTGAAGCAGCAACAGGAGGGGAAAGGAGGATATGTAGATAGTGTACACATGCATATGTATATAAATAAGTAAATATAGATAATTCGAGGAAGTAGAGTATATTCATAAATTAGGGATATCAGAAAGATTTCCTGGAGGAAGAACCTAAACCTTTAAGGAAGATTCAGATTAAGATTCAGAGAAGCAGAGATAAGGGGAAAGTATATTCTAGGAATAGGGATATGGGTATGCAAATGCATAGAGGTGAGAGTTGAATGCAGTACCAAGTATGGAAATATGAGATGAAAGCCAAATTCTGGGAACAGCTAGTAGTCCAGTTTTGTTGCAATGCAGAAAGTGTGAAATGGAGTAATTTGGAAAAGTCTGTAAAAGAAGGCTATAGCCAAATTGTAGAGGAATTATTTTATCCTGGAGGCAATAAGAAGTCACTGAAGACTATTATTTCTCTTTCCTACATAGCTTTCCAGAGTGCTTTTTAATGCACATTATGATATTTAATTGTGGATTTGGGGGATTTTATGGGTACTTATTTACTTTAAATGGATGAATACATAAAACTATGTACCAGTGGTTAAAATCTTGCTAGCAGCACTTGTGTAAATTTCATCTTTCAAAATTTAGATTTATACATTCACTTGGGGTTTTATTCAACCTGAGCCCTGCAGGAAAATACTTCCATATGTTTTTTAAAAACAAGAACACAACTGAATCAGCATTAAAAAAAACTATTGATCTTTTTCTAGTGCTATAGTTCAAACACAGTGGTTTTCAAATAATCCTTCAGGTCATTACACAAGGATGTTTCTTGATAATTTAAAACACAACTTCAAATTAAACCACTTGCTTTCCTAGTGGTGATTTTCTTTGTATGATTCTTAATATTGTTCAGTGGCAAGACTCATAATTCAACTTCTGTATCTGTTAATTGCCACCACTACTGATAGGGGCCAAAGTAATTTAGATTGTAGCTGTGCGATACCAAATATTCAGATGAAAAAAGTTCACTCAATCATACAGATGTTTTTAAGTCTCAAGATGTTGGCCTCAGGAATATCTGGATGTGTGAATGATTTTTGGATAGATAATGTTTTGTCCATATATTTTCTGTTGTGTAGACATTGCCATTAAATACTCAAAGTTAAATCCATATTCATAAAACAATTGAACCATTTAATTTTTAGCATTCCAAAGATGAAATAACAAAACCCTCTCCAGAATAGTTATCTTTATGTAATATGACACCATTTCTTTTTAGTTATCTTTAAAAAAAAATTGCTGTGGACATGTAAATTGAACGCAGGTACAATGAGTAAGCAGTCCTTCTGTAGCTACTCCCCTAAGAATTTGTTATAATTGTAAAGCATGTTCACAGAACTATATTGAGCAACCATAAATCTGTTGGAGCTTGTTAACAGCTCATTACAAAAACAAAAAGCCATGTGACAGAAACAAACACAGGATCATAAGGACTCAGCTATACTAGTAAGAAAAGATGTGTGTGTATATCACACACACATACACACACACACACACACACACACACACACACACACACATACACACAGACTCCTTCTGACCTAGTAAGCTTGGCAGACTTTGGTTATATGATAAAGGATATGATTATACCCACAACTCCTTTATCCAGAAAACCAGTCACTTTAAGGACTTAATGCACTTTTAAGCACAATTTGCACTGGATTCCAAGGACACGTAGAATAGGAATATAACACAAGCAGGCAAGCTGCCAGCCATTGCTTCTTCAGGATAAATCATTGTCCTTTTTCTTGGGCCACATGAACCACAGGCATGTGATAAAAATGTAGATCAGCAAAGAGTAGGAATGGAGATAATAGCATGATATGGATCTAATGCTCAAATCACTTAAAAGGGTAATCAGGGCCTAGATAATGCTCCTAATATAGCATACATAGATCAGTCAAAAACTGATCACAAATGGCTAGTGTGAGGTACTAAGTAAGGGAGTATTATCCAATAGTTGTTAATGGGATTGGCAGAAACTAGTATTCCAAAGAAAGGGGGCTAATGATGAGTTCTGTATCATAGGCCTGACCTGGACATTTTTATAGTTCTGTACTTGGGAGAGTCTAGATGAAACTATAATCAGAATACATTTTTAACTCAATTCAGTAAGTATTTATTGAACATTTGTTACGTAAAGGAATTGGGTAAGGAATTTGTGCATTTACAGCCTTAGGATTTATCATTGAACTTTCACCTTCCTGCATGTAACTCACTCCAGGACACTCTCATTTTATACCTTGGATAAAAATTGAAATTTAGTTTTCATGAATTGTCAGATAATAATTTCAGAAGTTATTTTCCGATTGTTTTGGATTATAAAACATTACTATCTCCAGAAAGTATAAAACATTAATAATTTACCTTAGCTAAGGTAAAGTTGAGAGTCCAAAGGGTAAGGAAGCAACTGATGGGGGTTATGGGAGATATTCCTCATGTTTCAAGGTTCATATAACTTGCTGGAGTTTTCTCTCAACCCCTGTAACAATATATTATGCTGGTTTCCTTGACACTTTCTGCCCCCCTTCCTCACTTCCTTCTTCCCTTCCCTGGGAGGGAGGGTAGAAGGAGGAAGAAAAAGGAAGGAGAACAAAAGAGGAAGGGGGAAGGGGAAAAGAGGATGGGGAAGGGAAGAGGAAGGGAGGAGGGTAAAAGAGGAAGGGAAGGGGAAGGGAAAAGAAAGAACAACTAAAGAAATAACAGAATAAACAAAGAAAACATAAATCTGAGTGCGCAGCACATACAGTCCCTGAAGGGGAGACACAGAAACATAACTGACTCAAGAACTTTAGTTTAGTATACAAACCACATAGAAACCATGACAAGATGAGAGAATATGACAAATGCCATTAGAAAGATATAAAATGGCATACAGTTAAGGATCATAGATTTGGAGCTAGGAATTTGGAAGATGGATTCTAGAGTGAAGGATATTTCATAGATAGAAGGCATGGAGACAGCAAAGTGTGGGATATATTCAGGGAATAACAAATAGTCCAAGGAATGAGAAAATTGGGACATACTATAGACTTTATCCTGAGCTCTAATCCAAATGTATCATCTGCCTGTAGGATATTTTTAACTAGATGATCGACAGGTGTCTCAACATGTCTACAACAGAACTCAGTATCTTTTACCATAGACCTACTCTTCTTCCAAAATTCCTTATTTCTTTTGAGAACATCACAATCCTTCATACCACCCCAGTTCACCATCCTTGGAATTGTCCTCAACCTTTCAATTTTCCTAACTCTGTATTTCCAATCAGTTGTCAAGCCTTGCTGATTCTTCCTCTACATTTTGCCTCAATTCCCTACTTTCCATTCTTACCACTACCAAACTAGTTCAGGCCTTCATTACCTCACACCTAGATTATTGTCAAAGCCTTCTAAGTGTTCTTCCAGCCTTATGAGACTATCCAATTCATACTCCATATCTTCAGCAGAGTACTTGTTAACTATGATCAGATATGAAGTCTACTGTTTGGCATATAAAGTCCTTTATAACCACTTTCTAACCTACCTTTCAAGCTTTATTATATCTCAATTCACTTCACACTGTAGTCTAGACAAATCAGTTTTCTTACTGTTCTTCACACTCCTTCTCATCCCTATGCTTTTGTACTGGCTATATGTCCCATGCCTGTAATACACTCTCTCCTCAACTCTACATCTTAGAATACTCAGTTTCCTTCAAAGCTCCACTCAAGCATAGACTTTATTTATTTTTAAGTAATATTTTATTTTTCCCAATTATATGTAAAAAAATTAACATTCATTTTAAAAAAAATTTGAGTTTCACATTTTCTCCCTCTCTCCCCCACATCCCTCCTCCCTAAGATGGTAAGCAATTTGACATAGGTTATAAATGTGCAATCAAAGCATAGTATTTAACATGAGGACTCTGTAAATCCCTGAATTGTTAGTGCCTTTGTCCAAATAAATGATAATGCATGACTGAACTAGGGTGGTGGTGATGAAATGTAAATATGAGAGACGCTATGCGGGTGTAATGAATTTAGAAGAGACCTTAGAAATCACAGAGTCCAACCCCCTCATTTTACAGATGAGCAAACTGAGTTCCAGGGAAGTAAAGTGACACTTCTCTGGGTTCAGACAGATACAAAGTAAAGAGGCAGCATTTGAACCCAAGTACTTTGATTCTAACTTCACTTTTCATCATACCAAAGCAACAGGACTTAGCAACTTACTGAATCTGAAGGATGAGGAAGAGGAAAAAGTCAAAGCCAACTCCAAGGTTTCCAAAATGTCAAAGAATGGTGCCATTAACAAAATAAAAAAGTCAAGATGAAGAGTTGGTTTCACGGAAGAGAAGACAGCGATGAATAAAACTTTGAATATAATGGATTTGATTTACTGGTAAGATATCCAAGTGGAAACGCCCAGTTGAACACTGGAAATGTGGAACTAGTACTCAAAGAAAGGTCAGAGCTGAGAACCAAGATTTGGGATTCATCAGGAGCTTTGATGATTTGGATTCTCTCTCTCTCTTCTCTGCCTTCTTCCTCAGTGATTATACCACCTGTTCAAGAATGAATGGGAAGGTCTCACTGGCCAGCACTCAATGGCAGTTTTTTGTCTGTTGCCACTGAAACTCTGCAGAGTTGGAGGGAGAAGGAAGGGCAAAAGTAAGTTAGCAGGATGGTCTCTCTGCTGAGATTTAGTGAGTGAAAATCTGAAAGTAGATTCTATGTTGCCCATGCATCCGTGATCCATTGTCTAGACAGACCCTCCGGAGTCCCTGTGGGTTCCAGGAAATCACAGCCTTGTAGTTTTTAATGAGAAACAGGCAGAAGTGTTCACATATTGGCATTACCCAAACAATAACATGATCTTCATACCCACCTTTAAGAAAGTACATGTAAAAAAAAAAAAAGCTTTTATTTTCCCTAATGGAGAATTTGTGCCCTGGATTTGTGCTCAGGGTTTTGACATTTTACACTTTAATGTGCATCTCCTGGCAATTAGAGATTGTTGTTAACTTTGTCCTGCAAGATAATGAATATGGGGAGTGATCAGCACATAACAAGTTCTTATTCCCGATGCTGTTGTGAAATGAAAATGTCCTTCTTCATTAAAATGGAGAGTGAGAGAGCCCCCATGCATCTGATGATATATTCAGCAAGGCATTGATAAAACAATTTGAACTTCCTTTTTCACCAGCTGCACAACACATGCCCGGGAAAATAATCTCACACCTGCACCATATTAGCACCCCCAAATGCTGACTCCACCTGATGCAGTTGTCATCCTGCACAACATCTCCCTACAACAGCCCTCCCTGCACAACGTCTTCCCTTTGGATCAGAATGATGTGTGTGACATTTCTCAGCTCTTTGGGTGGGTATCTAAGCCACACCGACTGCCATCAGTGAGAACCCTGGAAAGAAGGAACTATGTAAGGAGAGTAACAGGAGCATTTGGTTCATGTTACAGCTGTAGATTTACAGGGTATTCTACATATCAAAACTTATAACCTTTTTAACATCCCAGGAAAATGAGATGAGACTGGATGACTTCCTGCTGTGACTCATAGTGTCAAACTTGGATAATGGAGGTTGGCAAGATCCTCTGACAGAGTAAATGAGGATTTTTATCACCAATGGGGACACCTCAGGGATTTCAGCCAATGAAGCCTTCTGGCTTCTGCACTTAACACAACTCACAGCAAGGTGCAGAAAAATAACACAAATGACTTCTGATAAATCATTTGGTTAAACCTGGCTTTACAAGCCGGGCTTCTACCCCTGGGGGAATAGTTGACTCTGCCTTTTTAAAATTAGGGTCATTAGCCTTTTCACTCTCCGAGGCTTTGCTTTTGCTGAGTGACAAAACATTGTGATAACCTTTGATTTCAACATTAAACTCTTCTTACTGATCTCCTGGCTCCCTATTAGGTTTCACCTTCTCCACTGGCTCCCTATTCCCAGGATGTAAGTGTAGGAAATGAGGATAGGGAGGAGTGGGGTGCAGACAAGGTAGTACTATGTCTTTCAACAGTGCTGGGGAATTTGTACAACCTTAAGTCAAAGTCGGATGGACCAAGGAGCAGAGCTAACAATGTGCTCAAATGAGGGCCTCTCCACCAATAGAATATCCAGTCCCCGAGGGCACGGACTGTCTGACTTTCTTGTATTTGTATTCTCAGCACGTGTAATGCACTTAACAAATGCTTTATCAGCATTCATTTGTAAAATTGTAAAGCTACTTTGGAGAAGTGGCTTGCCTACACTTTAAGACACTTAAGAATATTTTCTGGACAAATGATTATGAGTTCCAGAAGCTCAGATTTCTGTCCCCTGTCTCCTTGAACTCGTCTCTTAAACTTTATTGCCCTTTAATGGTCAGCTAGGTGGCTTAGTCGATAGAGTGCTGGGCCTGGAGTCAGGAATATTCATCTTCATGAGTTCAAATCTGGCCTGAGACATTTAATAGCTGTGTGACCCTGGGCAAGTAACTTAACCTTGTTTGCCTCAGTTTCCTCATCTGTAAAATGATCTGGAGAAGGAAATAACAAACCACTGCAGTATCTTTGCCAAGAAAACCCCACAGGGGTCATAAAGAGTCAGAAACGACTGAACAACGAAATACTCTCCATTCTTCATTCTGATCTCTTCTCTCCAAGACCCTTTCCCCAATTCCAACTGTACTTCTCTTCTTAATCTAGTAACATGATGAATGCAGAGAACTGCACCAAGAATTTATTAAAATTTGAAAATGCTTTTTTCTGAAAAAACAACCCAGACAATTTGCCTAGTAGTCTGTGTGTATGATGTGTACGCATATACAAATATGTGACACTATAAAACTAATATCCAGGCTGTGGAAGGTGGGACATTGAAAACTAGGTAAAGAAATTTGAACTGTAACCTCCCAGGAACAAGGTTATGTATATACAAATATGTATTTGTAGAGACAGAGATAGATAGAGAGACAGACAGATGAGAGGGGGAGAGGAAGGAGAGGGAGAAGGAGAGCAGAGAAGACAACATGAGAAGCAGTATGGCATAGTTGACAGTCAGCCCTTGAGTCAGAAAGACCTATGCCACATATTACACAGGTGGTCAAGACCAAGTCACCTGACTTTTCAATGCCCAGGAAGTTCTCTAAGACTGTAAGATACAGATGAGTTGCCTCTATGCCTTGGGAAAGGGAGTTTCCATCCTTGCAATTTCCTAAAAGTGTTGAAGTAATAGGCCAGGACAATTCACTGTCACTAACCAGCTGTCCCCTCCCCATCATCACTCCTAGCCCCACCTCCAATGACAGTGTAATGGAGCAGAATGGGTACCAGATAAGAAATCAAGGCCACTTTACACTGGATAAGGAATTTAACACTTTGGTTTCTAGTCATGACTTTACTATGTACCATGGTAAAATAAGGGTAAGTTTATAGCACTTTTTCAAGGATCCATGATTTCATTGGTATAGAATAGCTTTTCCACCATTATAGACATCAAGATGTAATCAAAATAGATGTGCTTGATTACATTAAAAGAAAAAAATTACAACAAAATGATATAATTAAAAGAAAAATAATAGCTTGGGAGTACATTTATGGCAAATAAAAATGACATCCAAAACATGTAGAACAGAAATTGGATGTTTTTGCTTATTTTTCTTTTTCATAGAGAAGGGTCTTTAGTAGGAGACAAAGGCATCTATATAAATTTTTAAAATGAAATATATTAGAATTTGTTTAAAAATTACAAAGATAATCCCCAGAATTTATCCATATTGGATAAATGGTAAGAAGCAGAAATGAGTTGTTAATAATTACTTCAAAAATATCCAACCTCACTAATAAAATGATTTAAAAAAAAACAAAACTTTGAAGCACAAATTCACACCCATAAAATTGGCAAAAAAAAAAAACAACCAATGAAAAGCAATGCTATTCAATAATTCAATGCTGGTGGAGTTGTGGAGAAACAGATATACTTATTCATTGGTATTGGAATTGCAAACATACACATATGCATATATGTATTTATGCATATACACAGAGACACACTTATGAGTTGTGATGCCTTAAAAAAATTCACTAACTGGTGTTCAACTTTCTGTTAATGAGCTTGTCTATAATTATCTAGGCTGATCCTCAGAAGACAGATATATCAAATATAAAATAATATTTCCAGGCCCACAGCTGAAGCCTTTTGTCAGTTGGGAACAGCTTCTTCCAGAGTTTATATTCCAGTAGCACAATCTCTGACAACTCAGAGTCACTTCCTTGCCACAGTGAGGCATTTAAGTAAGATTTTAGGGCAGCTAGTGTGTGTATGTGTCTGCATGTATGTGTATATACACATATACACATATGTACATACACATATATGATATGTATATAATAATCATATGTAGGTGCTTAATAATTTTTGTTGAATGTGTACACATTATATATATATATACGTATACATACATAAACACATAGCATAGTTAGCCCAGTCTATATATATGTGTGTGTGTGTATACACACACATATACATATACATACATGTGTCCATACACATGATTTGTACAATTCAACAAAATTTTATTAAGCACCTACATGTATGAGTGTTTTACATATATACATAAATATGATATATGTATAATTAAATGAGATATTATACATAGCATTTTGCACACAAAGCATGATATAAATACAAGTTGTCATTATTATATTTTATAGATAGAGACACATCCAGATAGATTTTTATCCTCTATATCAGACTGACAGCACTATTAGGCATCTGAAGTGACTATTCTAACCCTTTTAAGATTTTTGGAATTACTGCTGTGGAATAACATACTGCCTTTGTGAAAAAGTCATATCTGCTTTCCCTCTGTAAGGTACTAAACTGGAGGGCAAGCCAGCTGAGACCTGGATGCCTAACCCACTTAGATGGAACATTTGCATTTTATGCTAAATGTGTCTATATTATAAATTTCACACTTCTACACTTATAAAGTTTTCATCATAATAAATACTATTTCCACACTTCTATTTGGCAGGTTCATTAACATTCCTGCATAAACTGAAAATGTTAAAATTTTAATAGCCTCCCAAGGGCTTTGTTTTGTGCAATGGCGCAAAGGTTTCATCCTAGGCTGGGCATATTAACACATCCCAATTTATGCTTCTAAGCAGGACTAACTAAATAGCCGTCAGTCTATTCCTGTGCCTCATTCTGATATTCTTTAAGGGAATAAAACCCCTTTCATTTGCTCCCAGAGGATAAGAAAGTGACAACATATACTTATGAGGTGGGTAAATGCTGTCCTAAGCACTCCATGCCATTCACAAAGTTTTAAATGTTGTGGCACCCTGAACACACTAAGCATTGCATTTTTTTGCATTCATGGTTTAGCAATGGCTCATTGTCATGACATTTACTCTTGTCTCTCCTGAGAACCATCCACAGGTTATAGAAAATGAAGGAGGTTGTCTTGGTCTCCATGTTTTGAGAAGCCCCATCACTGCTGATGACTGGACAGTATTCAGGGAAGGAGCCAGTGGGGCAAAAAGAGAGGTACCTATTAGTAAATAGTAAAAATGGTCTGGGCCTCAGATGTACACAACCAGTCCACTAAGAACCTCATGAGAAAGAAAGCAATTCTAGTGGGAACACCCCTTATCCTTTCCACATAAATTCCTCATCTTGCTTTTCTCCAACTTATTTTCCCATTTAGGAAAGAAGTAAAGAAACACACATTTATTAAGTGCCTATTATGCGCCAGGCATATTATCTCATTTGATCCTCACAAGAACTCTGTGAGGCAGGTGCTATTATGATCCCCATTTTACAGTTGAGGAAACAGAAGCTGGCAAAGATTAAATGACCTGCCATCGGTCACGCAGCCAGCTAAGTGTTTAAGGCTGGATTTGAACTCAGGCCTTCCTGACTCCAGGCCTAGTGATCTATCCAGGACATCACCTGATTGCCTCCATTTAAAACTTCCATAAATATTCATTTCAATCTGATTTTGCCTGCATAAAAATGATGTCCATGGGAATGTGAGTCCCACATTTTCTGATTTGTGCCAAACCTTGCACTTGCCTAGGGAGGCTTCAGCCTTTGTTCTCCTAATGCAATCTCATTTATAATTTTACTGCCCTAGATTCATTTTGTGGAATTTGTTTCAACCTCTTTGATTCCTGAGTAAAAAAAAAATCTCTCAACAAGATGTCGACTGTGTCTATATGGTGCCAGAACACTGAATTAAATAAATTCAGTAAAGTGTGCGTGTGGGTGTGTGTGCATGTGTACGCGCGCATGTATACGAGAGGGGGTTGGGATGGCATGGTGGTGGTGATGGTGGTGGTGGTGGTGGTGGTAGTGGTGTGGTAGGGAATCCAAACTAGCTTTCGAAAATGTCTAAATAAGTGATTCCTGATCTGTGGAACTCAGATAATTACAAAGTGTTTGTGAATCCACATAGACTGAATAAATTACATCTATATCGATACATACATATATATATCATATATGTGTTACTGTTTTTCAAACATATGTAGATGTTATTATGATTAATGAAACTAATTTTAAAGTGTTGCTGAATTAATAATATTTTGTCATCAAGGATCTTCTTGATTAATATACACTGAATTCAACTCCTATCGTGTAGAACTTTATTAATTTTTTTATGTTAAAAAGAGTTCTTCATTCTTGAAAAAGTTGGACATGACTAATGTAGAACAAACCTACCAGTTGCTTTGGTGCCATAGTGATACAGTCTGTGAAACTGAGGATGTCCACTTTGTTTTTCACGCCTTATTTGCTTACTAGGTTTAAAAGAATTCTTTAACGGCAAAAACAGAAGTGATATGGGATTAGGAAACTAATATCTCTGAGACCTAAATGGGTGATAACTGATCTCATTTCTGTAACTAATTACTCTAACAAGGCAGACTACAACACACCTTGCGTGCTGTATCCATATCTAAAGAAATCTTCCATAAAGTATTCCTCAAGAATGTTAGGGACCATTCTCCAGATGTTGACACTAATATATCAATGGAGCCTGTAGACTATAGTCAATTATCCCTTCCTTTCCCCGTGTGATGAGGTCACCTTCTCCTCCCCACCCCATTATTCATTTTTTCAATTATTCATCTTTTTTCCAATTATTCATCTCTGATTATATTCTTTATGTAGCTTTCCTTGCACAATTCTTCATTGATAATTTTTTATAGACTAATAATTTGTACGATGTATCCATGCCCTTTGGACAATCCTCAATTTTACTACATGTAAAAATGCTTGAAAAGGATGTCATAGTGTTAATAAACTGAATCCATTATAAAGCTTTGAGAATTCAAACTTAATTTTTCTACTGACATTGTAAGGTAATCACATATTCATAGAGTTTTAGAGCTGTAACAGGTGATACTTTTATTTTCTATATTCATTTTTTTTTAGGATCAAGATTGTACTTTGAAGCAGAAACTTTCTCATATAACAGCAGATACCTCACATTGAGCTCCTCATTTGCTCACAAAATGAAGGACATGTATTTCCATTTGATTCTCTATGTAATAATAGTTTGATTCCCTCCCACCCTCTCCCTGAAACAATTCTTTATGTCTGTAGTATATTCACAGCACTTGGCAACCAATTCTTTCTCAGTGGTACAGTTGATCTAAAAAAACCTCCATAGTGATTGTTCTTCCTATCATGAACTTGAAAAGTATGTGTAGCAATAACAGCAGTGTCAGACTAGGCCACTTTGCCATTTAGGCTGGTTCACATTTTTAAAAGTATATGGCAAACCGGAAAAGCTTTGGAAAGGAGCAACAGAAAATGATTAAAGGAATGGAAAATCAGTTTTCCAAGGAAAGGTTAAAATAATTGGGGTCATGTACCACGGTGAAGAGAAAGCTAAGGGGTGAAGATTACTGTCTTCAAATATTTGTATGGTTTTTATTAAGGAGATATTGAATGCCTACAAAGGTCCAAACAAGAAGAAATGGGCTTAAAGCAGGAAAGATTTCAGTGGTGCATTATAAAGAACTTAAGGAGGTTGCGCTGTCTCTGGAGCTTTTCAAAAAATTGAAAAGATCTGTCCTGAACACTTTAGACATTCACCTGCCTGAAGGTCGCAGGCAAGAGCAGATGATATCTTGAGGTCCCTTGCAGTTCTATAAATTGCTATGCTGAGTTTTGGAGAGGATCTGCTTTGTTGTCAAAACTTAGTGCAGGCTTTTCCCCCACCGTATATCTAAACCTTTCTTTACTGATAACCTTGAATGCATCAATCATTCCATCTAAAATCACATTTTTTGGCTGATTTTTTGTTGTTGCTTCCTGGACTTTTCTTTGTGAAACATGAGCTTAGTGATGCTGCATTACAAATCACCTCATATAGACATTATATTGGAAACAGAATAACGTTACAGTTAGAACTCTTTTTTTACAAAAATTGTGTCATCTCTGTAGAGATCTCTGTCTTATACTTCTTGGTACCCTTCACAATAAATATCTCTTGATAAGTATAATTAATAAGTATAGATTAGAATACCAAGTATATCTATAATTAAATACAGAATATATAAACATGTCATATTTAAATAGCATATAATCTATGTGTATCAAATAGTCTACATGCATATGTATATCCTCTGCACAAAATAATTAAATTAAAGGTTTGGTGTGTCATCTTTGTGATGGAGCAAGATAGTAAATGACAGATCCTTCTTTTATGGAAGCTGAATTATATGGAAATTTAAATAGCCCTTCGGCAGGTTAAATAGGAAGTTCTAAAATACACATGATGCAATAATATCCTTGGGAACTAAAGCATTTCTTCCATTGCCACTCATTTTCCTTCATCTTCTACATGAAGCATTTTCTGATCCCCTCAACTGCTCATGCCTTCCTTTCAAACTACCTTGTATAGTTAATGCTTTGTATTTATTATCTTGAGATCCTTATATATATCCTTGTTGTCTCATCTGTTAGAATGTTCAGTTTTTTTATGGGTGGGGACTGTTTCATTCATTGCAATTATGTCTTCAGTGCCTAGTATAGTCCCTGATCCATAGTAAGTATGTGAAAAATGCTTCTTGATCAATTGACTTAAAGTCACACTCTCTATTTTATTCAAATATGATGAAGCAATGTTGACCAGCACGTTAAACATTCAGAACTGTTTTCTCCCTTATCATTAAAATAAGATTCTTTTTGCTGTACTGTCTGGTAACCCATAGCATTTTATTTGTGAACACCTTTCTATAAGTGTGCAAAAACAACTTGATATTTTGTGAACCCCCCCTTTTTTTGGTCACATCATGTATTCCATTGGCCTTTTATCACCCTCTCCCAGACCCAACCATTTTCTTCTTTGAAGTCATTATCTGCTTGACATGAAAAATATACATTAGAAAATCTAATGGCCAATTTCAAACACCAGCTCTCATTTATGGAATGATTAATTACATAAGCCTAAACTAAAAGCTGTCATACAGTTGAAGCTATTCTTCTTCCATAAGAAAAAAAAATCAAAACTTTTGCAGCAATTTATTTTCCACTCAAGTTGTGGTTTTATGCTTATACAAGAATGATTTTTCTTGCACCTTTGGTGCCTCTCCCCCCAGCCCATTTCACAGTAAATGAAGCACAGCTGAGGGCACAGAGAATGATTTCAGCAGTGCAAACACACACACTCTCTCTCTCAATGTGCTGCCCCAGTTTTTTTTCCTCCTCTCCCACATCTACTATCTTTTAAAATTTATTACATTTTCTCGCTCCACAGCTCTGAGAAACACAGACTCTTTCCCAGCAGCAAGGTTCTTTATGATCACTCTAAATCTGGACACAGCCCACAGCAACCGAGGTCGACCAAATCGGGCTTCCAGAATACATCAACAAGTCTAGGTTGAGTCTGAACAGTTCAGAGCAACCATGCTGACTGCTAATAGGTTTTCCCCACACATCCCCTTTCCTTTCCCTCTTTGGCTTTTCTCTTGGTTCTCTTGGTTCTTTGGGTTTCTCATCATCCTGCCTGAGCTCCAATCACCACTGGTAACCATGGGGGAGGCTGGGAAAAAAATAAGCATCCTTTCGGGGCCACATGAAGGACGTTAGTGCAAAGCAAACTTCTAAATTAAGAGGCCTTTTCTCTTCATGCAGAGTTTGGTTGCTGAAGACTGAAATCACATCCTTTAATTCATGGTATGTCCATGAATTAAAGGATGTTACAAGCATATAGCCTCGACCAATTATTATGTCGGCAATTCAATCACTTGTTTAAAAAGAAAAAAATCAACTGTCAAATGTTTCCCCCAAAAGAATTGAGGTGGTAAATTTATTGCCAACTGGTTAATAAAGGGGGGCAGAATATTTGTTCTAAAGGTGCAGATGAACACCATTAAAAGCCTGCTGTTGGAAAAGAAAAGCACCCTTGATATAAGCTTTTGATATTATACTGGGCCAGTTACACTGTACATCACTAGGCACACTAAGGCATGATTTGACCCAGAGTATAAATGAATCCGTTATACAGTGAGATGCAACATAATGGGTTTTCACTGAAATTCCTAGATGAAAGCTATTGGTCAGCATTGGAGTGCCCCTTGGCAACCCATTTATGCCTAAAATGAGACCCCTGAGTGGATTTTGTAGAAACCAACTACATTAATATCGTTAAAGCTGAGACATGATTTTTTCAATGATGGGACTATCAAATTACTATTAGTTTCCAGAACTTCCAATATTCCCCCCATTTTACTCTTTGATATTTATAATGTAAGATTTGAGGCCTGTTTGCTACAGCTTCAAATAAGAAGCAAGAATGAAGAAACCTTTTTAACTCAACTCAATTCAATTCAGTTCAGTTCAATTTACCAAACATTTACTAAGTGAATACCATGTAAAAAGTTCAGTGATAGGCCCAGGGGAAACAAAGATGAAAAATAACAACCTCTGTTTTCAGAGATTTTATAATCTAATGGCAGAGATTCCATATATGCACAGACATGTCTAATACAGGGTTGAATGCGATAAATGCAAAGTCAAGGTTCAGATAAGGTATGGAAATTTGAGGAGAGAATAAGAACATTTTTAAAGTTGGAGTGGGAATCAGAAAAGTCTTCATGGAGTAGGGGGCATTTGATCTGGTCACTGCAGGAATGATTCTTAACCTTAACCTTCATGATTCAGGAGATCTGCATATTGTGCTTCAGGCATGTGAACAATCTTCATACACTAAGAAGACTACAAGATGAGCTGGAGAAACAGGTAGTAACTCAATTTGTCTAGAAGAGATAGCGTAGACAGATGCTGAGGGAAATAAGGCAGGAAAGACAAGTTGAAGGGAGCCTGTGGTGGCCTTAATGCCAGTCTAAAAAAACTGTATTTTAATGTATGGGTTATAGAGAGAAATTAAATCAGTTAAGAAGTACTTTATCCCACCAGCCACTAAAGATGTAAAGATAAAGAGAGAGAAACAGCCCCTGCTCTCAGAGCTCTAGATGTTGAGGGGCAGCATCATTTTTTTTAACAGAATTTCCTAAATGAAAGCTCCTGGTCAGCATTGGAGTGCCTCCTGGCAATCCATTTAAGCCTAAAGTGAGACCCCTGAGGGGATCTTGTAGGAGCCAAATAGACTTGTGCATTAGGAAAATTATAATGGTAGGGGTGTGAAAGGCAGGATGGAGAAGGGATAGAATGGAGGCAGAAAAAGACTGATTGCACAGCTATTAGAGTAGTCTGGACAAAATAATAAAAAGGGCAGATGAAATTGTGTGAGGAGAGGAACACAGAGATGGAAAAGATATTGCTAAAAATAGAAATGTATGACACCTAGTAGGACTTGACACCTAGTAGGCACTTAATAAATGAAGATGGACTAATTGTTTGATTGATAGGACTTAGAAATTATTAGATGTGGGAGGTTAGGGAAAAAGAAAATTGTAGACTTTTCAGAGGGTTTGAGCTTGAGTGATCCAAACTACAGTCGTATCATCAATCAATAAAAGAAAAATGGTAATAAGGGCAGGTTTGTGGTAAAAGATATTGAGTTTGAATTTAGAGATTGAGTTTAAGTTGTTAGCTGGGTATAGAGGCAGCTAAGAAAAGCTACCAGTAGGTAGCTAGAAATGCAGAAATAGAGCTTAGCAGGCAAAGCAGTACTAGATTCTAGAGTCATATAAATAGGAATGATCACACAAATCATAGGAGTGTATGAGATCACTGAGGGAGGGAGTGTCAGGAAGAATAGAAAAGAGAGAAGGGCAAGGCTTTGAGGTATATTCACACTTAACAGACAGGAGAAAGAAAACAAACCATTGAATGAGACTGAAATATTATTGACAGGGAGGAGAAAAAACAAGACGGGTGAGGAGGGCAGAGGAAGAGAAAGGGTAGATGATGGTATCCATTTTTTAAAAAAAACTATATTGAATGTATTCAGAATAATTTAAAGAAAGGGACTAAAATATTTATACCCTTTAACCCAGAAATTTCACGGCTAGGTATATACCTTAAAGAGGTCAATAATAAAAAAGGAAGACTCCATCTCCACCAAAATATTTACAGCAACGCCATCTGTAGTAGTAAAAACCTAGAAAGAAAGTAGAAACACTATCCACTGATTACAGAATGGTTAAAAAAGTTGTGGTACATAAATCTAATGTAATGTAACAGTGCTATAAGAAACCATGAATGGGGTGAATACAGAAAAGCATGGAAGACGTGATCTAATGCAAAATAAGCAGAACCAGAAAAACAATCTACACAATGACTCCAATAATATAAAAGGAAAGAACAAGAGCAACAAGACGATGAAATAAATGCTGTGAAATAATGAAAAATGGTTTTAGACCCAAAGAAGAAATATGAAGAAGCATCTTTCTTCCTTCTTGGCAGAGAGTGGAGGGGAGAGGATGATGGGTATGTAATGCTGTAGATGTCAGACTTTTTTTTTTTGACGTATTAGTTAGTTTTATTAACTTTTTTTTCCCCTCTCTCATTTTTTCCTTTATTATAACTTTCTGGGAGGAGAGAGAGGAAGGATACATCTGGAATTGAAGATGATGTAAAAATAAAAATATATCAGCAAAACATATCTTTAAAAAAGAAATTGAATGTGACCAAATGTTTCAGTCAGGTCTAATTCAACTGCAGTTATGTGTATGGAGCCTTTCCCTTCAGTTAATGTTTTATTGTACTTATTTCTTAACTTTCCTCTAGAAATTTGACTTCTGATCATTTTAAGTATTGTATATCTATATCAAAATGATCTGAACACAAAATGAATGTAGATCTATAACTAGGAAGAAGAAACTAAAACTCTGCCCAAGGACACACAGAAACAAACTAAGTTTAGCACCACCAAATTACAAAAATAATTAACTAAAATATGAAGTTACTAAATTATTTCTCTTTTCCTCAAGAACCAACCTCACCAAGCTGTCCTTTGATAATGTGTTTCGTGCTACTTTTTCTAGGTGTATTTTGTAACGCCCACCCTTACTGCCAAAATTGCTAGTTAGGACTCTGAGATAGCTCAAGTCCTGGAATGGTAATTAACATGATTATCACAAGAGCAGAATATTGGGGCAATACTCATGCTTTTATGCAAATCTTGACAAACTACTCTTACTATTCATAGGTGTAATGTATTTAGCATCAAATAAAAGCATTGTGATTACATAGACTAGACTTAATTAATTCCCTTCTAAAATTTCACCAAATGGGAATAAGGGATGGCAAATGTTAGATTATAGTTCTATTACTAACTTAAAGAGAAAGAAACATGACATACTAGTCACATTCCTTCAGGAAATATAGAAAACAAAGTTAAAAGATAAAAAGATTGTAAACTCTTCAAGAGAACACTCTACATACCATTCTTTTTTCTACCCTTTCAGCCACTAGTAGGATGTCAGGAACTTATAAAATGCTGTGTAAATACTTATCAACTCAACACAGACATATTGTGATATACCTAGAGGTGATATAGAAGGAAAACACTTGTGGAATATATTTTTACTTCAGTTAAATTAATAGGAAAGTATGAAAAAATTTTTATCCTGACCCTGATGGGTGGAACTATGAGCATGTAGCATAGTGTTATGTAACTGATGCTCAATAAATACTTGGTTGGATGAATTAATAGACACATTTATTAAATTTTTGAAGGCCATATGTTACAAATATGCCTTCAATGATGCCCTTTATACCACTATTAACTAACATTTTCATAGTACTTGAGAATGTACATCTGTTTTATATATACTGTAATATGAGTCTCATAACAGCTCTGTGAAGTAAGTACTACAGGTATTATCACTCTCATTTTACAGATGAAGAAACTGTGTCCCAGGAATGGTAAGTGACTTATCTATAGTCACATAGCTAAAAATTGCTAGAGAGTTGGATCCCAAATCTAGGAGTCTATCCACTAAAAGTCATCATTGGAAATATCTGCAGCCTGCTTATACCCACCTATCTGTTTTCATCTGGGCCACCCATAACTTGGAGTTTATCAAACTTGTAGTGCCCTTCCATTTATAGCCATATAATGTCACTGAAAGAATACTGATGTTAAAAAGATAACCAGAATAAGGCACGCTGTTGGGAGTTGTTCTATCAATGCCTATATCTTGCATAGTTACTCTACAAATGGACAATGAGAATGACCTAGAATTAAATAGAAGGAGGGAGGGTGGGATTGCATTTGAGAAATTCTTCACTGTTTTCAGTGATCATAGGCTGCTTTCTATTGTGAGAAATTCATGTAGCACAAAAAAAAAATAACCATAAAGAGCCTTAGTATATAAGTTAGGGCAACATTTACTACATTAGAATAACAATGTTATGATCATGAGACTATATTCTTCCCACACCAGTGGATTAATGAAAATTATGTTATAAATAACAATGGAGGGTTCTAGTATAAATTCTGCAAAATGTAGAAATTATGATTGTGATTGTTTTATGGACTGTGTGTGGGTAATGTTGAAAGAGCTGGGGGAAAAGAAAAGTTGAAATTCCAAGAATACAGAAGTAAATGAGAGATGGGAGCTAAAGGAACAGGTGGCTGTAGAAAGAAGAAAAGATGGAACCACATGGTAGAGGAATGTGTCATACGGTACAGAAATGTGGAAATAAGAAAGGGCACGTTTCCTGGCGAGATGATGGAGGCAAGAGCAACTCAGTGAGGAAGAGAAGTGGGTTTGGATATAACAGGTGGGTGGGCACCCCTGTCATACAGCAATGAAAGGTTTAAGAGATAAAAGGAAGCAAGATAATCAGCATGAAGTTCTCATCTAGTCTGGTGTGTGGTCTTCATGAGGTTGGGAAGAGTCAAGGAATGAGAAGAAAACATCACTAACTAATCACGTATAAACTTGATCATGTATCTTATAGCAAAATTACCACAGAATCACCTTCAGGAAGAATATATATTTGTAAAACTTCATTACTGTGATTTGTTTAATCTCATGGAAGGAAAAAATGGGCTAATCCATTCAACAATGAATTCACAATTACTTTTAAATACTGGTTTCTTTCAACATCTCCATCCCACTCCAATTAATAAATACTTTGAGAGTCACAAGGAACCCGCTATTTTACATGATAATATTGCCTGATAGGTCCTGACATTGATCCTGTAAAAATTAGAGGGTACAGCCAGAATGCAAAGGCTTTGCCATATGGGAGGCAGAATGAACTAGCCTTGGAGGTCTATTGGTCTAGGATCAAGTTTACCCAGCTTAGTTATACCACAACACTTAAGGGCCTACTGTAGTGAGATCAAGGAAAAAGCTGTGTGCTCTATTGGTATCCATGCAATACATCAAGGAGACTAGAGGAAGGCCTCTAGCATATTGTATGAACTCTCTGTGGAGGAATTTTCCAGAATGAGAGGGAATGGTTGAGTTCTTATCTGTATCACTGGAAGCATATTGACTTTGAAAAGACCACAAAATTATTTGATCATAATCTTTTATAATTCTGTCCTTCCCTCTGCCTTGTAGTTCCTAACCCTGTTCTTTGTCCTCCCTATGAGCTCCATTTGCTCCATTACTTAATTCTTTCCCATGCCATCACCCTTGCACTGACCATACCTTTCTTTCTACATCTTGATCCTTTAAGGAACCCATTCAACTCTACATTATCCTCTATGTTCAAGTTTTCTTGTTTCCATATCCTATCACAAATTGTGACCTGCTGAATTCTTTGGATTACCTCCTTTCTGATGTACTGAACAAAGCTAAGTAAAATTATGAAACCAGGCTAACTGTATCCACTGTGAATTTGTTATATAATTTAAACTGGATCCTCACTATCCTACTCACCATAGGAGCTATGCTAAACCTTTTCAACCAGCCTGTTTCAAATGACACCCCTTCCTCCCACATCAGCTGCATATTTTGCCTCATATTTCATCAAACAATTGAGGACAATTGCCAAAACTTCCCTTTTCTCTTCTCCTCTTCATCTCAAAGGCAGCTAGGTGGCACAGTGGACAGAATACTGGGCCTGCAGGCAGGAAGTCTCACCTCTCTGAGTTCAAATCTGGCCTAAGACATTTAGTAACTATGTGATCCTGAGCAAGTCACTTAACCCTGTTTACCTCAGTTCCTTATTTCTCAAATGAGCTGGAGAAGGAAACGGCAAACCACTCCAGTATCTCTGCCAAGAAAACCCCAAATGGGGTTACAAAGAGTTGGACATGACTGAAAAATGACTCAAAAACAACTTCGTCTCACATCGCTGAGATGTGTTCCACCACTATCTCCTTCACTCCTGTCCCAATGAAGAGGTGACCCTTCTTGCTAAGGCAAACCCCTTTATGTGCATCCTCAAACCCCACCTCCCCCCTGTCTTTTCCAGCAGATTGCCCCTTTCTACTATGCCCTCTATCTCACTAATCTTCCGTTTTCCCCTGCTTCCTTGCAGGCTCCTAATATGTCCATATTTCCCCATCCTTAAATAAACTTCGCTTGATCCCCACTATATATCACCCTGTATCTCTCCTGCTTTTTAGGGCTTTCTCCTTGAGAAAGTCATCTGTAATTGGTGCTTCCACTTCTTCTTCTCTCACACTATTCTAACCCTTTTTCAGTCTGGCTTTGAAACTCATCGTTCAACCGAAAGTACTGTCTCCAAAGTAACCTCTTCCTTATAGTATACACAATACCGCTCTGGTGCAGGTCCTCAACTCCTAGACTTTTGCAAAAGCCTTCAGCTTGGTCTCCCGCCCACTCTAACCCACCCTCCACTCAGACGCCAAAGTGATCTTCCTTATGTTAGGACTAAGAATGTTATTACACACACTCAATGAAGCCAGCCCCGCCCCCCCCCCCCATTATCTCCAGGATTAAATATAAAATCCTGTTTAGTTTTAAAGTCCTTTACAACCTGCGTCCTTCCTACCTTTCCAGTCCTCGTACACTTTAGTCCCCTCCACATACTCATCCAGCAGCATTGGCCTGCTTGTTATTCTTTCACACTCTATCTCCAGTTTCAGTGTCTAGCATGCTCTCCCTCCTCACCTACATTTCCTGCTATCCCTTTTTTCCAGCAAGATTCAATTTAAATCCCATCATAATTAAGTGGCCTTTCTCGTTCCCGCCTCCTCTGATAATGCCTTTCCTCTGACATTACCTTCAAATCTGCACTGTATGTATCTGGTATATATGTAGTTGTTTGCATGCTGTCTCCTCTATTAGAATGTGAACTCCTTTTGAGTAGAGACTTTTTTTTGTTTGTTTGTTTTTGTTTTTTGTTTTTTGTTTTTGCTTTTTGGTGAGGCGATTGGATGACTTGCCCAGGATCACACAGCTAGTAAGTGTTAAGTGTCTGAGGCTGGATTTGAACTCAGGTCCTCCTGACTCCAAGGCCAGAGCTCTATTCACTGCGCCACCTAGCTGCCCCAAGACTGTACTTTCTTTGTTTGGCATATTGGAAGCACATAATAAATGTTTGTTGGTTAAGAGAATGAAGTATCAAAGGACAAATACATAACATAGGACTAGTAATATAAAAATACTTCTAATTCAACAGTATTCAATTTGGTAACAAAAAAGCTCATTTCCATGCAGTAGCTAATTCCAATTGATCATCATTATTAAAGAATAAGTGATTAGGAAATAAATCATTATCCCCACTGCTGTTCATATCCATAATGAAAAATATCTTAGATGCAGTCAAACTTACCAAAGAACTCTGGTAGACAGTCACAGATGTAGCCCCCTACCTTGTTGCGACATTTAGCCCCATTTTGGCAGGGTTCTGAAGCACACTCATCCACTTCCCGTTCACAATATCTTCCTTGAAATCCAGGGACACAGTAACAGGAATAACCATTGATTCCATCCTGGCACACAGCTCCGTTGCGACAAGGGTTGGAACCACACTCATTGAAATCAGTCTCACAGTGCTTTCCAATAAACCCATCAGCACAGTCACAGAAAGGGCCAGAGGTGCCGTGGTGGCAAATGCCTCCATGTCTACAAAAGCCTGAGACACAGGACGTAAGAGTGATTTCACAGGTTTTCCCACCATATCCTGGTGGACAGCGGCAGAAAAAGCCAGGTTCTTCATCCAGATCAAAACAAAATCCATTTCGTTTACAGGGCTTGGAGGAACACGAAACCAACTTTATATCACAACTTTCCCCCACATTTTCAGTGGTGTTGGAACAGTGGCAAGTATTGTCCTTACTAATATTATCACATGTAGAATTGTTCGGACAGGGATTTGAGAGGCATACAGTGTCATTTCCAATGCAAAAGGATTCTGTAAGGAAAAAAAAACAACACAAAATGATAGGCAAACATTTATATACCTTGAGAAAAGCATAAAATAAAAAACGTAAAGACAATTATTTTTCTCTTAAAAACATGTAGCCAATAACTCCTTTAGATAAATGAAATCCATAAACTAAATAAATTTAATAAATCAAAACTTCCTATTAGAAACTATTCTGAGTAATGCTTCCTTACCTTTCTACTCCATTTCTTTGATATCAGAGCAACTGAACCATGAAATAATCAAACTATTTGGGTATATAGGATGGGTTTAATGGTAGTATAACCCTAAGATTTTGAAATTCACGTTCTTTTGTGGAGGATCAAGGTGGGACAGTGAGTTTAAATTGGAGCAGAAACAGAACTTGATGTTCCCAAAAGGTATTTCTTTATTCAGAACTGATCTGGTCACTTCTGACTTGGTTGTCTAATTAAAAGTGAAATTGATATTTAATTCACTAATATGGAATTTGACTAATATTCAAGGGTCATCACTTTTTAATGCTACCCAAATATGAGTCATTATTATTATGGAGAAGCAATGTGTCATAGTGTTCCATAGTGTATAGAGAACTGGATCTGCAATCAAGAAGACGTGGGTTCAGATTCTGCCCCAGACACTTTCTAGCTGTATAACCCTAGGCAAGTTTTTCTCCACCCCATTCCGTCCTCTACTCAGCTGGAAAATCAATCTTCCAAAAGACATATCTGATCATGTCACGTATCCCCACCTCTTTCAATATACTCCAGTGGCTTACTATTATCTCTAGGATAAAATATAAAATCTTCCATTTGGCATTCAAAGCCCTTCACAACTAGGTCTCCTCCTACTTTCATTCCAGGGACACTGGCCTCCTTGCTGTTCCTTATCCAAGATACTCCATCTCCAGATTCCAGGCATTTTCACTGGTTGTTGCGCATGACTAGAATATTCCTCTTCCTCATCTCTGCCTCTTGACTTTCCTGACTTTCTTCAAGTCCCAGTTAAAAACACCATCTTGTATGAGAAGACTTTCCTGATCTTCCTTAATGCCAGTGCCTTCTCTACATCGATCATCTCCAATTTATCCTATATTTATCATTTTTGTGCATCATTATTTTCATGGTGTCTTTCTTGTAGACTAGGTGTGTGGAACCCGTGGCCTCGAGGCCACTTGTGGCCCTCTAGGTCCTCAAGTGCAGTCCTTTGACTGAATCCAAACTTCACTGAGCAAATCCCCTTAATAAAAGGATTTATTGGGGCAGCTAGGTGGTACAATGGATAGAGTACCAGCCCTGGATTCAGGAGGACCTGAGTTCAAATCTGACCTCAGACACATAACACTTACTGGCTGTGTGACTCTGGATAAGTCACTTAACCCCATTGCCTAGTCAAAAATAAATAAATAAAAATAAAAGGATTTGTTCTGTAAAACTTGAGACTTAATCAAAAGGCCACACCCAAGGACCTAGAAGGCCACATGTGGCCTCAAGGCTGTAGGTTCTCTACCCCTGTCTTAGACTGTGAGCTCCTTCTTTTACCTTTCTTTGTATCTCCAGAGGTTAGCACAGTGCCTGGTACATACCAGTAGTAAGCATAGTAGATGCTTAATGTTTATTAACTGACTGTCTTAAATGATCTGTTTAAATTTCTTCATCTGTAAAAAGTGGGTGTTGGACGTGATGGTCCCTTTCAGCTCTAAATCTATAATCATATCAATTATGGGTAAATCATTCAAGTTTTCAGTATTTTCAGGAAACTGCTGAAGACTACAAGCTGCAGACCATAGGCATCTGTATAATTATTATTATCATTACTATCATCATCATCATCATCATCATTAATCCTACTCTAAACAAACAAACAAAATCCCGATTGGCATTTGGTTCTGTTTTTAGACTGAAAGGAAAGTATTTTTTACTGATATGATGTCAGTATGATTTTCTGAAAGTTCTCTATCTAATCACACTAAGATTTTTGAGAACTGTAGCATTCCCAACATAAGGTTCCAGCAATGAGTTTTACTCAGTGGGGAAAAATAATCCTTGACTTGTAATTTGGCAGAGAGGCAGAAGACAAAGTTCAAGATATGGATTCAGAAATACCAGGGTTTGAATTCTACCCAATAAGAGCTGTGAACCTCAGGTAAGTCCCTTAACCTCTCTAAACCTCATCTATATAAACTATTTCCATCTGTAAAATGAGAATAGTAATAATACCCACTACATAAGGCTGTTGTTCAGTTCAGTAAATCTTTAAGTGCCATATCTGAGTTATTATGTGACCGATTATATCGATACCTTTTAATAACTTCTCACCATGGATTAACCACTAAAAAAAGAAAAAGAAAAAAAGGAACATTTATAATTGCAAACAAAGAAAGGAGAAATAACAAAGGGTAAAAATACTGTCTAAAATATTTATATAAATATTTAAAGTACCAGTGTTCCAGTTGAAAATACATAGCTAAATATATCAGAGTAATGCTGTTTTCCATGGCAAATTGTAAGGTTCTGTTTGTTTTTCTTCCAAATTCAATCAGGTGTTATTTGAAAAAATACTGCAGAATCTTCTGTATGTTTGAACTGAGAGCTTCCCCCAATTTTTTTATGGAAGATGGTTAGAAACCCCAAAACTGCTTTCCAAACAAGTAGAAAACCAATAGGTCTATAAAGAAAATTTCCATTAAGCAATAAGGAAGAAAATAATGTGCATTTGAATTGTATAATGGAAAGGAAAATGGATATTTTCCCCCAAGAAACTGCATCTATACTACCAAAATTTAAAAAAAAATGAATAATTTTAATCTAACCAAAAGCATGACCTCTAAAGAAATATGATTTTCTTCTTTAACTCTTAATGGTAATTCTTTGGTCCGAATTACCCAGATAACTGGACTTAACTTGCCACAAATATCCCTTTGCCTGTGGAAAAAAAAAACTGTCAGACTGAGTCTTAACATGTATTAACTAAAATCTTTAAAATGGAGCAATTTGGCAAGGGAAGATTTGATGCCTCTGTAATGAAGATGAAACCTTAGGAGAGTAGCAGCATGGTTTCTACCATCCTGTCAATGGGCAGCAAAAGGGGATCAAAAGAAAAACTGTAATCTGAAATGTAGAAATGTTTATTAAGCACCTATTATGGCAAAGTGCTGTGACATGTGATAGAAATCAAAAGATACCAACTGAACCATTCCTTCTCTCATTGAGCTTCCATTCTACTGGAAGGATGCAATATATACGCAGATAATAGCACAGGAAAAACTGAGGAAGGGGAGAACATTAACAAGGGTTGGGGTTGTATCAGGGAAGTCTTCATAGAGGAGGTGACATTTGAACTGAGCTTTGAAAGAAGATATGAATTCTGAGAGGTGGAGATGGGGGTAGGGAGAAATCGTATTTCTAGGTATGGGAATTGGACTGGGTGAATATGAAATATCAAGTCCAGGGTCCAGCCATCTCCACTGTGTATATAAATATGGCCTTAGAGAAAACTGAACAAACAATATCTAAAAATTTAAAGGAAAGAGGTAAGTTTAAATGAGCATGTGTCCAAAAGCTTAAATATCCTAATGATTATATTCGGGGGTATTCTGGAGCCAGCTCATACCAGCTTGGGAGAAGCTATTGTTAAATTTTCAGTGTCAGTATTTACACCTCTAAAATATGCAAAGCTACAAATCTGGGCTTGATTTATTGTTTTGTTGATTGTCTAGACTTAAAGTCACAGAGAAAATGTTAATAATGCAGATTAAATTTAAAAGTGAGTCATGAGTTCTTGGTGGGGAGAGGCAGAAGAGCTGGTTGTTGAACCTTTACTAGCCCCCTCCAATTATATCCAATAAAAGATCTTCTATGGCACTGGACACAAGAAGATTAGTGAAGTGGAATAGGGCAGCCATTATTCTTTCAACATCTCTTTTTAATCTACTCCCATATTTTCTGAACCTATTTTCAGTTTTAAACTATGATAGTAATATTCTCCAGGAAAACAATAACATGATCCAAACTCATACATCTTTAAGAACATACACATGAAACGTTTCCAGATATAAACAACAATCAAGGTACTTTGATAATAGCTGACATTTATATAGCACTTTAATATCTGCACTGTTTTACATATTATTTCATTTGCATCTCACAAGAGTTCTGAGTTATGTATTATCCCCATTTAACAGAAGAAAAAAAGAGACTTGTAGAGGTTAAGTGACTTATTCATAATGACACAGTTTATAAGTATTAAAAGTAGATCTTCCTCCAGGTTAGATGTCAAGTCTAACCTGTTTCCATTAATTTGAGCTATGCCATCTTCTCTTATAAGTGTTTGTTTGTAGTAGATTCAAAAAGTCTGTGTTCACATTCCAGTTTTCATTAATCAATAAACAAGCATTTATTTAGTGTCTTTATGCCAAGCACTGTGATAAGTGAGATTTTTTGCACTGGACATGCACAGATTAAAAAGAAAGACTCGATCCCTACCCTCAAGAAATTTTTATTCTATTTAAGGAGTTAATATGTATACATATAACTATATACCCTGACTACCTGTATGGCTTTTGGCAATCCACCAAACCTGTCACAGCTTCAGGTTTCTCATCTGTACAATGAGGTTGGATTTATTCCTACCAATGGATTACTATTCCTTTCAATTCTAAATGCTACAATTGAAATCAAATAAAATATTTGGATAATTTCTCATTTGGCTGTTCAATTACCTCAGTCAGTGAAAAACTGTCCTGTGCATGCAAATTCAACATATCGTTGTAATTCTGTTATTTTTATTCCCTCCTTCTAGGAGTAGAAATATGCCTTGGGTACAGACTTGGCCTTGGAGTCACTAAGACCTGGATTCAAGCCTTGCCTCTCTCTCTGACACATACTAACTGTGTGGGCATATATAAGTTCTAGGAAGCTCTCTGAGAATATAATTTAGTCAGTCAGTCAACAAGCTTTAATTTATTAAGTACTGACTATGTGTCTGGTATTGTGCTATGCACTGGAGATACAACAAAAGGAAAATAACATGGTCTTTACCCTCAAGGAGCTCACATTAGAATGGGGGGGGCAATTTGCAAACAACTAATTATAGATGAGTGACTGATCTGCATTGGTGGATCGAATTTCCACACTGGAAATTCTCCACACAGATGAAATCACAGGTCCCAAATGCAGCTCCTTCCTCCAAATCAAAGAAATCTAAAGGCAACTGATGATAACTGTTGTTCATTAAAGTAATTCAGAAAAATCAAAGGACCACAATCAAAAATGTTTGTTGAATGAATACGGTAAGTGGAGACTTTTGCCCTTGTGATATCGGATACTGTGACAAGACATTCCTTTTATGTGAATTGTAAGAAATAATTAAAAATCTTCTCTCCCTTATGTTTATTTTTAGGAAAGGTTGCATCTCTTTCCTGGGATGGTACCTGCTGGTATATTGAGGATGGATTATTGGGTATGCATAAGATAGAAAAGGCCTACTTCAGAACAACGTCCAGAGTAAGCTTATAATCATCAGCTATGGAACCAGTTTGTCAGCCAGAGAAAGACTTTGTGTGCCTACCACATACAGAGTAACCAACTGTCAATAGATTTCAAAGAGAAGTGATATGCAAGTTAATTTACCTATGTTCTAGATATCTTAGCTACCTTTCATTACACTCTTAATTGCTACTGAGTCCTCTGGCCTGTCAGTAGGCCATATAGTCTGAATTATTTTTTCTACTTTTGGTTGTGACCTGGAGAGCCATACACACTGTTTTGCTCAGTCCCCCTTGTGGACAAAAGTGTGTATTTTCAAGACATTTGGTTGGGATTAGGGGGGAGAAAGATACTTGGGTTAACTGGCCACAGACTTTCATGGGCCTGAAAATGAACTAACCTGATAGCCATAGACAATGCGATTTTAATAATAATAAAAAAATGAACCACCATATTATTCCCTGGGGTTATAGGGTTCATTGTATAAAAACTCTCCAGGTAGTTATTATTAATGCTGTTAATGGTAAAAAAAAAAAAAAAAAAAAAAAGAAAAAGAAAAAATTAAGTGCTTTTTGACTATGATTGCCAAAAATACAATTCCAGGCCTTGAAAAAGTGTTTAAAAATTATAACTGGAATTCATTTAGCGGGAAAATCACAATGGAGTGTTTTAGCTCAAGCTCTCACTTGTGAATCACATACCTAGTTGTAAATTTTAATAGGATGTGAAAGTCTATTTGAGATTTTCAGACAAATTTAGTTTTCTGCCGAATTACTTGCTTGCAGTAAAGTTTGCCATCTACTGGTCATTTTAAATATTTCTAGAGGATAAAAATAAAAGAATACAGTAATACATAACATAGTACTGCTTAAATTTGACAATGTAGTTTCTTAATTAAAAAATGGGCTTATCTGTTTAATTTGGTATGAAGATTAGTTGGTAGATATAATAGACCCAAGAGGCACAAGTTGAAGTCAGTAACTAATGTAAAATGTCTTTATTTTTATATTAAATAGTTTTCAACTAAGTAAGACAAAAAGGGAATAGGAAAGAAAGCCAATTTAGGGATTCAGGTTATGTATAACAAGTTTTAAGAGGATACTTAATTGGTATCTTCAGACATCATCATAAATAACATCTTTACACACTCAATACTTCACCCATTTCTAAAAATCATTTTAACAATTTAGTACCAAATAAGTATTTATTGGTTGGATAATTGCCAAAGATAAGAATGATTTACCCTCAAATATATTCAGACCTCTTGCCTACCCCTTTTTTTGTGTAAAACAACTAGTCAGTGAAACTTTGAAGCTCATAAAGACCAATCCACTATGTTATGTAGTCTCTTTCTTGGATTTACTGCCACCCTTATTCTCCTCATATATTTCTATTGCCATCTGAAAGACCAACCAACCTTGCTGATCTCTAGATCCTATGCGAGGTAGGATCAACACTAAAGTTTGAAATAAACAAAAAAGTCAGTCCCTTAACCAGCATAAGGGAAAAACAAAACACTGAAACGACATTATTTACTTGCTCACTAAAAAGGAATTTTTAAAATATTACTTATTTCTAACCAACACTTTTCAATTGTCTTATTGTTTTTTTGAAGGGGTGCTGTCTTGACTCAAGTGTGCATTGGATTTAAATGAGGTAGAGTTGTACAGAGTTGTCAGCCTCACTCTCTCTTCCAGAGTCATCTAAGTCCAGTAGCAAGACAGGACCACTGGCAATGGCTTGGGATGCAGTGTGTTGACTTTGGTGTCTTTGATGTCTGACCAAGTTCTAAAAGCTCCACAGCACCTGCTTCAGCCACTTTCATGAATGTTAGGACAAATTGTTCTTATCTGCTCATTCCACTGGAGGAAGTCTTAAGATGCTTGGGGTAGACATCTTCCTAACTCACCAATGGGTTTGGAACCTTTTGTCTACACTCAACCTGGTTTAATCTGTCTGCTAAGACAGTTTAACTGGGGTGTGGTTACTGTGCATGCTACAGCTCTTGGAGCCACATGTAAGAGTTGGGTGACAGGTGTATACCAAAGGTGGATGAGCAGCCCTGAAAAGGCTCAGCAAGCCCTCAAACCAGAAGTGCTAGTCCTCCCTTAATACCTCATATGCTCCAATTGTCTTATTGGTACAGAGTCAATTGGTATGATGGATCTGGGCTCTGTGTTTCCCCAGACCTCATCCTATGGTTGCTGAACTATAATTTATGGAGGCATCCCTGGGTAAAGAACAAGGAGGTGGATTTGTCAATTAATGCTAAGAAATTATTACTATAAAAGGCAAAGGGATTGGATTTCCTTATAGCTAAACATACCTTTAGGCTGCACTTGCCCAGCTTGTTTTCTCTGTTAAGGCTCCTCATGAGTTAGAATTGGACTCATATTTTTCTTAGTTGTGGAACAAATCCACTCTGCATCTTCATTTCTTTAACTGTAAAATGGGGAGAAAATATATGTCCCATCTACCTACTGTTGTGAGGAAAGCACTTTCTTAAATTCAATGTACCAAATAAAATTTCCCCTTCATGAAAATTCTCCTCTAATGCCTCACCACAATGTGAAATTTTAAACCTGAGATCTCAAAGGCTGGGCAAGAAGAGGTAAAGTTCTGACAAGTTTTACCAACATTAAGAGGCTTAGAGTGTGATCTCAGTGACAAACCATATCTTTTAAGTACTGAATAGCTAAGAGTAGAGAGGTTTATCTGGCTCAAAACTAGGAAATTCTAAACTTGGCCAAAAATCTTGAAGATATTTCTTAAAAGATGTAGATAGCCAGAAGAAAACCCCTGGCCCTGAATGCCAACTCCAGTAATATCTTTTGACAATAATCTTGAGAGTATACCCTTTCACATGTGAACCAAAGGCTACTATTCCTGGCTCCAGGTTTAGATAATTTTTTTTCCCAATGAGATATGTTGAGGTAGCTTTGAGTTAAAATATCCTCCTAACACCAGAACTATCCTTTACTACTCCCCCTGGAATCTTCTGGCCCCTCTACCTGCTTTGGAGATTCTGAGCCTTGAGTCATGGTGCTTGACTATGAAAAAATACAGTTTTTGATTAGTAGACTCTCCCCTTACCTCATTAATTATGGATTTCTGGGAATTTTTGCCAGCTGTCTGCAACAAAGTAATAAATTCTTAGCCATAGTAACCCACTAAAGGACCAACCAACATATATTATTTAACATATAACACCATCTTAAATTCTGTGCAGCCTCCCTCTAACTTAGGGACAACACCAGAAGTGTAACAGAATGGGAGATAGATGATACTAAGAATTGCAATATATCTGACCAGGTACAAACATCTTATTTTTATTGTGAGATCTTTGTCTGAAGTCAACAAGTTGCTACCCTCCTGAGATAAACCAAATCCATGTTGATATTCTCACCATAAATTAAACTAGAAGACATAAGGAAATCGAAACTAAGTGAAAGATAATTAACAAGTGCTTTCTAAAAAGACAAATAAAGGCCTTGCTGAAGTTGCTTTCATCAGGAATGCAAAACAAACAAGAAATTATTTCATGGGGCACTCAATCATATTGCTTTATAAAATTCATGATGCTCATAAGCAAACAGATCTCTATAAAGGTAATTACATCTTTAGGTGTCAACATACACTGCAAAAGATGAAAATGTAGAGAAATTTTACAAAGATCTTGACAATATTATTGAAGTCAGGTCAATATACGTATTTTGATATCATTTAAATTTGACGATAGGAACAGGAGTATGTGCTGGAATGTGTGGTTTGATATTAAGAAATGAAAAAGACCAAATGTTTGTGGATTATTTGTAAGTCTCATCTCTGGATATCATGAAATTTTCTTCAAGAAAACAGAAAGTACCAGATGTGGGAAGCCCTAAGCAACATCACACACACACACACACACACACACACACACAAAATCAAAATGACTATCTTAATAGATAGGAAAAAATGACTGAACACTGCCTTGGGAGTTATTCCATCATCAACTATTTGTAATCAGATTATTAATGGGTTAGAGCAAAGATCAAAATCAGCAACAGATTAGAATAAGAGATAAAGATAAGAAGGTACTATTTTACTTAAAACAGCTGCAACTCAACTTACCTAAACAAGATGTTGATGCTGAAAAATAGAAAGTGGATGAAGTAAGCATGTTGTCTCTGATTACTATGATTTTAAAAGAAAAGTTTAACCAATGAAAAATGGCTGCTACAAACAGAAAGCCAAAAATCCCCCAAAACCAGGAATTTCTATATCCAACAAATATTACAGTCCTTTGCCAAAGGAAGAAATATGGCAACAAAGAACAATATTGATTTAGAATATAAACCTTGTTGGTAAAACAGTATAGAAGAGAATGGCAAAAGATTATGAATATGTCATTTTGCAAAAACACAGAAAAGTAATTTTGGGGAAAAATCTGTAAAAAAGCTCAGCAAGGGATTCAATCAAGCCTTTTTTATACTAATAGTATTTATAAGTAAAATCATAAGAACAACAAAGAAGTAAAATATTGCATTTTTCTGTTTCAACCAAATTCATTTCCATTGTCACTTACTGTTATCAAGTGACAGTGGATTGGTTGCTGACCTTATCTGTTATGTGAAGAAATGGCAATGGAACTAATAAAGATTAAGTCAAAATGAGCATCTAGATATGACTTAATAAAAACAGAAGAAATCTAATGTAGGATAGATATAATTTTTAAGGCACTCAAAGATTGATTTTCAAGATATTTCAAAGAGAGGATTCCTAGAGAATGGAACATATATACATCACATCAAAAAAGGTAACCAAGACATACTCTATCTATACACACTTTTTTTTCATCTCTACAAAAGCTTTAGGGAAATGATGTATAAACATATTGAAAGTATCCTTGATGAAAGCATGAGAAGGGAATAGGCAAGCTTTTGTAGATGATTTCTACAGCAAACCACATCTTCAAAGTTACAGAGGAGAAGATCAATGAGTTTAAAAGTTGCATAAACAAAAAATCTATTTATCCATTGGGAAACCACTGGTAAGCTTTGAGAGTGAAGTTTTAGTAGAGAATAAGATCAAAAGCCAGACTGCAAAGGATTGAGAAGTGAGTAGATGGTGAAGAAGTAGAAACTTTTTTTCTAAGAGTTTAGCAGTAGAAAGAAGGAGAGATATAGAATGATAGCTTGAAGGAATATCAGGATGAAGGGAAGGAGTGTCTGTCAGGAAAGACATTCATGACTCAGCTCAGCAGTAGGTGAGACCTTTCGAAACTTACAAGGTTAGAGCCTCCAGATAAATCTCCTTCATAAAAGAACCAACAATACAAAAGAACCAAGGCTTATTTTTGCAAGGCCACAAATTAGCCTTAGAAGGAAGAAGGCTAAAGACCTTAGCATTGTCTCTCAACAGATACTGTCTGTAAAGGAATCAAACCATAAAAGAGATGGACCAAATCAGAGCAGTTGATGTGAATGTCTGAGGTTGACTAAATTGAGGTTCCTTTTGGAGGCACCCATCATTCAGGTTCCCAACTACAGCCAAAGGAGTTGATATTCATCATGTAGTTAGCAGGCTGGAACCAGTTATAGGCTATCCACAAGCTCTAGGACCTCTCTAAAGTACTTCCATTGCATGTCATCACTGGGAAGCAGACTTCTAGCCACCTTCCATATTGGGAAAAACCAACAGTGGTGCTTTGTGCATGTGCCTTAATGTTACAGTGTCTTTGGGGTCCCCTACAGATGGTGAGGTCTTCCTGTTTGTAGATAACATTGTGCTGATTGCATCACAGCAACAACAGCATTTCTGGGTTCTTGGGTACCACAACTGCAATCTTAGCTGTGCCCTTGCTCAGACCCAAGTGCTAGATTTTCCTATTCTTCCCATATACCTCCTTTCACTACCCATCACTTCCCCATGAGGCAATTACTCAGCATTATAGGTATACTCTTATGGGAAATGGAGTTCTAGGAACTTCTCAAAATTCGTGGTTACTTTCTAGTCCTAAGCATTATGAGAAACATACTATTGCCTACCAAAATCACACCTGCTACATCATAGACTCAACAATAGGCCTTCATTCTTCATTTGTTTTTCCTGTGTATATTGTTGGACTGATTTCTTTTGAGTGATCATGGATCTCAGAAAGAGTCTAATTGTATTCTGGGACATGACACTATCAGCACAATACCATCTGCAACACAAAAGTCTCTGGTAGACCTCATCATCCACAGAGAACTCCTTAGTCAATGTGAACTCTGCACAGGTTATCCCTCTATGTGAGTGGCAAGCCCATTTGGCAAACAGGTCTTTCTGTTTTATTCTTTACTTGATATTGATAATCACAGAGGTGCTGAAGAGTTGCTGTTCTGGTTATAATGACTAAGGAATCATTTATGAGAGAAACCCGGGTCAAAGAAAGCCTTTCAGAATGCATTTTGCTCTACCAAGTCATATTTTTTAAATGAACAATAAACAAAACCACCGTGAGATTTACATAATCTGTACCTTTCAGTCAATTGCATAATGATATGGAGTTGTCTGCTATAAAAAATGTGAAAGCTTGCTTTTTCATATTTTCATCAAGCATATCTCGATATATGTGTAGATCTTTACCATAAAGATGTTATAGATACAAGAAAACTGGCATATAGATCATATTGTTAATGTTCTACTGACCTAAGACACTCATTGTATGATTCTGGGAAAGTCACTCACCTTATGTCTGCTTCATCTGTAAAATGGAGATATAGGGCAGCTAGGTGGCATAGTAGATAGAGCACTGGGTCTGAAACCAGGAAGACCTGAGTCTTATTATTATTAACTGTATGGCACTGGGTAAGTCTCTTAACCCAGTTTGCCTCCATTTCTTCATCTGTAAAATGAACCTCTCTTCTAAAGACTCAATGAAAAATACCAGTTATGTGTTGCAAGATGAAAGGCAGCTATTTCTCTTTCTCTTCTGAATATAATTGAAAAGAGAGGTTCATAAGAACCCTCCTTTCCTTTTCATTCCTATAATAGAGTTTAAGTATAATTTTACTCATAGCACATACTAGATATGATGTAATAATTTGCATGCATATATTAACTTCTACCTTAAGAGCAGGGCCAATGTTGTTTGTATTTTTATATTTCTTACAGCAGAGGCATCAAACAAATGGCCCACAGGCCATGATACTGCCCACAACACTTCCCACTGCTGCTGAACCAGATTAAAATGTAATTGGGAAATAGCTAGCAAAATAAATAAAAATACAACAAAACATAGATAATATTACATTTCAAAACTAATGTGTCCCACAGGGATCCTTTATGTATGGCTTAGTGGACCCCATTTCTATTTGAGTTTGATACTACTGTTCTATGCCTGGTTGGGGTTCTATCAATATTTATTAAATGAATATACATACACAAATGGAAATATCTATTAACTCTGTAATTATGATTTGGTGATTATGCTGTTGCTGCTACTTATTTACAATAATGATGAATAGGAGGGGCTTGGTGATGGTGATAAAATGGATTTAACTGTATCCTCTAATTGGGCACATTTACAAATAAGCACTTTTATATTGTATCTTTATAATATATGTCTTTCTTAATATGTATTCATCTCATAAGCTTCTTGAGGGCAGTGACTGTATTGTATTAGTCATTGTATGCCCTGCAGCTTAGCACAATGCCTTCCACAGAGTAGAAAAACAGAGAAACATATAATGGAAAAAGACATCAGAGGTCATTTCTGGAAACATCTCCCCATAGAATGAATCTCATTAACAACAGCCCTACCAAGTGATGACTTGAACTATGCTAGAGATGAACAACTCAGTTCCCTCATGAGGCAGCCCGCTAGGCTCTGGATCAGTGCTATTTTCAGAAGGTTAGTCACTGTAATAATAAGTTCTTCCTACTTTTAGTTGATTGCTGCCTTCTAGGAGCAAAACAAGTCTAATCCTTGTTCCACATGAAAACTCTTCAAATATTTGACTCCAGCTACCATATCCCTACCAAGTGTTTAAATGCTGCCCTCAGGATCCTGAAAAGATCACTAAAGAACATGTATTGGGAAGATAATTTTTTTTTTTACCAAACTTCAATCACTGGAAATTTTATTATGGAACAAATAGTATTCCTTTGGACTTAAATTCATTGAACCCTAATTATCCCTGGACTCTTTCAACTTTCAATCATGTTCCAGGAACACTTAATTGACAATTTTATCCTCAAAACTGTTTGATTTGTAAACTGTCTTAACATTTCACTAGTACCTTGACCTTACTGAAACAACTCTTAGTCAATAAATCTAAGCAATCTGACCTGAAATAAATCTGAATCTTTTCACAGAAAAAGGCCATCTGTTTTTAAACCAGTCAATAGATACAGTTTTGGCATCTATGATGAAGATATGGTAGTTTAAAAAAAAAGAATTGAATTAGCTTCATAGACCTTCTTTAGACAATAAAAGATACTATTTTTTTAAATGCTTCCCATTAAATTCTCAGATAACTGAATAAGTATCCCATATATAGCTGTGGTTAAAGGAAAGAACAACAAAGCTAGTGGCATCAGGCACATTTTAAGTGAGATCAGGCATATTCCACTATACTAAAATATATCTGATATTTACAAGAATGTAAATTTAAAGAAACAACCTAACTTTTCAGTGATGTATTTGGCCTATGACGGAGAGACCACTAAAATGCAACTTGACAAATTCCAGTAGCCAAGTTAGATAGGATGAAATGCTTAATCATAGAATTTGAGAGCTGGAAGGGCACTTAAAGATCATGTAGTCATTTGTTAAAATATCTAACCACTTGGAGGCTCAACATCTTTATCTACCAAACAAAAAGGTTGGACTGGATCAGAGATTCTTAATTTGGGGTTCTTGAATTTGTTTTTTAAAAGTATTTTTAAAACTGTGTTTCAATATAATTGATTTTCTTTTTAATCCTTTGTATTTCATTTTATGCATCTAAAAACATTATTTTGAGAAGGGGTGCAGGACACAAAAAGACTTAGAACCCCTGGAATAGATGATCTTTATTAATTGCCATTTCAAAGCCAAATTCTATGATCCAATTATCCTGTTATAATACCTCAGTTTTTTTTTTCCAGAGGATGAATCTAAGGCCCAGAGAAATAATGTACTTCTGAGATGAAGTACCTTAAGCTACTTAAGAATGAGAGGAAAGCTGCCACAAACTTAAATTTAACCCCATCTTCCAAGGGGTGCATATCACAGAAGTTTAAGATTACTGATGAAATATTTCTTACAAAGCATACAAAGCATTTTCTAAGAATTAAACTTAACAATAGTCCAAATTCTACCCATTCTCTAAGATGTATACAGTGCAGGTCCAAACTGTTCCATAAATCCTTTCCTCATTACTCTAGCTCTCACTAACTTCATATCATAGAATCTTAGCACTGAAAGGGAGTTCAGTGGTCAAATTAGTCCAACTCAGACCTGAAAAAAAAAATGCTTCAATGGTAACAGCAGTATATAATGGATACAAATCCAGCTTTTGGTTCAAGGCTTCCAATGAATGGAAACCCCCTATCTCACAAGGCAGCCTCTTCCATTTATGTCTCTAATTCTTAGGAAGTTTTTCATTGTACTAAGGCTAAATTTGCCCATCCACACCTCCTACACCTCTTCCTTTGCTCTGAAATACATGAAAACTCATAATCTGTATCACATCATTTGGCATCTAATTATATACTACAATTGTAGTAAGATAAAGCTACTGGTGAAATTTAAGGACAAACCATGTGAAAAATATCCTTTAACTGATTTGTTAAATTAGTTTTGTTCCTCTAGCCTGATTGTAAGCTCTAAGCAAGGGCCATGTCTTTATGCTTATTCTATATTCCTATAATAGCTAACACAACAGTGAGCAGATAATAAATTTCTGCTTATTTGATTGATTAACAACAGCCTGGGTAATAATAGTTAATTGATTCATTCAGCAAATATTTACTGTGCAGAACACTAGTCTAGGGAGATATAAAATTTAGACTTCCCTCATGAAGCCTGCAGTCTAGTAGCATCATTAAGGCACCAACCGATAACGATAATATACAATAGTGCATGATAAACACAATAAAGAGATACAGAATGAAATGCTATAGGAATTCCAAGGGTAGTTATTATACCTTTTTAAAAACTGACTAACCTAGGGGCAGCTAGGTGGTGCAGTGGATCGATCACTGGCCCTGAAGTCAGGAGGACCTGAGTTCAAATCTGGCCTCAGACCAAACACTTGACACTTACTGTGTGACCCTGGGGAAGTCACTTAACCCCAATTGCCTAAAAATTAAAAAAAAAAATTGATTAACCTGAAGTGCAGACTGAGTTTTATATTGTCTTTCAGTAAATTGTAGAAAGAGTTTAGAGAGAACCTGTATCATGTGATATTGTGTATTACAACAGTAAGTATAGAAATTGTATAGCATTGCTGCAATAATTATCTGTGCTTGTGTCTTATCCCCTTATTAGGCTATAACCTCTATGAAGGTAAATACTGTATCTAATAGAAACTGTGTATCTTTCTATGTTTCCCAGTGATTAGCATAGTGCTTTTCACCTCTAGACATAGACAATATAGAGAGATCTATGGAATTTGAGCCTAGAAATTATAAATTGTGGTGATTGATTAACTAGGAAGGTTTTGTGACAATTTCTTTTTTCTCTTTTTATTCAGCTGAAAACTCCCTGGTGCTGAAGTTCAGCCACTGAAATGCCATTGTGCCTCTGGCCAGGATAAGATTTGGAAGATTTATGAATCTGCTGGAACAGTACTTGCTGTCCAAGGTACTTAAAGCTATGCTGAAGTGTGTTGTGCTTTGGTGCATCCAAACATGCCTGGACCTTTCTGCACAGCACCGAGGTGCCTGCTGAGAAGTGGAGTGGCTTGATCTCCCAGGGACCCATTTGGTAAATAGAACCCCAGAAGACCATGGCAAGTGCAAATGTAATGAATTCTGTAGCTTACTTGCTGTGTGTACAGAAACATCAGGGAAATGAGAATACAACAGCATTACTTGGAGGTAAGGCATTGATAGGAAGATAGCTTATATTCTGACATCCTTCTGAGGCTTGAAAAAGAAAAATTCAGATTTGAATTGGCAGGTTGGCTGACTAGAAAAGAGTACGAGCCTAAGAAGAGCACTTCTGTGGAAAAAAAAAATCATGGAAATTTGCATTAACAGAAGAGATCTTTACACAAAGGAATGAGACACCTCATACACTGTGAATACATTTCACCCCATCCTAATGCCACTAACTTTCCTTTTTCTCCAAGACTGTGGCTATGTCTGTACAAACAGACTGAGCTGAAGGGGGGGAAAGGATGAATGAATGGCATTTGATCATTTCCTGATCCCCTTAGTTATTAAAGTTCTACCTTTCCTCAATTGATCATGCATAAACAGTATACAGGAAATGATCACTATAAAGAAGTTGAACTCTGGAAAAAAAAAAACAACAAAAACAAGAATGGCCCTTGAGAACATACCTCCCTCATTTTAAGCAGAGAACTCAAATGAAATGTTGCATACATTGTCAGATAGGGTTATTATGTTGGTTGTTTTGATCAACTATGTTTCTTTGTTATAAGGGTGGGTTTAATTCTAGTAGGGCATGGGGTGAAGATAACTCTGATGTCAACCAAAATCCATCAATAGAACTTATTTTTAAAATTATTATGTATATATTTATCGATCTACCTTCATGTTATATTCCCCCAATAGAACATGAGTTCCTTAAGAGCAATTTTTCATGTTGTTGCTGAATCCCTTGCACATAGTGAGAACTTAATAAATGTTCTTGTGCTGGCTTGGATTTGGTTGTACACAAGCATAATTTGTTTTGAATTAACTGGCCTATTAAGTATTTCAAAACTGGTAGGGGGGACTGAGTGATTTTCTCCCTAGAATTTTGCTGGTTCTTTGATTGAATCCAACTAGTATATCCTTCTGCCCTTCTAAAAAACCATCTTTCTTCTGCCAACATTTATCTATCTTTACATCAAAAGACTTCAAGTCTGTCCTGTTTAATAACTTATCTTGCCCTTTATTCTTCAGCTATCATTTGTAATATCTACATCCTATGGTCTATAAAAGAAAAGACTTTGTCTTTCTCCTATCATTTCTTTCCTATAATAAGATTTTGCTATGGTTTATAAATGACAGTAATTCCAGCAAACTTTCCTTTCAATTTCCTAAGGAACTGTTGTTTGAAATGGGCACACATTTAATTTAGACTGTACCCCAGAGAGGAGCCAAAAAAATTGCAATTTGCCGAAAAGCTGAAATATTTTAGGGACTATTCATTAGAACAAAAATATCATAACCATCAAACATTATGACAAATATGTCACAATAATGTTATGCTTCACTAAATTAGCTAGGGCATTCTTGTGATCTGTGGAAGGATTTTTTAAGGTATGTGATTAGGATGTCTAATATTACCTACAGCATTGAGTTACACTAAAAAAGAAACATCATTGAGGCCATTTCAATTTCCCATGGTGCCAGAATAGAAGGAAGCCTTAAAATACAATTCAAAGTCTCGGACCCTAAAACTCTTTCAGCTGATTAGGTCTCAAAAGTATATCAGAAGCATCTGAATGGTTTTATTTTGTATAAAAATAATAGTAATGTCTTAAAATGGTTCTTTTAAATGAATAGAGCATTATGTTGTACTCTGGGAAGATGGTGGTAGAAAAAGGGTTAAGAGACCTTTAATGTTGAATCTGTTTATCTCAGGTCTGGTTCTAAAGCATCCTATCCTGTTGTTATAGAAACCACTTGCTGCTGAAAATCTCGCATTAAGATTATTGCTATAGTAACCACAAAAAAAAAACCAGCCCAGAAGGAAGCCAGTTACTCTGAACATTAATTTTCCATCCAAAAAGAAAATGGAAAAAGTCAGTTTTGCTTCCACATGCTCTTGTGTTGGAAGAAATAAAGAAAAACAAATTAGCAACAAGATTTTCCTAAAGAAGGAAAAATGGAGTTGTAAGCCATATTAAGAGTAGTAAATGAAAGGCTTTTTAAAAAATTCCAAGCTGTTGCTTAGAACATATTCTTAAATGCGACAGTTTCGATAATTGGATGACCCAAATGGTTATTTAATAAGGTATTTCATTTTTTCATCTGTCTCTTTGGAAAGTGAAGGCTAAGAAAATATAAATGGCAATAGAATGTTAGGGTTTCTCTCTCTCTCTCTCTCTCTCTCTCTCTCTCTCTCTATATATATATATATATGTGTGTGTGTGTGTGTGTGTGTGTGTCCTTATCCTTGGAGATTCTCTTTAGCCTTAGACAGTGTAATAGTATTCACTGTTCTAGCTCCAGATTAAAAAAAAATAATCATGCTGAGGATGTGATAGACTTCTTACAACAAAACCAAAAGTTGTTAAGATGGGAGTTATCAAGTTTTAACAAGATATACCATGTAATACCATTCTCTGCCATACCATTTTATGGATTAAATTGCTAACATGTTATTGCTGCTATCCTTGTCTCAATTTGAGGAAGTTAAGAGCAGCCATGTTATGTATTTGACTCTCGCATTACTGTCTCAAGCAATAATGCCAGCATTTGTGTAGATAGCAAATATTAGAGAAGCAGAGAATTTCTGAGCTAGAAGGAATCTTAGCAATCATTTAATCTCAGGGTTCTTAACCTGGGGACCGTAAATTTTTAAACACATACACACATGTATGTGTATTTTATATATATATCTATATACACACACACACACACACATATATATATGTGTGTGTGTGTGTGTATAGATATAGATAGATAAATATGCCATGTCAATAAAAATCGGTTTTCTTTGTAATCTTATATATTTTGTTCTATACATTTAAAAACATTATTCTGAGGAGGGGTCCATAGATTTCACCGGACTGCCTAAGGCATCCAGAACACACAAAAAGGTAAAGAACCCTGGATTGAGTCTAATCCCATATCACATCCCACTTTTACAGATGGCTGAGGCCCAGAGAGCATAAATGACTTTTCCATGGTCACAAAGCAAGGTAGTGCTAGAACTGTACCTAGAGATCGATTTTCATTATGCTTGCTTCAGTAGTTTTTCCACTCTACAAGAGCTGCCTTGGCATATGAAACACACAAAAAGGGAATCTTTCTCTATTTCCTCTCTGGAACTTTTTCTTCTGATATCTGCTATTAAACTATATGTTGGCTCTTTTTGGTTGGATATGGATTGGTTTTTTATACTTTAGCAAAAATACCATAGTATCACTGGACATTTTTTCACTGTAAGATTGATGTGAATACTACCCCAGATCAACTATTTTGCTTGTCTTAAAGGTTCCCAACATAATTCCTTCAATACCTCCATATTTCATGGATTTATAATTTTAAAAAATTAAATGTCTTTATTTGAACTAACATCTTGCCACCAAATTACATCATGTTTAATAACTTAAGGTCATATGATGTTGAAAATATGAGGCTAAGAAACAGTTTACAAAAGCAAGAGAAAAATAAGTCAATAAATCCTGTGGGTACATTTTCTTCCTTCTTTGCAGAGCCTTGTTTAAAGTGTTAAAATCTTTTATTTATTTTGAGACTCAATACAGTGGCTCTACCACATACTGACTTTCTTTCTTCATTAAACTCTCTCCCCTCAAAAATATTTTATATTTAGCAGTATAAAAGAAAAAAAGCTCTGCATCCAGGCTTATAAAAATGAATGTGCATGTATTGAACCAAATATACCATTTCTTGTTCAATTGTTTTCAGTTGTTTCTGACTTTTCATGACCTCATTTAGGGTTTTCTTTGCAAAGATACTGGAGTGGTTTGCCATTTCCTTTCTAGCTCATTTTTACAGATGATGAAACTGAGGCAAACAGGGTTAAGTGACTAGCCCAGGTATAAGCATCTGATACCATATTTCAATTCAAGTCTTCCTGATTCCAGGCCCAGTGTTCTATCCACTGTATCACCAAGCTTCCCAAATATACCATTAGAATTTTTAATTTGGGAAAACATGATAAATTATCTATCTAGAAAAAATACATAAAGGTTGAAGATACATTTCCCACTATTTAAAGGCTATGTTCTACCTTGAAGACTTTTTTTTAAAAAGAAGTAGAAAATGACTTCTGTGATCTTTATAATCAAAAGACTTTTAGATGTACAAAAAGAAAGCATAGAAATGTATAGAAATAAGATGATTAAAAGATATGATCTTAAGAAATAACAGAATACTATGGATATTTTATTCATTTCTGCTACTGAACCAGTTACTTCTACAACTTTTCCAAAAAACTAAGTCCCACATGTTCAAAGACAAAATATGTAAACAGAATGGATAAATGGGAAATTATTGTGTAGTAGGATTCATACCAGTTACTTTGACAATTCTCAAGGGGGGAACATTTGGGCAGGAGTGGGTGGAAAGTGTAATGGAGAAATAACTCATAGTAGTAAGAAACTTACCCACCCCCCCCCAACATTCTAAAAGGAGACAGTCACATGATTTGACTATGAACGTATCTCATGGTGCTTGACAAAACACATTTTCACTGTTGGAAAATGCAGCTGTTCTTACTGTTTTAATTAAAACTCCTCTCTCCCTGGGAACTCAGGAGACCTGGATGATGGCCTTCAAAAGTTGCTAAAGCCCAAACATTCATCATATTGAGATGAACCTGTTAATGAAATATTTACTTAAATAAGACAAAACCTGAAATCTCAATAAAGATAGTTGGAAGATTCACATTATAGCTTATAAATTACATAGTACTTTCTCTCTCTCTCTCTCTCTCTCTCTCTCTTTATTTTTTTGTCTCTCTCTCCAAACTGAGCAAACTGAGGCACAGATAAGTTAATGTTCCTACACAGGGTTACAGGCCTAGTAACTCTACTGGAGGAAGAATTTTCCAAGGTCTAGGGCCAGGGCCCTATCCATCTTTTAATGCCCATTTTCACATAACTACCAAGTGGCAGAGTCAATTTTTCAACCCAGTTCTTTTCTAATCCTGGTTAAACGTCCCTTCCTTTATACCACACTGCATTTTTAGTCAGAAAACTGGCATCATTCTCCAGGAGGCAGCAAAGATTAGATACAGTCAAAAGCTGTTATTGAAAAACAAATCAGCAGCATGAACATTGCACACTCCCATGGACCTTGGTGACTCCTTCAAATAAATCTTTTTGAATTTCTGATATGAGCAACTTGAAGGAATAATAGCTGTTTTCATTTTCTAATCATGTTGTTTAAAAAGAAACAATTTTGATTATTCACATTACTGTTTGCTTTTTCCAGGCCACCCATACTGGAGCAAAACGAAAAAACAAAAACAAAAACAAAAAACCAAATACATATCTAATTAATCACACAGCTAGAACTTAGTGAACAATTTGAATGCTGTACCTGAAAGCTATTTTTAATTAAAGATGTTTTGTAGGAAACTCTAACCAAATGTATTTGATTGTATAAATATGCCCTGTTGCTTTACTTGGCTTTTTTCATTTGTCTATTTATGCAATTTTACTTTGGCCATATCTACTCTCTCTCTGTAAAGCAAACTACCTATACATAGACTAAAAATTCCACTTATCCATATGCTATTGTTTTCATGTTGCCAAATTGGATATTTGGAAATCTATGAATGACTGAATCTTTGTCTTTTGGGCCTAGAGCACTTTTTTTGCTGAATCTCTCCTTTGCCCTCTGTTCTTTTATCATATTTATCTATATACATGTTGTCTTCCATGGAAATCTTCACCATGGAGGGTATAGAGTGGTTGTAGGTTTTTGATGGCCGTGCCACAAGAATGAAATCACTGGCAGGTTCTTTTGTGTTTGTAGGACTTAGTTAGACCCAGCCTAAAATCTTGTGGCCTAGAACAGGGATTCCAAGCACTCGGTCTACAGGCAGTACCAAACCAGATTAAAACATAATTGGGAAATATTTAACAAAACAAATACAAATATAATAGAATATTTAACATTCATATGGGGTTTTCTAAGTCAATATGCATCCACAGGGATCTGTAGGTAAGGTTTAGGAAGCCCTTTTTTCTGTTTGAGTTTGACACCACATCTAGAATCATTCTTTGTATGTTGGTGGGGAAAGTTGCAAGATTATTGAGCCACAGTAAGACTAACGATTATAATGTCTAAGTATGATTTGTAGAGTTTAAAGAGTGGTCACAATGGTTTTCTTTACAATTCCTGATATTTCAGTGGCTAAAAGAAAAGAGGGAAAAAAAGCTGAATCCCTGCTTCACAGGACTTTTTCAAATAGCAATGACATCACCCTTGTCCATATTGAGGGGCACTATATTGCCAGTTTTGAAAATTCAATCTCAGTCATGTCTGTGGTGCCTTTGAAGTGGCTATTCTGTGTCTCTGTAGTTTTTGCTTGTTTGTTTGAGAACCCACCGAGGTAAAAGATGGGCCAGCATGCTACTTTGTGTTCTTGTTACAACCTGGATAGGATTTTCTTTTTATTTACTGAGGAAAATAAAATGAAATGTAAAAATCTTCACACATCTAGGCTCATAACTAGGATGTAAGGATCTATTTAAGATCACACTACTTAACCTTCATCAATTTCTGGTAAAAATTTCCTCACATTTAAGTGATTCTGAGTGTCTGTTGACATTATGTTTAATAAATATAGCAGTAAAATGTCTTCCCCCAAAAGGAGGGGTAGAATTACTGAACTCTAAACTTCATACACTTCAAACTCCTTTGTATACATGTAAACACATAAATATAAAGGTTGTGTTCATTCTATTTGTGTCTTTTTTCATTTCTTGTTTTTGGACATTTACAAAGAATGGCTTCTTTTCATATCACTTTATTTTCTTTCCTCTTTTATAAGAGATTGATAAGCACTGGAACATGGAATTTTTTAAATTGTCCTGGTCACATCTATTCCTCTAAATGGATGTGATCCTGAAGACAAGGAAGATCAAGAGCTCATACAAAGAATGGGGTCCGTGTCCACCGGGCCTTCAATTTCCCATGAGAAAGGAGGGTAGTTAGAGCTATTAAAGTCATTTCTGGCAGACATCCTCCTGTCTGTGTTGTAAGATACATTTGTAAGCCAGTATTGCAGGATGGTTAGTTGTGCAAGATTATATATTCACACTAGATATTTGCAAGTGTCAGGGGCCTAACTCTTGACACTTCATTTGTCTGGGACCTTAAGTCTGCTTTAGTATTCTAAGAAAAGCAGTTGCTGAGTATTGTGAGATAGCAGTTTGCTGATTTGCACATGAGAGGGCAGCTGCTCATTATTTATATGTGGCTTACTGCAGAAGAGGAGAGGAGAAGGAAAGGGGAAGGGAAGGGAAAGAGGAAGAGGAAGAGGAGGAGGAGGAAGGGGAATAAGGAAGCAAATGGGGGAAAGGAAGAAAAAAGAGGGGGAAGGGGGAGGGAAGAGGAAGGGTAGGAAGGAGGAGGAGGGGAAAAGTAAGAAGAAAGGGAAAGGGAAAAAGGAAGAGGTGGAGGGGAAAGAGGAGGGGAAGAAGTAGTAGGAGAAGAAAGGTAAGGAAGAGTGGAAGGGGAGAAAGAAAAGGGGAAGAAGAAGAAGAGAAGATAGATGAAAAGGAAGAAGAGGACAAAATGTCTCTTCATTATATCTGTTAATGGTTGAAAGTTGGTGAAGAAGAAGAATCTTGCCAAAGGTGCAGAGTTGGAGAGGCTTTTGTCACTATTAGGATAAGGTTTGCTGCCTCTTCCGAAAAGAACATAACACTCAGCTGAAGGCATTATCTATGCCTGGAGCTAGAAATGACAAATGTTTGAACTTATTGAAAATATTTTAAAAATCCCTATTACTGTATCACATTTCCTATCAGAAATTTCCTTCTGAAAAGATAATAACAATATATGGTAAATAACAAATTAAGAATCCATATACATACTCAGCATCTATGACATAAAATGAATAGGAACAATATTTACAACAAAATAAAAGGAAAACAGTTATCTCTTGGGTAAATGATTTGATGAAAATAATTATGTCCAGCTAAAATGAAAAAAAAAATTATCATGCTTCATTTATATTTATTCTATATGCTATCTCACACTGGTCCATTCAAGGTACCCCAGTCAACCTGTGGAATAGTCAGATTAAACTTCAGCAGTCTCTGATGTTCACTAATATGTTTAAGATCGCATGCCATTGGGTGATAACCCCACTCAAATGATAGTTACAGTGGCAAAGAACATGGAGGAGCACTTATCTCCAGAGCCAGATCTCCTGATCCCATTCAACAATGCATAGTCTAACCTGGCTGTGAGTATAAAATACCAGTCTGTGAACTGAATAAAGGATCCTTCCCTCATTAAAAAAAATCAACGCTGAAGCCATAGAGATGACAAAATATATTTAACTCTGATCCAGTTTGTCTCTATCCATTGTTTATACAATGCCTAAGTACTTGTTTTAAAATTTGTACCATCTCTTCAGGAACCAAGAGGCTATTGTAAAACCAAAGCTAAAGCATCACTGACTGCCTTTCACTTGTTTTATTTTTTTTCTGTTTTTTTTTTTTGGCTAGGCAATGGGGTCAAGTGACTTGCCCAGGGTCACACAGCTAGGAAGTATTATGTGTCTGAGGCTGGATTTGAACTCAGGGCCTCCTGACTCCAAGGCCGGTGCTCTATCCACTTTTTTATGTATTTATTTATTTGTTTTTTCACTCATTTTATAAGAGAAGGAAAAAAGAGAAGGGGGAAGAAGGAGGCAAATGGGGAAAGGGAAGAAAAAAGAGGAGGAAGAGGAGGGGAAGAGGAAGGGGACAAAAGAGGAAAAGGAGAAAGGGAAGGAGGAGGAAGGAAAAGGTGAGAAGGAGGGGAAAGGGAAAAATGTTGAATGAAACATTCAGTGAAAGGCTATTGGCAACCAGGAGCAAATGTCCAATGCAATTTTGCCCTCATTAGCAAACTTTTCCTCCATGGAGTCATTCAGATAAGCAGTGAGGTCCCCTATCCAGGCATCTGCCTTAATTCTATTCCTCATCTTATCACTAAGGAAATGATGAGAAAGCCAACCCAGGTCCATTAAGGCAAGTAAGTCACCCCATGAACCACTTGCCAATATCTATCACTACAACCACCAGCAACAAATTCACTTTTCCCATTTTGTAGGGGAAGTAAAGAGGTTCAATGACAGTTCTTTAAAGAGCCATTTATTGCCATTCTTTTTACTTGTTCAAGATAAATAAGCTTCTAGATGGAGGCTCAGCATATTCTTGGGAGCCGCACCATTCTTAAAATGAAAAGATACAAAGGATAAAATAAGAAGGTTCCCTGCATCTAATTTCTGCCAGGGTGCTATATTCAGCTGATCTATTCATTGAAATCAGAAGTTGTATTTAATATAGCATCACTGCCTAAATGTACTGTGTGGAACCCCATAGCTATTGATAGAGGAGCATATTCTCCTCTATCCTTATAAAAAATCTCTTGGTTTTTTAATATGGATTTGAGTGGAAAGTACTCTCTTTTTTTGTCCATTAGTACATAAGGACACACATTTCGTCCCACTAAAATGTAGCCTTGCTTATGTGGCAAACTCTTTCACCTTGCCCAGGTTTTTAAAATGAGCCCTGAAGTGTCAGTCACCATGTCTACATCATCCATATATGCCAGGATACTTTCCTGTCACACATTTCATAGCACAAACATGTCCTCATCACAGCACAGATCACCAGCTCGAGTTACATTAAATCTATTAAACATAGAGAAGACTTGCCTTATCCCTACACAAATGTCCATATTTAGGGAAAAGACATTCTTAGAGTAGATAGAAGTTTTACTATCCAGATATAGTTTTTATATGTGTAACTCCTGTCCCAAAGCCCCCAGTATGGGACTCTCTCCTTATTGGTAGAGATGAAGGCTCTGCCCTGCATAAGGGGCAGGGTGGAATACATGAGAAGTGAAACTTTCAGTTCTTGGTCAGTCCCCCTTTGGGGACTCTCTAAAGCAACTATACATTGAGTAAGTTTTCTTCTTTGAGAGAGAAGATGAAAGAGGCCAAACCCACTTGAGGTTGCTGAAGGAAAAGACTCTAAGAAAACATGAGAGTAGTGAGTTGTTTCCATCATGTCCCTATTACCAGTGTGCTGTTCTAGAGACTTTAGGGAGTTTTCTCTTGGGTGAGATCTAGTACATTCTCTCTTGGTTGAGCCCAGTTATCTCTCTCCCAATGGGAGAGCTCCTTCACTCTGGATTGTCTGACATATATCCTCTTATATAAATCTTCTCTGATTTCTGCTGCGCTTTTGTTTGGATAAATGGACTTCCTTATTATTCTCTATGTGTGTTTGTTGTGAAACTGATATTAGGTAGGGAAGGGGTCAAGCCTTAGATATAGACCTTGGGATTCTCCTTCCTCCCAAAAATGAAAAAGTGATTAAAAAATAGCTCAAATTTGAGCATATGCCGTTAACTAATAATATGTAAGGGAGGAGATATACTTCTAGCCCAGTACACCCTCTCTCTAAGGAGAGCAGGGTGGTAGCCTCCAGTTCCAACCTCCTGCTTCCTTCTCCTGGAGAAGGGTAGCAGGAGAAGAAGTAAGAGATTTCTATTCTGCCTCCCTTCAAGCCTCACCCAAGGAGAGGCCTCTTGCCACAGGTGGGCCTTTTCTATACAAGTATGGCTCCATATCACTACAAATGACATTGATATTCTCATCATGCAGACCATTTCAGTGTCAGCCAGATGGTATTATGTGACATTAAACTGAATGAATTTGTCAGATACAACCAAACCACCCCACAAATTCTATTTTTTATATTTAGTGTCATCAATGGTGGACTATAATAAAAAATTGTGTTCACAGCAGCCATCAATTGAATGAATGAAGTATTTATTAAACATTTGTTATGTGCAAAGCACTGTGCTAATTGCTGGGGATACAGGCAGAAAGGTAAGATAGTCACTGCTCTACAGGAGCTCATATTTTCATGGGCGAGTTAACACATATGGAAGGTTTCAGCCAGATAGAAAGGTCTCATGGTCCTTAGGGGTGTAGCTGCAAAACAAATAGTAATGCCTCTTTTTAATGTCACATCCACTGATAAAATCGTATAAATTGGCATGAAATTCTTTTGGCCCATGCTGGTGCATCCATTCCTAGTATTCCATTTCCCTAATTTTTTTTTTAAACTGAAGTAAATCCCTTGACCATGGTGTTACCTAGAGATATTGGTCTCCAGTTGGAGGGCCGATTCTTGTTACCTTTCTTATCATGTTAAAATGGTATTATAAAGCTGCCACTTCTTCAGAACTTAATTATATATGTGTGATACATTAAAAGAATTGAAAAAATGTCCTCTCTAGATACAGTACCTATTGCTGTCAAGAAGAAAGCACAGTTGAGCAGTAGAACATAGAAGCAGAGAAGCAGATTAGCAAGTCAACAATTCTGAGGTACTCTGTCTAGTGAAGTTAGTTCACACAATCAGAATTAGCCCAGGTTAATTTTGGAAACACTTGCTCAGCATAGGAACTGTGCTTATCAAGAAGATTTTATGGGTGGTAACTGAGACATAAAAGGGGTATCAAATTATACAATTCCATACTAATAAATTGCCCTGGCTACATATAGCAACTCCATATGTGCCTTGTTTTTGTTGTTCAATTGTTTCATTCATATCCTACTCTTGGTGACCTTATTTGGGGTTTTCTTGGCAGAAATACTGAAATGTTTTGCCATTTCCTTCTCCAGTTCATTTTACAGAGGAGGAAACTGAGGTAAACAGGGTTAAGTGACTTGCCCAGGGTCACACAGCTAGTAAGTATCTGAGGCTGGATTTGAACTCATGAAGATGAGTCTTCCTGACTTGGGACTCCACTCACTGTGCCAGCTAGGTGCCCCTGATGTGCCTTACTACCCTAAAATTTTAAGTGTCTGTGCACCCTCCCCAAGTACACTATGCACGTCGGTGGAAGAGCATGACCTTAAGTTATAGGTTGAATGTTATATAAATATTCGTGGCTGACTTATAAATAGGAAATATACTAATGGGGACTCGTGAGCAACAGTGTTAGTAGTAATAATTGCCCACAAAGGCTACCCTTAAGCCCCTTAGAGTAGTGAGATATAGCAGTCACTCTCCTTCTGGGGAAACAATGTACCAATGTGTATGGAAGTTGACAAGAAGAAAGACTGAGTGTCTCTGTGGGGGAAGGAAGAGAATAGGAGTACAAATAACTACATTGTAGGTTACCTTGCACCAGGCAAGCAGGTATTACACATGAATTTTGCTTCAAAATTTTATCAATAAATATGTATTTTGATAGCACTCAACAGAATGAAGTCACCAAAGAGAATAAGCCTTCTAGATATATACCATAGTGTATGAGAGTCCCTAAAGAAATGAACACAGAAACCTATAATAGTCTGTGATAAACATCCTCTCTTCTCTGATTATGTTTTACATTTAAACAATTTGATATATCTCTGAGAACATGTTAAGAGCCTATACCTGTGGATATTTATATCTATTCATTTTTCCTTCTTTTTATTTCTTTTGCTTATTGTAGACTATGCTATTTTGTGCATCTATTAGATCAATGGGATTTTAATGAAGCATGAACAATGGGTGGGGAAGATATGATTGCTGCAAAGCATGTAGTTATTACTGCATAAGAAGACAGGAGAAAAGAAGATACAGGAAGACTATTATAGGTTTCTGTGTTCATTTTTTTAGGGACTCTCATACACTATACCCTTCCTTTTCTTATATTTTAACAGATAATGGTTTCTATTATGGAGACTATTGGGTTTCTCCCCTAGCCCCACCCTAACAGTGTTTCATGAATGATATGGGTGATTGCTATACCATGTTGGCTTGGTTACTATGGTATCTTTTTGTGCGTTGTTGAATAGCAACTGATATTCCAAACAGCTAGAGTACAGGTTGCTCTCTCAGCACAAGACATTCTGAATTCATTAATCTTTATTAAATACTTTTCTTTCATTTTAAAGAATTTTCTATTTTTTCAACTTCTTTTCAAACCTCCATCTACAAGCCTGAATTATATTATTTATGGAATATCTGGGACATTACCATTTAGTTGCCACTTGCAGCAAAGGGGGAAAGTAAAAAAAATGTAAAAGAGAGAAAAAGCTTAGCTGTTGGCAGAGCTAACACTTTGAACATGGCTACAGAAATGACGACTTTGAACTTCTTTTTAGATAATGTCACTGGAAAAACTACATGGATACCAAGCATAGTGACAAGATATCTTCCGTGAAGCTAGTCATTTGAATTATTTGCCTTTATATAAAATGACTACATAAGCTGTGAGATTTAGTTATCTTTAACATAACTGTTGTCCTATCTACTATTTTTATATAGACTATGTATATTTGTGTGTGTGTATGTATATAGAAAGGTATATATAAACATAAATCTATATCTATCTATAGACAAAAAATCATTATACAAGTAATCCTTCTGAAACAATGTAACTGAGTAAAGACAGTAATCTAAGCAAAGAGCAATGTAATGCTAAGATAGACACACCCTAAATGCTTTAGTAGTAGAATCTGAGTTTGAAGAGAGTTCGTTAATTTCTATTATGACTGTTTATTGAGGAATGAGTCCAGAACAACTCATGATTAATATTTATTTTATGTCAATATGTAGAGAAACTGTCCACCAACACAGAGTAAATATTAGTTGACTAATGGTCTCATGGCCTCATTCCTCTCCAGGCTGCACTCCTGACTCCCCTCCCAGATGGTCTCTACAGTGGCCCCCAAACCTCTCCACTCTGGAAACTAAATCCAGTGCTGAATTTCACATAATGGGAGTACACTCAGTTCTTATAGCCTCTCCTTCCAGTTGGCTAGTTCCTCTCAGAACCTCCATTTTAAGAAAACCGATCCCGCTTAACAACCGCTTGTTGACTTGACTTAACTCGACTGATTATTACTTCCAGTCTTAGAAAGTTGCCTAAGGCTCAAAAGGGTTTCAACTCACAGCCAGAGTCAGAGATGGAATTTTAATCCCATTCTCCCTGGCACTAAGTGCAGTACTCTATACACTATACTATAGTGCTTCTTGATATTTGCTTTGTAAAAATAAAAATAATACCTTTATTGATAAACATATTGCATAATTTAAATTTACACATTGAGTTTAAAGCGACAGCCTTCCCAATAGAATTTTATATGCATAGAAAAGGTAATTGTAGAATACACACAAATGTGGAATTTTAAACACTGCCACATTTAGAATCATTTCACAGAGTGACTTATATTTTCACCATTCATATAATTCTATACCATAATTATTAATAGGTAAATGAAGAAAAAAGAAAATAAGTAGATAGTAAAAAGATTACCTAGTTACCCTTGATGAATTCAAATAACCATATCTAAACAAACAGGATACTAAAAGGACCAAATGATTTGCTTGGTGAGCTATGGTCTATACTTTTTGGAAAATCATGAAGATGGGGAATCACATGACTAGGATGGTAAATGTTGTTCTAATTTAAAAAAAAAAAGCAGAGGGAATGAAATCTGCAAACTCTAGGCCACTGATCTTGATTTCAATTCTTGAGAAAAGTCTAAAATGTGCTGTTGAAAGGATGGTTAGTGAATATTTAGAAAAGGAACTAATAAAGCATCAGAGTGGGTCAGACTAGACTATTCAAATTTATAACTTTAGTATCCCTAGCTTTTAGCAAACTATTTGTTAAAACCTTTTATACTATTCTTGTGGAAAATATGGGGATATGTAGGCTAGATTTGATGGTAGTTCAATTTGTAGTTCAGAACTAGTTGAATGGTTATGCCTGGAGAGTCATCATTCATGGTCTGATGTCAACTTGGAAAGACATTTCCATTGCCAGGGATCTGTGCTTGGCCTTAAGCTATTCAACTTCCTTTAAAAAAAAATCATTGACACAGGTAAGGGTGTAGATGGCATTTTTATTAAATTTGCAGATGACCTAAAGAAAGCTGGGGTAGCTAAGACACTGAACAATGGCCAAAAGAATTCTGACAAGATAGAAAATTAATCTGAATTTAATAAAATAAAATTTAATAGAAATAACTATAAAGTCTCAAACTGGAATTAAAAACATCAACCTTACAAGTACAAGATGGAGAAGGAATGATTAGATAGCTGTCTTCTGTAAAAAATTCAATTTTTATTTTAGTAGACTACAAGTTCAATGAGGCAACAGCAGTGTGATATGACCATTAAAAAAGTGAATGTGATTTTGGACTGCAATAAGAGAATAAGTTCTAGAAGTAAATACATTATAGTCCCATTGTACTCTGCCTTGGTAAGACCATATCTGAATGTTGTTTTCAGTTCAAGCCCAACATTTCACGATAAACTAGAGGGTGCCCAGAAGAAGCAACCCAGAATGATAATATCCTTCAAATTCAAAACATATGAGGCTTCATTGAAGAAACTAAAGAAGTTTAGCCCCAGAGAAGAAAAGAATTAGGGAGAACAAGATTCTAGAACTAGAAGAAATAGGTGGATGTTTCAAAGAAACCAACTTGATCTTGATATAAAGAAAATCATCCTAGCAATTTGAACTTTCCCAAAATGAAATGGCCTGCCTTGGGAGGTAGTATGTTTTCCGGAGGTACTCAAAGTGGATGCTATATGAACACTCCTCAGCTATGTTATAGAAAGAATTCTTTTTGGAGAATGGGCTGGAGTAGATGTCCACTGAGGTCCCTTCCAACTCTCAAATTCTCTGGTTCCATGGTCTTTGAAGATACTTCCAGCTGTAAATCCTCTTATGCTAGAAAAAGATAAGCTATCTTTAGAGAGGTAGGACTTTCTTCTGAAGAGAAAAATTATGATTAAATCTAGAGAGGCTAGGAAAAGCATGAGATCTTTAAAAAGCATTGAGAAGAGTCACCTGACTAGAGTAGAGGGTTCATCTCATGTAGCAGGAAATAAAATCAAATAGCTGAAGTGAAGGACATAGAACGTCTCAATGAGATGCGAGGATGCATCATGAGGGCAATAAGACTTGATCAGTTTGGTAAAACAGAGATCAGCTCAACTATTTTACAGTTTAAAAAAAAATCTTCCAAGTGTTTTGGACCTAGACTTCAATAAGTTGAAGAAAATAACTTCCTGAATTTTGAATATACCAAAACACCCTCCCAAAGCTGCCCCTTAGAAGTTTTTGAAATAATTTAAAAATTAGCTCTTTACAAATTTTAAGAGGTTATATCTTTTTCATTTGTTTTAATATATATGATTGTTTATTCCTGGTATTTCCTCAGGATGATTCTAGAAAGCCCTCTTTATTAAATTAGGGAGATTCTTAGACTAAGAAATCTTTAAAGTGCTAGTAAGAAAATAAACAAGAAAGACTTTGTATTTTACAAGCATCCATGGGTATTCACCCCTTCCTCCCTCCTTGTACCCTTCAATACAATCCGTATTTGCACTTCAAGCAATTTTTGCAGCCGTATTTGCTGAAGAAGATAATTTTTCTTGGGATTATATCTCATCTCCCCAGCTAGATTGCAAACTTCTTAAGAATATGCATCATTAGTCTTTGTTTCCTTCATAGTTTCTAGCACAATTTTCTATTAAGAATTAAGAACACTCAATATTTTGTAAAATGAGTTAACAAATGAGTGAACACACGAAATATGTAAAGTTATTGCAAAAGTTGCAAGACATGAACCATTAGTGATTCAAGATAGTGGTGCAATGTTATACAAAGTAACCATGCTTTAAACAGGCTCACCTTAAATTCTGCTTTCCAACTAAACACATTATACTTTGTTTAACGTATTTTATCTTGGAATCTAATATATAGTATGCATTTTCATGCCCTGGCAAGTTCGTTATAGTGGAACTCAACCTACATTTCATTACACTGAATTCATATTTTCAATTTTTGTTCTCAACAGAATTATTTCATTTCCAATTCATTTTATAAAAATGGGATTTTGATGTTTGTAGTGATGATGTTTTGGCATAAAGACTCAAAATTACCTGTTGTATTTGTCTTTCTTTGAGCAGATTCTAAGAGAAATTGATGACCTTTATGCACTACTCTCTAGTCCCCCTCATCTTTCAGTGAGAGCTGGAGTCAGGAGTGAAGTTGCACAAACAAATTTCCCCAATTTGGGGAAGCTGATACAGGGTCCTTCTCCACAGATGGCTCTTGGCTCTAGAGTTTACTGTGCCTCCTTTTCCAACAAACCTCTAAATCAAAGGCTTTTAGAGTTCAGTGTAAAGCTTATCTGTTTGCTTTATACTAGATTCAGACAGAAAAAAATCCAACTCTCTCCCCAAGCAATGTGTACTTTTTGTATCATTTATTAAACATAGACTGTGAATAGAGCATAAGAAACACTATGTTAGAATACAAGCTCTCTGAGGGCAGGTGCTGTTTTCCTTTCCTTTCCTTTCCTTTCTTTCTTTTCTTTTTTTTTTTAATCCTAATACTTAGCACAATGCCTGGCACAATAGTAACCAATTAATAAGTGTCTGTTGATTGATTAGACAAGAGATGGTATAAAAAGTTTAAATGATATACAGTCCCTGCCCTCATGATGCCATCTAATGGGAGAGGGAAGAAACAAATGCAGATGATCATAGTGTACAACATTGTATAAGTAATCCATAAAGTTGCTCACTCATTCATGAATGCTCTGGAGTAGGAGTGTGCCATCTGATGGGATTCTACTACGGCCACAAAGTATGATGAGTGACAGGTAATGGGGGAAGAATTTGTCTAGTGGCCCAGAAGGAGGGAGGGAGGAAGGTGGAGAGGGAAAAAGGGTGAGGGGGGGAAAGGTGGGAAGAAAGAGGAAGAAGGGCAGAGAGAGGGGTGGGGGAAGGAGAGAGAAGAAGAGGAAGGGAGGGAGGGAGGGAGAAAGAGAGAGAGAGAAGGAGAGGAAGGGAGGGAGGGAGGGAGGGAGGGAGAAAGAAAGAGAGAGAGAGAGAGAGAGAGAGAGAGAGAGCACACACTGAGGGATAAAAGTAGATATGACTGTGATGGAAATAATCACAATGAATGATTGGTTATGGCTGTCAGAGTGGGATGTTATCTATAATCAGACCCTTAAATTGGCTATCATATACATCTTGGAGTCAGACCATTTTCTCCCACTTTGGAGAGCACTGGTCTAGTCTAGATGACTCTTAAAGTCCATTCAGCCTCAATATGTAAGAAACGTGAATACTTCTCAATTTGTTCCTAATGGTTTTACCTTAGGCAGACTTCACTTAGGGATAATTTGTAGGGTTCTCCCCCCAATATTTGATTGCTTTCAACACTTTCAGCTACTATGGGGATGAATACTCTTGAAATGTACCTATGACCCATATTGAAAAAAAAATCTAAAAATGATCCTGTCTATATTTACAGGACCATTTAGGCCATCCAAACTCTTTAGGACTATTAGCTCTGATTTGAAATACATAAACTGCTGGGTGGTGCAGTGGTTAGAGTACCAAGCTTGCAGTCAGGAAGACTCAAGTTCAAATCAGCCTGAGAGACTTACTAGCTCTGTGACCCTGGGCAAGTCAGTTAACCCTGTTTGCCTCAATTACTTCATCTGTAAAATGAGCTGGGGAAGGAAACGGCAAACCACTCCAGTATTTTTGCCAAGAAACCCCAAATGGGGTCATGAAGAATCAGACACGAATTAAGTGACTGAACAACAAAAATTAACAAGCCCGTTACTAGTGAGAACTAATGGTACTAATTTCTTCAGCCTTTCAAAGTCATATTTTTCCTACCAAGTCTATGACTGGACTACAAGATTTTCCAGTGGGATTTTTACAGGCCAGAGGAATTAATTTTAAAACAACTTTTATACCATTATGTTAGAACTTCCCTCACAGGAATGTAGCACCTACCTCACAAGGTTGTTTCGAGGATCAAATGAGATAACATACGTGAAGAACTTTGCATACTTTAAATCATAGATATAGTTACAGATATAAATGCTAGCTATTATAAGGCAGCACGGTCAGTGGAGTTTTATTGATGAAATAACAGTAAAATTGTCATTGTATATTATATTGTTTTTATATTATCAGAATTGTTCAGTTATTAATAACCTTTTGTTGAGTATTGGGGATTTTTCCAAATGGGGAACTGTTGGGATGAGAGATAAAGGCTACCTATTATCTATGATGATTATGATGATGTTGTAAAGGCATCAATCATGCTATGTTGTCAGTACTTTAAAGGAATATAGAATACAGGAGAGGACATATAGCCAACAAGTCAAATGCATGCCAGGCACTGTGGTAAGTGTTGGAAATACAAACACAAGCAGAAAGAAAAAGACGGTTCCTGCACGCAAAGAGCTTATATTCGAATAGAAGACAACACATAAAAGGAAGACGAAAGGCGGGGCAGGGAAGGTATCTGGTGGGGGGGGGGGCATAGTAGGAAAAGTCCAGAGAGTCAGGAGTGGAGCCTAGAGAGGAATGAAGACATTACTAGCTTGGGTATTTTCCTTAGAGTGGAGGTTTTGGGAGGAACCAGACAATCAAAGGAAGGAGCTACAGTGGTAGCTAGAGGTTAAGTGATAAAAAGGAAATTAACTGCATTGTGTAAACTATCATATATGTTTGTGTGTGTGTTATATGTATGTGTGTGTTCATTCCACTATCTTTAAAAAGATAAATTTCCATGGATCTATTTGGGAACTAATCATTAAACCCTCTGTTGCTGCTCAAGATGAGAAACTGAGAAAATTTAAAGCTTTCCTAGTGAGAAAGAGATTATCTGAGAACGCTGCAAGGGGTCTCCACAGTGGCAATATTATCCACAGCAGCTAGACTTTGAGGGGAAACACCAGTCTCAACAGTTACAGACCTAGGGCCCACACCTTCTTCAGTCATTAGAGATACCTTTGACAATAGTTAGACCTAGGGAGCAAACAGCCAACATTCTATCACTACTTTGAGGGTCTGAGGCTGGATCTGAATTCAGATCTTCCTGACTACAGGCCCAGTGCTCTATCATCTGCACCACTGAGCTGCGTCTAGGCAAAATTCTTCTCATTTTTGACCTTCTACTCCTTGTCCTTCTTCCATCTTCTAGCATTCATAGATACTTGGCTTCCTCAAGATGACACTGCATCCTTGGTCACCCTTTCCAGCACTGGCTACATTTCCTCTTGGGACGTCTACCCCAAGCATGTGAAGACTTTCCCTATGTGGAACAAGTGGATGAGAACAATTTGTTCCAATGGCCATGAAGGCAGCTGGAGCAGATGTGGAGCACATAAAGATCGGTCAGACATGGAAGATAGCAAGGTCATCCGCTACATCCTGGGCCATCACCAGTCATCTTGACTTTTGTCTTTCCAATGGACTTTGATGACTCTGGAAGAGAGTGAGGCTGACAACTTCATGGAACTCCAACTTATTCAAATCCAATTCATGCACGAATCAAGACAACACCCTGTGATGTCCTTGGTCCTCTTCAAAAACGAAGGATGAACAACAACCAAAATTCCTCTCACATCTTTTGACATACTGCTCTGAGAGAAGGATGTCAGAAAAATCCTTGCCTCCCAATGCCACTTCCACAGTCTCCCTTTACCACCATCACCCAGCAAGCTCACTTCTTGTAAAATTCCTGTAAACTATCCAAATTTATTACTCAGTCCAAATTCTGGCAGCAGTTATTTATCAACTGTATTTTCACCCCCTCCCCCAGCTTCCCCTCACCCTCCTTCTCCCCTCCCCCCCACCACTCTAAGCAATATCCTTTCTCCTTTTTCAAGGAGTTCAGTATTTACCTCACAGTCTTCTTCTCTACCTCAACTCCTCCCCTTATTCTAGAGGACATGAATAGTCATGTTGACAATGTTGACAAAGCACATCTTAAGTGCTTAATACCATAAAAGTCTGTGGACTATCTCCTCAAACACCACCCCCTCCCAGCAAACCATTCTCCTTATCTGCCAGGACCCTCAGTTGCATATAGCGATGGTCACCTCCTTAATATTGTCATCCCCATATGTGTTCCACTTCACTAAACAAAAACTCTAATATTCCTTTACCTGATCATAAACCCTGATCATTCTACTTCCCCCTGTGCTTTATCTCTCTAATCTACTCTCCATCTTCATTGTAACCAGCAAATGCTACATTCTTCATTAATAATAGTTAGCATTTATATAGCACTTTAAGGTTTACAAAACACTTTGCAAATATCCCATTTGATCCTCACAACAACCCTGGGAGTGCTATTACTATTCTCATTTTATAGGTGTGGAAACAGAAGCCAACAGAAAATAAGTGACTTGCCTAGGGTCACACAGCTGGTAAGAATCTGAGGCTGAATTTGAATTCAGGTCTTCCTGACTCCAGGTCCACTGGTCCATCCACTGTACCACCTAGTACTTTCTTAGTCCATTACTTCTGTTCTAACTTTAATATTTTCCCTTTCTGATCTCAGCCCTGTACTATGGCTAATCAGTTCTACTCTGCACTGCCCTCTACTCCATAATATACCCTATGAATGCTTATGCCTGGCCAAACACAACTTCCTAACTCCCACCATACACTTCTTCAATTCTTATTCACAGTCTGCTTAATGGGGCAGAAGGAAATGATGTAATCTATGTCTGAGTTTCTTTTATTTTCTTATACTTTCAGCAAATACAATAGACCAGAGAAAAATCTATTTTAAAGTAGCTATGATCTTATTGTTAAATATCCTTACAAAGTCCACTATAAATTGTTATTTAATCTCAAATGAGCCCTCACTGCCACAAGGTAATCCTTTTACTCTTCCTTAATTCATTCTCCATCCCAATCCCCAGAGAAGCTGTCTCCAAATCTCTCTCCTCTCCCCAAGCTTCCCATAGCACTTATCCTCCCTACCCAGATAGTACAATAATTCTACATTTACTATTATCCCTAATTTACAATGAAGAAACCAAATCTCAAAGAACTTAAGTGACAAAACCATGGTTGACAGAGTTGTGGCAAGTGTCAGGGACAGAATTCAAAATCAGAGTTTCTGTACTCCATGTGCATCAGGAGTTATGTATCTGAAGAGACAAGCACTTCTCCTATGACTAGCTGAAGAGGGCACCACATCAAGGTGCCCAAACACTATAGTGATAGCGATAATGATAATGACTTCTATTTATGTAGTGTTATTAAATTGAACATTTCGTGTAAAGTACAGCAGCGTAGTCTAATAGAAAGAATATAGGAATGGAGTTGGAGGACCTGGATTTGAGTTCTCGTTCTACTACTTACTGTGTGGCAAGTCACAAGACCTCTTCTACCTGAGGGTGGTTTTTTTTGTTTGTTTGTTTTGATTTGCTTTGTTGTCATTGCTGTTTTTAATCTTAAAAGTGAGGGCCTTGACCTTCAGTGCTGTCAAACTCAAAGAGAACTAGATCTTGGCCTGTATATTGACTTAGAGAACCACAAATTAACATTACCTGCCTTGTATTTTTATTTATTTTGTTAAACATTTCCCAGTTACACTTTAATCTGGTTAGGATTAAGGAACTCTGCCTGCATGCTGCATGCAAATGAGTTTGATACCTTTGACCTAGATAATTTCTAAGATCATTTGCAGCAAAAATTGGCACTTGTTCTGCAACTTTTGGGTTTCCAGCTTTGCCTGGGTCACTGAGAGGTTGAAGGACTCCCCCAAACAGCATGTATGTGTTAGAAGTAACCTTTGAACCCTAGTGTTCCTGACTCTAAGGTTGGTTTTCTATCTACTATTCCATGTCACTTCTCTCCATTTTTTTCTAACCATTCATAAAACTGTTATTCTACTTACATCAAATTAATACACATGTTCTTAAAATTATGCTTGAACTATTCATAAAAATTTCATAAGATATTAAAAGAAAGCTAGCCATCACTTCATTATTTATCTGTTACCTATTTTCAAGGAATGGGAAGGATAAGCAAGTGTCCCCAAAATCACAAAAGCAACAACCCTAAAAAAAAAGTTAAGCGTTTTTTGTTTCATTTTAATCACTGTGCTTGACTGATATGCAGTGAGTGACATTACCAATATGAACCAATTTGTTCTTACTGGTTTTTTTTGTTTATACCTTTGCTCTTAGGTTGCCAAAGCCACTTAAACACAGATAAAATGAATCTAGCAAAAATAATGAAATGAAGCAGCAGGTAACTTTGGAAGTAATGGAATGTGAAATCCATTCTGTCCTTCTCTAGAGTAAATTGCCAAAGTTTAAAACTGTATTAAGGAATAATCGAAAGGTGCACACATTGAGATGGTGTATTCTCTTTTATATATGTGGGTTGACTAGTAATATCTAGGAAACATCTGTTTCTACAACAGCCACGAGTGTTCCAAGCCATAACATCTCTTGCATCTATCCACTACTACCCCCTCAAATGTCTGTAACCTTAATTCAAGCCCTCGACAGCCCTTACCTGGAAGAGCTATTGCTTCATCCTCTCTTTCCAATCTGTCTTCCACATAGCTGCCAAAATAACATTCCTAAAGTACAGATTCAACACTGCCTCGGATAAAACACAAACCCCTCAGTTTGGCATTTAAAGCCTTCTATAACTGGCTTCAATATACCTTTTTCTGTTTTTTTTTTCTTGTCTTTCTTTGTATCTCCCATATTTAGCACAGTGCTTAGTATATAGCAGGCAATTAACAAATATTTATTACTACTAAAAATGCTCACTGACTCAGATTCATTTAGGATCATAGATTTAAAGCTAGATGAGATTTTAGAGGTCATCTAGTCTAACAGATGAAGAAACTGAAGCCCAAGGTCACATAGATAAAAAGTGACAGAGCTGGGATTTGGACCCAAGTCCTTCAGACTTCAAATCCAGTTCTCTTTCTACTATAGTTCAGGTTCCTTTCCTGAGTCAATGTCTCAAGTACTAAGGAATTAATAACACAATTATTTATCACTTTAAGGTTTGCAAGGAGTGTCACATATATGTTAACTACCACCTATAAGTAGTTGCTGTTATTAGCCCCATTTTATAGCTGAGGAAACTGAGAAGTGGTAGGTGACAGCAATAAGCAATTGAGGAAAGGGTAGTAAAATGGATCGAGGACTAGGGAAGCAATAGTGAAGATGATGGAGTATGTCAACCACTCCTGGACTGTTAATATCTCTAGGGGGATATTACATTCCCAAAATACATCATCCGAAGTGTTTATGCTATCCCTGCCAGCTTTACGTTTTCTAAAAATTTGATTTTGATAAAAGTGTTATCATTGATAAAAGTGTTAAATAGCATAGGCCAAGCAATAGTCCCTGATCTCTGGAGCACTCCCTTAGACAATTCCTTTTAATTTGACATGAAGCCATTAAAGACTACCCTTTCGGTCTAGAAACTCAATCAGATCTGAAGCCACCAAACTTGGACTGTCTCCAAGCCCATCTTCCCATCTTGTCAACCAGAATAATATGTGAGACTCTGTCAAATGCTTTGCTGAAAGTGAGATCAACTCCTTCTACATAAGACTTCTGCTATTTTACATATAGTTATTATCAAGATTTCCCAATATCATATTTATACTTTTTGCTTCCAGAACCTGGAACTCTACCACAGAAAAACTATTATTCTTGTTGCATCAATTATGCTGAGAAAGCACCAAGTTCTTTTACAGCTAGGGCATGTCATTGGACAGATTCTCGGCAACATAAAAAGCTTTTTATAAAGATTCTTAATACCCTCAAGTCACCTTCACTTTGAAGAAGTAAATTTACACTCATTCCCACCTGAAACTCATGAGGATATGGGAATTCTCTACAAGGAACTGGATTTCTCAGTACCCAATTAAAAGCAGTTTAAGATACCCTTATCCGACTTAAAATTACCACTGCATAGAGTTTTTAAAGCACATCCCTAAACAATAAAAAAGTCTGGGTGGTAACATAAAGGCCTCTGTATAATTCGGTTTTCAGATGGGTCAAATATGAAAAAGAACATTTTTTGAAAATTATATGAGATTATATTTTCTAAAAGACAACCGTATATGATGTTACAATAGTAATGCATATTTTTGCTATCTAACTTTTAAAAAACTAATAATATATGATAAGTTGCCATTTTTCAAAACAGTTCCCTATTTGTGACAATTCGTAATACATTTAAGGATGCCAGCAAAACTGTTTAAAGACATGGAAATAGATGTTCTTCACCTTTTGCACAGCTCATTTAATTCAAATAGTTTATTTGCCTTCCTTACCCTTAAATAATCATCCATGTCTCTTTCATACCTTCATATTATTATTCTATAGCTCTCTACTTCACAGCCAAACTCCTAGAAAAAAAAGCTGTTGATTCTCCTTGTCTCCACTTCATCTCCTGTCACTTACTTCTCAACCCTTTGCAATCTGGCTTCTGACCTCATCACTCAACTGAAATTGCTCTCTCAAAATGAGCAATAATCTCTTAACTTCCCAACCTGATGGTCTTTTCAGAGTCCTCATTGTCTTCAACTTATCTGCTACATTTTATACTTCAGATCATCCTCTACTCCTTGATTCTCTCTCTCATTGGATTCCCTCTTGGTTCTCCTCCCTATTTGACCACTCTTTCTCCATCTCCCTTTCTGGATTATCACCTATATCATATCACTTGTTTGTGGGTATATTACAAGGTTTGTCCTGGGTACTTTCCTCATCTTGTTCTATACTCTCTCATTTGGTGTCCTCATCAACTTCCATGGGTTAAATTATTATATGGATGTACTTTGAAATCTATATATCTAGTTCTAGTCTCTCTCCTGAGCACCAGTCCTACATCTCCAAATGCCTATTGGACTTTTCAAACTGCATGTGCTATATGCATCTCAACCTTACTATGCCTCAAAGAGAACTTAGGATGTTTACTCCCAATCCTCTCCCTTTCCCAAATTTCCTTATTTCCGTTGAGGCCACTGAAATCCTTCCAGTCATCCAGGCTCAAGACTTCACTGTCATCCTCAATTTCTCACTCTTACTCATCCCACATTTCCAATCAGGTGCCAAATTCAATTGGTTTGATTTCTACAACATCTCTCAAAATATCTCCTTTTCTATACTCACATGCCACCACATTAATTCACACCTTCATCATCTTGCTTAGAATATGGTAATAGCACTTTAATTGGACTCCATGACTCAAAACTATTCTCTCTCCAATTCATATTCCACACAGCTACTAAAGTGATTTTCCTTGAGTAGAGATCTATCCATACCACTCGTCTACTCGATAAACTCCAAAGGTTTACTATTATCTCTAGAATCAAATATAAATTCCTCTATTTAGCATTGAAAGTCCTTTATAACATGACGTCAACCTGTCTTCCCAGCCTTTTTCTACATTTCTCTCCTTCACATAACTCTGTGGTCTAAGCAAACTGGTCTATTTCTTATGTACAGCATTCCATCTCTGATCTCTGACTTTGAATAGTCTTTTTCCCATACCTAGAATGCCATCCCTCCTCACCTCTACCTCTCAGAATCTTTGCTTTTCTTCAAAGTGCAGTCCAAATGCTATATATATATATATATGTATGTGTGTGTGTGTGTGTGTGTATTGCATGAGGCCTTTTCTGGTCCTCCCAGCTGCTCAAAAGAGTATGACATCATGATTAAGAAATGCCCCAAATTCCTCTACCTCAAAAATTGACTTGTATTTATTTCATACACATGTAACCTTATACATATTGCCTCTTTGAAAGTATGTAAGCTCTAAGTCTTGTCTATTCTACCTGCACATATCTTGTACCCATTCCTTTCTTCTCATTCACATATCATTTACCCCATTTCAGGTCTTTACCACTTATCACCTAGAGAGACTACAGTAATAGTCTCCTAACTCGTCTCCCAGTTTTCATTCTATCCCTTCTCCAATCCACGCTTTACACAACTGCCAAATTAATATCGCTAACATACAGATTCAATCATTTTGCCCCTGTACTCAAAAGTATTCAATGCCTCCCTACTGCTTCTGGGGTAAAATGTAATCAGTTATCCACATTCTGGCTCCCATCCGTCTTTCCAGTTCTGTTCTATATTATCTCTCTTCCTATTTCACCATTTTAGTCAAATTGGCTAGCTAACTTTTCACCATACATAACATTTAAACTTCTTCCTCTGTTTTCTTATGAGCAGTCCCACATATCTGAATGTACTTCCTTCTCACAGGCTCTCAAGTTCCCTTTAAAGCATAAAATCATGTGCCACCTCCAGGTCCTTTCCTGATCCATGGTTAGCACAGTTTCCTTCTTGAAATTCTGTGTTTTGCTTTGTATATACTTTAAAAAAAATTACTCACATATATACTCCCCTCCTCAGATCCCAAGAATATACATTCCTTGAGGGTATGGATTGTTTCATTTGTTTTTCCAATGCCTAGCACAGTGCTTTGGACACAAAAGACACTTAATAATTAATAATTGTTTGCTTAATTCAGTTGTTGATTTTATATCCCTGTCAAATTGGTGTCCATTTATAAAAATAGGAATAATATAAAGATATTGAGGTGACATGTACATGTAATGTTAAAGTTTTGGAGAAAATACATCAGGCTATATCAATCAAGTATCTTTTTATAGCCCGTTGCTAAGAAGTAACTGAAAATATGGTGTGACTAGAATAAAGAATGTGCTGTTGAGCTACTGTAATTAAATCCATTTGTCCTGCTTTAGAAATAAACACGTGTGAGCTTTCACTGCACAATGATAATGTTTTCCAACACCAACATTGCACATACTGAGGTCTTACTTTATTTGGCATTCAATGCTTACTTCCCATGTGTTCAATTTGATTTTTCCTTGGGTAAAAGTGGAAACAAAGGAAGGGAGATCTCTCTTGCCTTGCTACATGTCTGATTTGTTTGTCACCTGCTTTGAAAGGAGAAAGGAATTTCTTCTGACATCAGGATTAGCTTATTAGAAGCTCTACTTGTCTTTGTCCACACATACCCAGACCCACAATGACACTGATTCAGTTAAGCCTGAAGGACATGTGATTAGTACTGTGTGCTGCTCCCACAACAGAATCCTGTCTCTGAGGAGACATTTCTATCCTTCCCTAATATTCTGTGCTTTTCTTCCCTGAATAAAAGGATATGATCACCTTCTTCCATCTTAATCTCTTGTCCAATCTCCGTTTCCTGACTCCCAATCAGCTCTGGTGAACTCTGTGACCTGACTCAGACATGACATTGTCTACCTTTTCGATCATGATGTCACCACTTTTCCTTTCCTCCTTCTCCCCCCATCCAAGATGTCTTATCTACCTCCAAGTCTGTTATCACCTTGTTTAAGAGGGCATGAACCAACAACACAGTTTGCCTTCAGCTAGGTATGTCTGCTGAGACTGGTGTCTGACTGCATAAAAGTAATGTTAACACCCTCAAGCCTGAACAGGGAAAGTTGCCCAGGTATTGAGATTTTTTTCCCTGGTTATGTTAGGAATGCAGTATGTTAGTTTGTACACATTTTACAGATGAGAAAAGCGAGGCTTTGAGAGGTTAAGAGATTGGACCATGATTATATTGCTGGAGTATATGAAGTGGGATTTGAATCATCGATGTCTCTCAGTTTTCAAGTCCAGCAGTGTATCCACAATATCATATGGTTTTTATCTCTCTATCTGCCCCTTGACCCATTGCTTGTCCAGAACCTGCTCACTGTATATGCCCAGAGGTAAGTTTGTCTACTCTGGCTTCACGATTTCACTCTCATCTTCATTACTAATGTATGACTTTTATTCAGGAAGGATAGACTAATTATACAATCTCATTTTAGCTTTGCTATACTCCATTCAGGAAATGAACATATTTTAATTATCTTTGTAACTCTCCCAGACCCTCGCACAGTACTCTGCACATAGTAGGTACTTAATAAATGGATACTGAATGAATGTGTTGACCACTGTTTTCTAGGTCCTATACATGTTGTGTTCCCTACCTACCCCCTATTCTGTATAGCTCCAGTTGTCCTGATTCCAGTTTATTATACTTCAGCTACAATCCTAAAATGCCTTTATTTCTAGAACTAACACCTAGCTTGGGTCCTGGAAAGGAGGCTTCTCCTCTCTAGGAAGATAGATTTATTTTCCATTATGTTTTTAGTTCTGATCATGCTTATAAGATTAATGGGACTAAAATCCTGAGCAATCCCACCCTTTTTGTCCATCTTCCTTATTTTCATAGATTGTTTCATCTATAACTATCTGCAATTGCCCTCTATTTTAGTAGACTAGTCCAAGAATAGAGGTTGGAAACCTACATGTTTGTAGGTTTTAAGAACTTAGATCATGGTCTTCTCTTCCACTCCAAATCTTGTTATATTCCTTATAGACAACAATATTAGTGCTATTGATCTTTTAACATTCTTCAATTTTCTCAATGCCTAGTATGGTGTTCTGTACATATTGAGCACTTAATATTTTCCAATTGAATTCCTCTCTAGATTACTTTAATTCTAACAACCTCCTTCTCACCTATTTTAGCCACATTGTCATAACAGGTGTTATCATCTCATGAAACTTCTATATCCAAGATGAAAATCCATTCTCTAATCATAGACTTCTAGCCATCCACTCTTTTCACTGTCTCATTCAGACCAAATCTGATTTTCTCATTACCTTTAGTTCCTTGGCACCATTCACCCACTTGGACTTTATATGTCTTCACACCTAGTCTTGACCCCATTGTCTACTATTCATTTATTCACTAGCCACCACTCTAGACCATCTCTGGCCTTAGATTCTGCAATATTTGTGGACATTTTGTTGCATAAAATGCAATAAAATTACTTTGCTTATAAAGAACTAAAATGATATAATTACTAAAACATATCATGCTCTGTTTGACTCCATATTTTCCAGGAGAAAAATGCTGGGTCAGAAAAATGAACCATAAGGCACCTAGAACTCTGCCAAACCTTAAAAGCACCATTTCCTCATAGGCTAAGACTTCATACTACTAGCTTTTCAGGCCAACCAAATCCAAAGGATAGCCTTCTTAAAGAAAAATTGTCCCAACCATTGTAAAATAATTGCTGTTCCTACTATCTTAGCAACAAGTCCCAAAAATCCTCCAGGAGAACTTCTACCACTTAAAAAACCTCAAGACAACTCTCATCTCTTGAAGAAACCTAATGTAAGGAGCACTAGAGGAGCTTAATGCAAATAATAAAAAAAACAAAATCTTCAAAAGATATAAAGGTCCATAAAAAAAAGTGTAGTACGTGCAGTGCAAGTAATGTTAGGGGCAATTTGCATTAGGTCTCCTAATGTAAAAAAAAAAAAGCAATAATGAAGAGAACAGCAAAAACATTAGTGCCACGACACCAGTAACAACATCTTTCCAGCAATTATCAGTTTCCATCATGGGTCATGGTCCTCTGAAGCTAAGTAAATAAGAAGTCATAACCTCCTTAATTACAGTCTCTCCCATAACATACATTCATACCTATATTCATCCCTTACTCAATCCTTACCTCCAACTACTCAGTTCTTGGGACTCCCATCCAAAACTTGTCCCTTCCTAGGAGCTCTGTCAAGGGAAAGACACCAAATTCTTGACTCTTTAGAAGCCTCTACTGAAAAGATTCCTCCTTCTTCTGCAGTAGATGGATGAATACTCCCCGTCACCTTCTTCCGAGGATTGTCAACAGAAGGATCCCTCTTCTTAGATTAGCATGATCGTGAAAAAATATTTTTATTATGAAATTATGAAAAAAATTTCACCTCCTTCATATCACTGGAAAGCAAAAACATCTCTCAATAATTCTGCCCCTTGTTCCCCTAAACTCTTTCTAGTAAGAGGTTGTCTGTACCATCCTGAGTAAATGAGACCTGCCAATGAAGGGGACCTGAACCATTTCCTGAGCATCTATAGAAGTTTATGAAGGAGGGAAAAACCTTGAAGCCTAGATGAATTCATGAAGGTGATGTAGGGATGGGATGAGGTAAAGAAGAGTTGGAAAGAGTCTACCAGGACTACGTATATCTAAAAGTCCTCTAGATCATTATTAGATAAGTCTTCCTGGAGGATGAATCCAAGAAATTATTGGAATGGAAAGCCTTTCCCCTTCCTATAACAGCATCAATTTGTCTCAGCTAAAGCCTCTGGGAGGTGTGACAACCAATTCCAATAATCAAGAACACAAAGCAGTTTTAAAAGTCCATTCCAGGATTCAGTACTTTCAGCTCCCTGAGAATAATGAGAAGGAAGATCCAATGAATGTGATGGTGCTGGGTTTAATCTCAGACCTGCTGAGTATTGAAATGGGTGACCTGATCAGAAGTAAAGGTACTGGGTAACCCATAAGCAATAAGAATATATCCTATAAGAGCTCTGATGACCACTATGGTGGTGGAATTAACTGGCACTGCAATGTCAGCCACTTCCTGAATAACTGTCAGCTATATGAAAGACAGTTTTTGTTGTTGTTTTTTTTTTTTTGCCCTGAGATAGAGGAAGAGGGATAGTATAAATAATATGACTATCAGAGGTAGGTTGAGAACCTCAAGGATCACACCATACTGATCTTTCAAAGATGAATGCTCGATTGGCACAAGGAACATTGTTAAATAGAAGTAGTTGTCTTGTCCTCAATTAAGGAATTAATATGGTCTCCCATCAACTGCAGTATAGCATCATGGTCGCCATGTCCAGACTGATGAGGGACTCAATCACCAGTCTATGATATAAATGTGTTGTAAGGGTGTCAATCTAATTATTCTGCTCAGCATAGGATGTATGATGTCTAATGAACTTTAAAATGTCTCACAAATTGCCATTTATCCTGGGAGTCACTGGCATAATTCCCCCAGTGGTCTTGACCCAAAGGGGGAGAATTCTTGATTGCCCAGTTCTGTTTTCCTCAAGTCACAGACCATTGAGCTTCTCCTTGCCCCACCCCACCCCTCTATGTATGTGTGTGTGGGGGGGGGAGCGATCCATAAGTGAACCAGGTAAAACAGCAGTTATTACATTTTATCACAGTAGACACAGAGAAAATACATATAGGCATTAGACCAGATTTGCACACGGGACCAAAGATTTAGAAGGGATGCCAGAGTTCATCTAGCCCAACATTCTCATTTTTAAAATAAGGAAATAGACCTAGAGACATCAAAGAACTTGTCTAATGTCACATGGCCTGATTAAGTGGCCGAGCTACTTAACTCTGACTCCCTCCTCATTGCATGGTCCCTTGCTGCCTCCCTATAACAAAATTACGAGATTAAAAAAAAATTTAGGCAATTGGGGTTATGTGACTTGCCCAAGGTCATACAGCTAGTAAGAAAATTACGAGATTTTTAAAAATAAAGTTTGACAGGTTTTATTTCTTTTTTGAGGAGGTTGGGGAGGTAGGAGTAGACTGTCTCTAAATGCTTCAAAGTTGAAAATGCTTCAAATCCTTTGACATATAAACGTCTGAGATACATAGAATCTGTTACAGTTCTTTCCCATTCTGACGATCGCTCCAAAAGTTGAGAACCAGTCATAGAGAGAGGTTCTAAGAACTGGTTCATATTGCTCTACAAGCTTTTGGAATAGCTTTGATTCCTATCTTTTGTTTGTATATCACTCATTTCTGATCATACCACTTTTCCTACTACAACTACTCAGCGAGCAATCTTTTTTTTCTTTACAGAAAAACATTTAAACAAAATGAACACTGTGATCATATCTGTTAGTGAATACTACGTTCTATACTTACAGTCCTCCACTTCACCTAGGAAAGCATGGAGGTGCATTTTTTCATCTCTCCTTGGGGCCAAGATTGAGAATTGTGACACAGAGTTTGGCTTCATTTTAGTAAGATTAGTTATTATAAGGGGGCAGCTAGGTGGCACAGTGGATAGAGCACTGGCCCTAAAGTCGGGAGGACCTGAGTTCAAATCCGGCCTCAAACCAAACACTTGACACTTACTAGCTGTGTGACCCTGGGCAAGTCACTTAACCCCAATTGCCTAAAAAAAATAAATAAAAAATTTTTAAAAATGGAAAGATCAATTATTATAATCATTTTATGTAATTTTTCTGCCTATGCTTATTGTATTAGTTCATCGGTTCATACAAATCTTTGCATGTTTTTCTGAATTTTTTACCAAATATGAGAAATTAATTTTGCCTTTTTTGCCAGCACCTAATGCAATCTTGGCACATAGAAGCCAAAAAAAAGAAAAGAAAAGAAAAAAAGAAAAGAAAAACTTGTGTTGAATTGAATTCAATTACTGGTAAACATTATTCCACAATTCATTCAGCATTTCCACAAATTAATATATACTCAGTCCATTTCCATTTCCATTTTTTTATGCTACCACAAAAAAAATTATAGAAACATTGTTCAGGACCCTTAACCCAAGAGCCTTGGGAGTAACTGTGCCCCACAAACTACCAGGCCTGCTTTCAGCCCAGCCCCTTATAGCCATCATTGAGGAGAGAAATCATCATGGAGAGGAGGCCCACCTTTCTCATTACCAATGAATGCTGACCAACTAATACCAATTTAAGCCCCAATGAAAATTCCACCTTTTACAGAAACCTTTCCCAATCCTTCTTAATTCTAGTGGTTTCCCTCTGTTAATTATTTCATATTTATCCTATGTATTACTGGCTTTGTATATGTTTGTTTGCATATTGTCTCCTGCATTAGATTGTAAGCTCCTTGAGGGCAGGGACTCTTTTGCCTCATTTTGTATCCTCAGGGCTCAACACAATGCCTGGCATATAGTAGGTGCTTAATAAATGTTTACTGATTGATTGAATCTTCCAATAGGCACAGGAAATGGAGATTTCATTCCTCCCTTTCTCTTACTATTCATATCCAGGTAGCTAACAAGTCCTCTGGATAACACATCTACATCTCTGACATTGTTCCCTACCTTTCAATCTCATTTCAACCACCTTAGAACAGGCTCTTATTAGTCCCCACTTTGAACATTGCAGTAATGCCCAAACTGGTCTTTCAACAGTCATTCTCTCCCCTTTTCAATGTACTCTCATCCTACTACAAAAACTGAGCTTCCTTTTTCAGTATTAAGGTCTGTCTGTCCTCTGCCCCAAAATCCCCAATGCTTTCCTCCTGCTTGCCAAGTGAAGTCCAAACTACTTTGTTTGCCATTAAGACCCTTCCCAATCTGGCACCACTCTACATTTACAGCTTTATCTAATGTAACTTCCATCCACTTTCTATAGCTTAGCCTTTGTGTAATACAAGTCTGACTTTCCCCAAATCTGGGGAAAATAAGCTTTTTATAAAGAGACATTTAATTTTTTTAAATTCAAGACATATTTTAAGTGCACATAAAGCATGTCATAAGTAACAAATATAAGAAACTGATTGCAAAAATAAAATTATTCTTCAAAGAAGCAAAGATTAATTCAAGATCACAGTGGCAAAAACATCCACAATGAAAAAGAAGATGCCAATAGATCCAATCACAACCCAGGAATGCTGATTTTTAAAGTCATTCGTTTAGATAGTTTTTTATTAAGAAATAAAATTTTTAAATGCTTAAAAAAAACCCAAAACCCTGATGTACTCTTCCCTGTTTAAAACAAATCCTCACATGATTTTGTTAATTCAGAACTCATTAAGTAATTCTGTATGACTCAAAATCTTTCACAGTCGATTTCCAAATCACCAGAACCTCTTCATTACGTTAAAAATTCCTACCACAAAAGTCACACATCCCATTTCTTTTAGTAGTTTCTAGGCTTTTGAGTAAAAGGAAACTGATGACTCTTAATAGATATTTGCATTGTTCAATCATACGTGCTTTTAAAAAGATGTGTTATGCAGTACTGGAATTATAATACAGATGAAATCTGTCATCTCAGAAAATGAACATCATAAATGTAAATGATGTGTTAGAACCCAGATGAAGAAAGTGCCATTGGCTTTGCCCAAATATGGCAAAATCTTTAGGGTTCTTAAAAGCAAATTGAAGTGTCAACACATTTTGAAATGTAGCTATTAGTAATGAAACTTTTTTTTAAAAAAAATCAATCTAGCAAACACTTATTAAGGATCTATTTACTCTGTGCCAGGCAATCTTTGGGCTGTAATAAATGGAGGTAATATAATAATTAGCCCATTAAAAGTAATAATGACATAGTAGGGTTTTTATGAGATGGCTTTGATGGACTTGCCTAATAAATGGAGATGGCCACAAGTAGAATAAACTACCTCATTCTGAAGCATTGAGTTCTCTAGGACTGACCCTCTTCCAAGGGAGGCTAGCTGACTGCCTGTCAGGAATAATGGAGAGGAAATTCCTCCTCAAGTATGGGTTGGACAAGAAGACTTCTCTGATTTGATGATTCTATCACTGAAAGTCAGAAGGCAGTAGAACTATTAAGTTTGAGTTTGCTTATTTGGCTAATACTGTACGAAATATTTCTAATGCTTATAAAATGGTTTCCTGATCCACACATAGATCAGTAACAGATATGTTATCAAGAAACCTTCCACAGGGGGCAGTTAGGTGGCGCAGTGGATAGAGCTCTGGCCTTGGAGTCAAGAGGACCTGAGTTCAAATCTGCCCTCAGACACTTGACACTTACTAGCTGTGTGACCCTGGGCAAGTCACTTAACTCTGATTGCCTCACCAAAAAGCAAAAAAAAAAAAAAAAAAAGAAAGAAAGAAAGAAAAGAAACATTCCTTGGAATTTGCTCTACTCACCGTGCCATACCCAGATGCCTTTTTTTTTTTGAGTGTCCATCATGACATCGCTTTATTCGAGGATCTTAGGATCCTTGAAAAAACATTTTTCGGTTACATTTTAAGTACAGAACTGATCCTTCCCTCTCTTCCCACCCTGCACTAGAGAAGTCTACCATTTGACACAAATATGTAAATATATGTAAAACCATACTATGCATACTTCTATTTGTCAGTTCTTTCTCTGGAAGTAGATAGCATCTTCTTTCACAGGTCCTTTATAGTTCTTTTATATACAGTTTTTATCAATGGGAAGAAGTAAAAAAAAAATACAGATCTATTTGGCTGCTGCACCTCTGAGGGCAAAGGGACCTTTCCATCTGACTAGCAGTTGGAAGTCCTGCTGATGTTAGGTTCCCTCATTAGAACGTGAGTTCCTTGAGAGTATGGTCTGTCTTGCCCTTATATGTAGTTATTTGTATCCCCAATTCTTAGCACTATACTCTGTATATAATAAGCATTTAATATATGTTTTGTTCTTGTTATTCATTCATTCATTCATAGAGTTTTCTCACTAAGGAACTTTCTACACCTATGAAATCACAGGTCTGGAACATGCTGTTGTTTTTGTTTGTTTGCTTGTTTTTTGGTGAGGCAATTGGGGTTAAGTGACTTGCCCAGGGTTACACAGCTAGTAAGTGTCAAGTCTCTGAGGGTGCATTTGAACTCAGGTCCTCCTGACTCCAGGGCTGGTGCTCTATCCACTGTGCCACCTCGATGCCACCTGGAACATGCTGTTGTTAAGTTGATGAAGGTCAAAATACCACTTTGATTTTTTTTTCTTAATATAATTAATTGCTATGGCTTAAAAGATCCTTAGCTCCTTACCATACTAAGACCAACACAACACCCTACCCTCAATTAAACTTGGCAACGTTCTTTTCTAACGTTACAACAAGAAACTGGCTGGGCTGAGTTGTTAGATAAAACGTAATTGCAGCTGTCAAGTACTAAAAAAAAAAAATCAAGGAACAGTTTTCATTATATCACATGATAAGCATTTATGTATAGACCTAAACCAATCTTATTCACTATGTATATAAACCATGCATATAAAATGTTTCAACTCATTTTGATTAATAAAATTCTGCATTCTGATTTCCTGGTCAAGTGATAAAAAATGAGATAGTTTATTTGCTTGTCATACAATGATAGATATATAGATGTATCTATCTACATATATGTATATATATATAAATAATATATATACAGAGAGATACACATAGAGAGAGACAGAGACACACACAGAAAGAGTTAGAGACAAGAAAAAGATTTAATGGTGAATTTATGTCAACTAGCCTTTCAATTATTAAAGTCATAAACATAGAATAAAAGGATTGGAAAGGATCTTAAATATCATTTAGATCAAACTCCCATTTTACAAATGAGGAACAGTGCTAAGCACAGAATAAGGCCTAAATAGTATTTTAGTTGAACTTAATGAACTTGGAGAGTTGGAATGGAATACACAGAGATCAAATCTTCTGGCTATTTTTGTTTTGCTTTATTATTTATCAATACTATGAATTTTTAATGATTAAATTTCTGGTTAAGTAAAAAAATGGAATTAAAATAACATATTAAGAGCAAGAACTTGACTTTAATCAGCAATGCCAACTTGGGAAGGCATGTTATTCAAATAAGATAACCAAAGTAAGAGGGACTAGACAGAAAATAATTTTTAATGCACTAAAAATATTTTTGGAAACCTGGACTGGTTTGTTTGATAAATATCTAATTTTTATTATTCCTTATCAGTATATTAAATAAGTAACATAAAAGCCAGTCTTGATTTATAGAAGGAAAATGGCTCAAATGGGAATTGTTACCATGTTCATTTGCTTGTTCCTTTCAGTTATTTAATCTCTAAATTTTTTATTTAGAGGCAATGATTAACTTTTATGTAAGACCACGAGTTGGCATACTACTATGCAACTGCTGCTGCTACTATTGTAAGTAAATCTCTATGCATTATAGATAGATGTGAATAGCATTCACAATAATGGAAGAAAAATTAACAAAGTCATATTGTATACTTTTGTTTAGCCATGCGGGGTATAATGGTCTATATAAAATAACTATCTCAGAAGAGCCAAGTGATGTATTTAAACCAAAGACCATCTTATTCATACCTACGCTTGTTTGAGAAATTGACAAGATAATATTTCCTGTCTTCTCAATGGGTGGGAGAGAGGGTAGAGGGAAAAAGAGAATTTGGAACTGAAAATAAAAAATAAAATTTTAAAAAAGAAATTACTAATGATTTTTGGTTAGAGTGATCTGTTTCTTTTCATCTCATGTCTAGCAACAGATGGTTCCGGCATGACATTTCCCTCATCCTGTTATTTAACTAATTTAGCTATCGTTTTTTAGCCATAGTAAAAACTATTGATTAGTTTAAAAGTTGTACGTGCCATTTACTATATTCATATTGGGTGGATGTGCACCTGAGATGAGAGACCCCTTATAAACTGACCAATTGCCAGTGCAACAAGCTGATAGCTGCAACTATTCTGCAGCAAGAATAGTGGCTGCCTCATTAACACATATATCTTTTCCTGAGACTATAATCAATGAAGGCAACAAAGGAGATTGGGACACTAAACCAAGACTGGGTCCTTCAAATTGGACAAGTTTTGGGTAGCAGTCCCGAGTTCCAGGAGTGACAAAGTATCTGATGTCACTTCAAACCCATTGATGAGGTAGAAAAGAGTGCTCGAGGCAGCCGGAGCAAGCTAGGAGATATGATGCAGGATGTGACCAGCCAGAAAAGTGATCAAAGAAGACTATGCATTGAAGTCCCCCACTGTGGACTTGTCTATGTAGTTTCACAAAGCACCCTCGATTCCAAAACAATTCTTCCCCTCCCCTTTTCTATTCTTCTTGCTTATCACCTCTGGACTACCTGATATCCCAGGCATTTTGGAACCATGCTTAGTCCTTTCATTCTCTTGTCCCTTTCCCCCATTCCATAAAATTGTATTAAAATCATACCTCTGACCTAGCTAACTACCTTTGCCTCCTATGGGAAGCTGGGGCCACTCTGCTTCCTTAGAGGAGCAGGGCCTACGGCCTATGTTCTGCCTCCCACATGGAGTAGAGCCTACTGGGGGCTCTACCTCATGGGGAGCAGGCCCACTTGGGTGCATCACCCCAATAAAAGCCTTTCTTTAACTTGGAGACTGCCTGAGTGAATTCTTTCAGGCCACTAGGACCTGCATGTCTATTCCTCATCATTTCAGGTAGCACCCCAACATTCTTGGGGTCTACCCTGAACTCATCACCAATAGCTACATAGAAGGTCTAAGTGAATTCCTTCACACCTGAACCAGCTCTCCCAACTCTAACCTTAACATCCATGTGTCCTTTTCTGTGTGCCTCTATTAAATACCTGACTTCTGGGTTGAGTCTCTAAATGCTATTTCTCTTTGCTGAATCCTGAAATAAATTGGTTTACTGAAATGACACACTGCCCAATTAAATTTTAAACTCTTAGAGAACACAGATCTTTTCTTTTTTTTAATCTTTGTTTCTTTGTCAGCACCTAGTAGAGTGCTTAGCATCTAGAATGGACTTAATATTGAATGAAATCAAAGTTGGAAAGATCCCAGGACTCAGAGAATAATTTCTTTCCCCTCCATATCTTTCTTCTTTTCTCTAATTCAAGCACACTGGTATTATAATTTGATAGTGTCTGAGGGTTTTGTTTTTGTTTTTACCTAGACCTCTAGCTTTACTGGTAGAGGGAACTCCCAGTAAGAAAACTCCCTCTACCAATGCAATTCTGCACTTGCTCTGCAACTCAGACTTAGTGGACTACCTGGGTCACTAGCACAGCCAGTAAGTGCCAGAGGCAGGAATTAAGGTCAAGTCCTTTCACTCTATTCATACTGTCATTGAATATCAAGTGGGAAGTTCCTTTAAGTGAAAATGGGAGATTTCTAAATGAATTCTCATTACATCAGCAGAAAAGCTATGAATACGTGGGAACTCTACAAGTTAAAATTAGCACCTATAATCAGGTTCATCTGTAGAGCGTTCCCCACTGATATGTACTGGTTATGACTCAAATTGTCTTTAAAATATCTAATTAGAACATGCAATTTTCACCACATATATGCCATTTGCAAATGAGGAATTATTTTTTTTTGAAGACATGGGCATGGTGGGTAGAAGAATAGAGATATGGATATCAGAGAAGGGAATGGGCAATAGTTGGAAAAAGTCAGGCACAGTGGTTTGGAAATGTTAGAGTTAGTAAGAGAAGCTTTCTAAGGAGGTTTGAAGATGGCAGGATTAGTTCATTGGGAGCAAAAATCACCAAAGTTACTCAACTTTCCCTCATAAAATGCTCTCCATTGGCTTTCTAAGGTATCTGAAATTCCTACTACTGAGGGAATTACTATTTTGGATTAAGGCATCATTTCTAGAAAGGGCTGATTACAATGTAGGTGTTAACCTGGACAGGTTAGCATATGTTATATATTAGTACTCATTATCACATTAGCATTCATTTATTTTGACATTACTTAGCAGAAAACAAGAAACTTGAAGATGTACAAGATGTATTTTACTGATGTTGGGGAGGATAGTGAATAGAAAAATTAATGTGAACGTGGCAGAATTGCAAAAGAATCAAAGTGGAGATTTTGGGAAAACCAGGGAATAGCTTAAGAACACTGGGTTCTTGGGGGCATAAAGTATAAAAAGGAAGAAGGAAAGACCAAAGATAAACTACCTACCTTATAATTTTGCTTGGGGTGGTCACTTAACCTTTCTAGACTTTTTTCTCTATCTGTAAAGGAGGGGGTTGGATAAAATAACCATTAAGGTCCCTGGGAGCTAGATGGTGTTTTAGATCGAATGCTAGACTCGAGTCACGAAGACCTGAGATAAAGCTCAGCCTTAGACACTCACTGAATGTGTGACCTTGGACAAATAACTTAAGTCCTATTTGCCTCAGTTTTCTCATATATAAAATGGAGTAATAATATTACTTACCTCCTAGAGTTATTTTGAGGATAAAATGAGAATATTTATAGTACTTTACAACCTTAAAACACTATATGAATGCTAGTGATTATTATTCCAGTTCTAAGAGTATAAGTTCAACCATTCTAATACTGAGGAAAAAGGAGAAAAATATGGTCAGGTAATAGGGGCAGATATGGAATACACTTCTTTCTTACCTGCATTAATCCCAAGGTTAACAGAAAAGTGAGGGAATGTGTATGTCACAGGTAAAGGTTAATGTCTAAAGTCAAAGTAAGGAAAGAACTATTAACTGATTCATATGTTTGTTTAGCTTCCTATTCCCAAAGCTCTTTTTTTTAAAATTCCAATTAGGGGTTTCTACCTTGATTAGATTCTTAATTGATGAAATCATTGTTCCTGAGCCTAGCTCCCTGATGTGAAATGCAAATGTACTTTCATTTATTCGTTACTTAATTACTTGGTTTTATCTATTTGACTTAGTATAGCTCAGAGGATGCCTTATGCATATACCATTTGTCTCAGTAGGATGGGTCAGTTTTAAAGAGGCTCTCATCTCAGCCTGCACATGTCCCATGACTGCCTCATATTCAATCAATAACTGATATTTACAGTGATCCTTAAGCCAACGAGAAAAGGTTGGGTCCTTTCCCTCACTTTCTGGATGGCCAGATAGATCCAGGTATGAGTCAATACTTGCTATTGTTGAACAGCAGGACACAGGAATCAGATCCTGCTAAGCAACAACATACAGGCATTGGTGATTCAGGCACCAGCTGCTACTAGGAAAGAGGAAGCAGAGAAATCAATACTTCATCCACTATTACAAACAAGGATTTCTAGGCCACTTCTTGACCAGACACAGGTACCTATAAGTCTGTCCCTGGCTCATTAGGCTCTCCTCAGTTGGTCTTTGAACTTTAAGTCATGCTACATGGAATACCACAAGACATACATGAATAAATAGTAGACTAAGTGTATAAGAATGTTGTATGACAGCTAAGAAATACCACAAAATAACAATTGACATATACAGTGCTTTAAAATTTACAAAATGTTTTTACATATATTATCTAATTAGTGTCCCCCAAAGCCCACAAGGTAGAAACTACGGGTATTATTATGTCCATTAACACAAGAAGAAACTTAAGCCCAGAGAGTTTAAATGATGTGCCCAGGGTCACAAAGCTAATAAGCATTTGGAGTACTGTTTGATGGTAGTTGCTCCTGACTCCAAATCTAGCAATATCCATTATAGAATGAATGCTACCTCTCCTAGTGCACCTGTTTGTTATTCTCTATTCTGACACCTACTAGAAAAATCAAAAGTGAATTCTGTGTTTATCCCAGCTGAAATGGCCCCATGACCCCTGGTATAGGGACATCCTGAGAGAGCTGAGAATAGCTCAGAAGGTGTTGTCTAGGATGCGGTGGCTGCTGGCAAAACTTAGGGTAAATAATGGATAGAGGAAGACCTCTATCAGTCTGTAATACAGACTTTTTACTGCATGGGTGTCTCTTCAAGGATATATGCAAAACAAGGGAACCCAAATACAGATGCATAGAAAAAGACAGCCATGCAATCAGACTCCCCAGAGCTGCCCTGTTCTGTCACAAAGCCATCTCATCTGACTTTCGTGCTCTCTGCCGTCAACAGCCTGATCAGCACTGTAGTACAAGGACCTGTTTAGGAAATGCAAACCTAGAAACCTGGAATTGTTCTGCTTTTGTAAACTGGTTACAGGTGGTTTCAGAGAGAGGAGGCCGATACCTTTGTCATGGTTTTTGATAATAGCTGCTACCTTCCTGTCACAGAGATCAATTGCCTACTTTCCAGATTGTGATGACACCATTATTACTAGAAATGCATTGCTCATCACTCATTTTTCCTGATTTACCAAAAATCATACAAAGACAATATCCTATAAAACCATATGCTATCGGGAACCACCTAGCATTTTGTCTTTGTATTCCCAGTGCCTGGCATATGTAGTAGGTGATAAATAAGTGCTTGTCAAATGAATTCATGAGTGATCTATGAACTGTCTTCACTGGTTTACAATGTCAAATAAAAATTTTCTGTGAACTTTATTGTAATGGGAGATTCTTTATAAAATTGTATGGTAAAATCAACAGAAGATCCAAGTTGGCTAATAAGAGATCATTAATGAGAATTTATGAATTTGATTTTAAGTTCCTTAAAGGCAGGGATTATCTTTTGCCTTTTTTGGTAACCTTTGCACTTAGAACAGTGCCTGGCACATAACAAATACTTAATAAATGTTTAATGACTTTTATTGACTACTATATGATATTGTGTTAGTTCATTAAGACTCAGCATATTACATGACTTCCTGAAAGAGATCTGTCCAATGATTCATATAGGAAAAGTTACATCGGTAATAACTGCTTATTGTCCAGCTCATGGAAAGCTATTGGATGTCTGATACATTGAATTAGTATACATATCCTGCATAGGCACTGCAGAGGCGCAATGAGTTGGGCCTAAAATTGGACTGGATAAAGAGCAAGGTGAAATGCATTTGGGAAACCGCATCATGTTTTCAATGATCTGAGCTAAATTCTAATGCAAAGACCCATCTTTTCAGCACAAATATTCTGGCATTGCTCTGTTGAAAGGAGTCTTAGGACACCATAGCCTCATAGGGATAGATAACTCATATTCTATGGAGAGATACCCACGGTGGTCATGACCTGCATGTAAGAAGTAGCCTATGGGCTATCTTTTGAGGAAATGTATTATCAGAAAATGGGGGAGGAGATCAATCCGTTATGAGGGTCAATCAGATATTTTTATCAAATAACAGTTGGATAGGACTCCACTGTTGCTCATACCTTCCCCCAACATAAATAAAGGCAAATGAAGGCCATCAGCACATTGGGTGGACACTTCATAGATGATCTGTGTGAGAATATTGGCAAAGATCACTAAAGATGAAAAGGAATTGGAAAAGTTGAAAATCTTCATTGATGGAGGGGATACACATATTGATCAAATCACAGTTATATCAAGTCTCTAAAGTACAGAAATATTATTGAAACTGTCATCTTAAAATTCCACATCTTTCACACTTCTAACAAATTATTCAGATGAGATTCATCAGGTAAATATGCAATAAAATATATTTGTAGAGTTCTCTGAGAAGTTGCCAGTTTAAATTCATTTTGAGTATTCTGCAATATTAGAACCTTCCTACTCATAATTATAATAATAATAATATTTAACATGAGCAGAACATTTCTCTATTTAAGATATGCTTTAACATACATTTCATTTGATCTCAGAATGACCTTAACATAGGCAAATCAGGTATGATTATCTTCATTTTCCAGACAAGGAAATTGAAGATCAGAGAAATTGCTCAAGTTTGCACAGGTAGTAATTGGCAGAGCACGCACAAAAGCATGCCTTTGTAGTCTAACTCAAAATGGTTGCCCTTTTACCCTTAGAATTAAATCCCCCAGCAGTATAATGATCAATCAAATTTCCATGACCATCATATCTAAAGTTTTACATTAAATAATGCAGGGAGAAAAAGAATGCTAAGAAGATAGGGTTGAAATATCATTATCATAACAAGTGATTTTTTTAATAGAATTTTGGGTCTAAAAGAAACATCACTGATATATTAAATCACCATTCTGCTTCTAGGCACACCTAGTAAGTCTTGGTAATATTCCTCAAGCATCTATCTGACCATGTCATTCTCTTGTTCAGTAAGTTCCAATTGCTTCTTGTTACTTCTAGGATGAAACACAAACTCATCTGTTTGGTCTTTAAAGACCTTCACAAGTTGGCCTTAATCAACCTCTATGCACTTATTAAAGATTACTCCTCTTCACTCACTCTGCTATTCAACCAAACTGATCTTGCTGTTTTTTGCCACCACACTCTATCTGCTATCTCTGAAGCCATTTTCATAGATTGTCCCCATGCCTACAACGTACTTCCTAATTCACCTCCACCTCTCAAAATTCCTAATTTCTATCAAAGCTCAGTTGAAACATCACCCCTTCATGAGGCTTTTACCTGATCTAATCAGCTGCTTGTACCTCTCCTCCAAAAAAAAACACCTTATGATTTTCATTTATTTTGTGGATAATCATGTATATAAATATATGCACATACATTTATATACATGCATTACACACATATACATGTAATTTCCTCTAATGGAATGTAAACTCCTTAATGGCAGGGAGTATTTCATATTCATTTTGGTATCCCCAGTATCTAACACAGTGCCTGATATAGAGTAGTCAATTAATAAATCCTTGTTGAGCAATCATTGAAACTCTGAGGCAACTGTTGTATAGCTCTGTTGAAAACCTTATGAGGTTATTTTTTTAATTGTATATTCTGAAAAAAAAAAAAGTTATAATCCCTTGAGATTAAAGACAGGTTTGGAGGTGTATTAGAAGCCTAGTAGATTAAGGAAGCAAATTATATGCAGATATAATTGTGGAGTCATAGAACATTAGAACCTTGGAGATCACAGGTTATGAAGGCTAAAAAATAAACCAACCAACCAATTCTCCTAGGAAGGGTGAATGGGACTCTACTGGCTCAGGAGTCAAAAGCCCTGGATTAAAGCCCTGCTCCTAATGCTTACTACCTATGTGACATCAGGCAAGTCACTTAATCTCTCTAACCCTTAGTTTTCTCTTCTGTAAGGGTATAAAAGAAAGTGGTAAATCTTACTCAAGAAATGGAATCCCTGAAAACTTGAAAATATCAAACAAGTAAATTGAGATAACCTCCATGAGAAAAAAAGAACTATTAGGACAAAATCAAAAGATTGGAAAAATAGAAGACAATGTTAAGATTTCTTCTATAAGAACAACCAACTTAGAAAACAGGTCAAGAAGAGATCATTTAAGAATAAGTGTATTCACTGAAAACTGATTTTTTTTTAAAAAGCCTGGACACAATTTCAAGAAATCGTAAGTAAAAAAAAAAATCTAAGCCTACTAGAGGCAGGTGAAAAAGACAGAAAGAATCCACCAATCATATCTTAAAATAAACAAACAAAAAAGGAATGACATAGCCAAAATCCAGTTTCCGTATAAAAAGAAAGAAAACAAGATACTATAAGCACCCAGAGAATCAGTTAAAGTTCCAAGGCATTAGAGTCAGGATCACATGAAGCCTGGCAGCTTCTACTATAAATGAGAAGAGATTTTGGAAAACAATATTCTATAAAGGCAAAAGAGATAGGCTCACAACCAAGAATAATTAACCCCACAAAGTCAGTATAATCATACAGGGGGAATTAATGGAATTCAGGATTTTGGGGGGGGGTGGAGTTAGGCAATGGAGTTCAGTGACTTGCCCAGGGTCACACAGTTAGTGAGTGGTGTGTGTGTGTGTGTGTGTGTGTGTGTGTGTGTGTGTGTGTGTGTGTGTGTGTGTGTGTGTGTGAGGCTAGATTTGAACTAAGGTCCTCCTGAGTCCAGGGCCAGTGCTCTGTCCACTGCACCACCTTGCTGCCCCAGGAATTCAGGATTTTGAAGCCAGTCTGATGAAAAGACAAGAGATGAGTGGGAACTTTGAAATACAAACTCAATAATCTGAAGAAACACAAACAAATAAATTTATTTGAACAATTATAACGATCTGAATGAAGATGTGATGTTAATGGAGGGTGGGGAGGAAAAATACAAGTGTTCCTTGAGAATGTTAATGTCTTCCAAGAGCATTTACAGAATTAAACAAGAAAAACAGAGGTCTAGGAGGTGGAATGGTTCTGTTCTCAGGGCTTGAAGAGGAAAAAAGAGAAGGAAGCATAAAAGGAATACACTAATGAAAGAAGGAAGAAGGAGGTGGAACTTAGTTTTAATAATTGGAATGTGTGAGAAGAAGAGTATACAAACATAGAGGAAGGGGTGGCAGAAGAGGGTATCAGATGGATCTCACAGACAAAGGGATGCTAAACAAACTCATAAACTCAGACTTTAGTCTGCAAATACGACAAACACAATGGGGAAACAAATATGGACGGGAGTATGAGTTAAATGGGAGGATGATACTGGGTGTGGTAATGAGCAAAACAAATTTTCTGATCCTGAAAGGGTAGTTAAAAGGGAAAGTGAGGACAGAAGAAAAGAATTAGAATCTAAGGTTTTTTATTGCCTCTTAGACAAGTAGGGAATAGCTGAACAAATAAATCTATTTTGCCTTAAGAAATGAAAAAAATGTGATTACAGAGAACTCTAGGTAGCTTGAACTGATGCAGAATGAAGTGAGCAGAACCATAAAAATAACAACATTGTCAAGATAAATCTGAACAACTTCAGAATTCTGATCCATTTAATGACCAACCATTTTTCCAGAGGACCTATGATGAACCATGTTACTCACCTTTCTGACAGAATGGTCATGAACACAAGATGCAAAGATATATGCTTTTTGGAAATGGCCACTATGTGGATAATATTTTCCTCAGCTATACTTCTTTGCTACAAAGGGTATTTTTTTTCTTTTCCTTTCTCTTTTTTCTCATTTTTTGGGGGAGGTTAAAGGGGAGATAGGATTAGCAATAGTTACACAAAAAGAGAACTATTGTTTTTTAAAGTCTCAAAAGAAGACAGAAAGAAGCACAGAGAAGCAGGGCAGTTTTGAAAGTAACATATATATGGACATATATATATAAAATCAAGCAGTATGAAATGAAGATTTGTAATTTCACATAGAATGTTTTTGTGTTCCACTGTATATATGGAAATGTTCTTTTTTGGTGTTTAATTTCAGAATGAAAATGTTTTTAACAAGAAATGTAACATTAGTAAAGTGCTATGTTTTGCAATTTGAACTTCATTTTATAAAAAAGGGAAAAACATCAATGGGTGCATGTGTATAACATAAATTCTTCTGTTAACTATGCCTACAAAAAGGCTATCTGTTCAAACCATGTGGCCTCAGCCAAAGAAAACCATCCTCCTTGGGACATTTCATCTAAAATGGAGACATTGCCTTGTGTGAAATAAATCATTTTTAAAATCTAGTCTTGTTGAATCCCAGACTGTGAACTGAAGACAAAAGTTGCGTCATAGAATCATATATATAATCTTGGGGTTGAAAGAGAAGGAAAGGGAAGAAGCATTTATTAAGCACATACTATATGCCAGGCACTGCACTAAGCACTGTACAGGTATTCTCTTATTTACATACAGCCCACTAAGAACAACTAGTTCAGTCATTTTTCAGTTATATCCAGTCCTTTGTGACCCCATTTGGGGTTTTCTTGGCAGAGATACTGGAGTGGTTTGCCATTTCCTTCTCCAGCTCTTTGCACCCTGAGGCAAACAGTTAAGTGACTCCTTCAAGTGACTTACAGCTGATAAGTATGAGGCCAGATTTGACCTGACTCCGGAGACAGAGAGACAGAAACAGACAGACAGACAGACAGACACACACACACACAGAAAGAGAGAGAGACAGAGAAACAGAGACAGAGATAGAGAGACAAAGAGACAGAGTTAGAGACAGAGAGACAGAGACAGAGAGATAAATTTGACTGACACTCTATCCGCTGCACCACCTAACTATCCTAGCTGCTACAATAGTCTAGGTGAGAGATAATGAGGACCTGAAGTAGGGTAGAGACCATGTTGGTGGAGAGAAAGAGATCGTGTGAAACATGTTACGGAGACAGAATGAATAAGACTTAGCAAATGATTTGATATTGGGAGAGTAGGAGTATGGTGGTTGAGGGAGAGTGAGTAGTTGAGGGTGACTCTAACCTGAGTGACAGGGAAACAGATGGGGATGGGGAGGTGTTAAAAGAAAGGATAACGCTGAAGAGAGAACAGTTGCAAGCAAAACAAGCTTCCTGGGACTGAAGTGGGTTGGGTGTTAAAAGAAGGATAAAAAAAAAAAAAGCTAAAGGGCTGCCCATTAGTTGACTGAACAAACTGTGATCCATGGACGTAAAGGAATATTATTGCACCATAAGAAATTATGAAATATTATTTCAGAGAAGCCTGGGAAGTATTAACTGACATAGAATGAAGTGAGCAGAACCAGTAGAACAAGTTAGACAACGATAACATTGTAAATTTAACAGTCATTATGACAAGGCATGGACCCCAGGAGTTGTATTTCTTCCTAATTCAGGAGGAGAAGAAACCATCTTGGGGTGGGAATTGGAGGAAGAATTTTTTTCCACTGCAGCGGCAATTTAAAATCCTTTTGGAAAGGCGTATAAAGAAGAGAATTAAAGAAATGAGAGAAAGGAAGGGAGGAGTATGAGGGAAGAGTTGGAGAGAGATGAGTGGGGGTGGGGAGGAGAGACGAAAGTGGAGGAGAAAAGGGGAGAGGGAGAATGAGACAGAGAGAGACACAAAGAGACAGAGTCAGAGAGAGTCAGAGACAGAGAGATAAAGACAGAGAGACCTGGGGAGAGACAGAGAGACAAGGAATGGGAACCTCATGAAATGGACCAGAAAGAATTGGTGGCATAGAAGCATTAGGTCAAAGGAGAAAGATAAGAAGGATCTATCAGTCTTTCTAGGCATCTTGGAGCAGTAGGTTGAGGCTACGGCTACTGATTATAGCCACCTCTTCAAGGACTGAGGGAAAAGTATTCTTTCCCTAACTTCCCTTCCTCATGGTACCCATTTATTAACAGCCACTGTTACAAATTTTGTTTTGTTCTTTACCACAAAGTTTCTGGTAACCTGAGTTTTGTCTCTACTACAAGGCCAGGAGTTAGCTATAGATAAAAATAAATTTAAATTAAGGCAAAGAGCCAAATCTCTGCCTTAATGTTAGGAATTTTCCTAACCAGGTCTTGGAACAATTATTCCTAATATTTTATTTAATATAAATTCTATAAATCAGTGGAGGAGGGGGTCATTTTATTGCTCCTATACTAAAAACAAGATAAATGTTCTAACCTAGTGCAGCTGATTAAATCTCCAGAAACAAAAGGGCTGAGAAGGAGAGACGGTGAAGTAAGGACTCTTGGTCTCAACATACTCTCAATAGAGGCTAGCATCTGTGAGTCTTACTTAAAGAAAAACAATTTCTCTAATCAAAGCAATGACCAACCACTTCTCCAGAGGACCTATGATGAAGTATGTTACTCACCTCCTCACGGAGGCAGGATGAATTCAAGCTGCAAAATGAAATGTACATTTTTTGAATATGTGTGGATTTATTCTGATTAAACTATAGTTATTACTCAAAAATAGAGTTTTTTCCTATTTCAAGTGTGTTTGTGGGGGGGGGAGTATTTAGGGGAAAGTTGAAATAATGATGGTGATGCCAAAAAAAAAAAAAAAGAATCAACATATATGTGCGTGTGTGTGTGTGTGTGTGTGTATTTAAGCACACATATGAGAACAGAAGGAGGTAAAGGAGAAAGTACAACAAGATAGTTTTGAGAGTAATAGGTTGATTTATTACATATGGTTTTTAAAAAGCAAATAGTATCAAATATGGTTTGTTAAGCAATCCTTTTTTCTGTCCTACATTATATATAGAAATGTTCATGGGTTGTTAGGGTTTGGGGGGGCACAGGAGGAATCAAGTTCAACATTTTTAAAAAATGTTCCCTTTAATGCATGTGAGAATCATTCTAATAAAGATTTTATAGAAATGAGAAAGTAAGCACATGGTCCTTTCAATTGACATTTTCTAGTAATAATACCATATGTGGTTTCCCCACTCATTCAGGGTCTTCCTCTATTTCAGATATCTTTAAATTAAATTCCTCAATGCTTTCCAAATTGTATCATCCCAAGGTGTATATACTTCTCTGTACATGTGATCTGGTCCAGCTGTTCTTTTCAACTTCATTTTTTAAGTGGCATTTCCACGTACCCATATTCTAACACCCTGGAGACTGAAATATTACAATACAAATGTGGTGGCCCAAATATCATGGATGATGAAAATAGATCATTTTAGAAGTGCATGTAGATGTGCTCTATTTTTCATCTATTTGTTGTTCTGTTCTAAGTTTCATCTAGAAAGGTTCCCTGGAATGATCTTTCTCAGTTGGGTCTATTGCTAAACTTTCTACAGAGTTGCTTTATACTTTACCATTCTTCACAGTCCCTTCTCCCCACCCCTGTTCTTTTTTAGATTCTGTTTATTTTAGAAGTGCACGTAACTGAACATTAGAGGGGAAAAAAATAGTTCCAATCCCACTTTTCTCAACCCTAGTTTAGTTCCCACTTTCCAAGTTGGATTGAGATTGTGGACCCAGCCAACCAAGGTCCAAGTAAAGACACAGACAAGGGAATCATGGCTTTTAAATGGGGCAGCGTGGCTGCAAAAACCTGAGGCAGCCAGGCAGTGAGGTGGATAGAGTTCTGGGCATGGAGTCAGGAAGATATGAATAAATCATGCCACAGACACTAGCTGTGTGACCCCGGGTAAGTCACTTAATCTCTGTCAGCCCTAGTTTCTCAACTATAAAATGAGGATTATAATAGCACCTACTTTCCAGAGTTGTTGTAGGGATTAAATAAGAAAACTGAAGTTCAGGGAGGTTAAGTGATTTGGTCAAAGTCACTCAGATAGTGAAAGAACTAAGACTGAAATCCAGGTTCTCTAATTCCAACTCCAACATGCCTTCTTATTATGCTATAATACCTCCCTTTCTTTTTCTGTTACTAATGGAGGTACATAAGCTACTACTGTCTCCTTGGTGGGTTTTTTTTTTTTGCATGTTAATCATGAATGTTGCCATATGAGAGGATGAAGTATTTAATGATATAATGTTGTTTTTTTTTTTGTTAGAGACTCCATTTCACCAAGAGCCATTATAGTAGGACTTTTTGTGAAAGAAACAATCTATGCCATTAGAAAATTCCTTCATGTCACCAAGTTAAATTCCCCACCACAAACATGTCTGTGCGCCGTCTCTTACCTCATGCCCATACCTGGACTACACGCCTTCCTTACCTCCACCTATTAAATGCATCCTTAGCTCCCTTCAAGGCTCAGCTTATGTACTACCTCCTATAGTAAGCCTTTCCTGGTCCTATCTTTCTTCAAATTGTTATGTATAAATGTATTTTTGACTTTATATCTCACCAGCATAATGAAATCTCCTAGGAGACAGGGAATGTTTTTCCCATGCCCTTGTATTCCCAGCAGTTGACACAATGCTTCATAGGTGCTTAATGACTTCAAAAATGTTTTTGTTTGGATTATGTCTATTTCCTTCTATGCTATCCCTAGATGGAGAATCTCAGTCACAGAATTTGAGAGCTGAAAGAGACCTCAGTGGCCATCTAGTTCAATCTATAAATAAAAGGAGTTCTAACTATAACATACTCAACAAGTAGTTACCCAGCCTCTGCTTGAAGACCTCCAAAGAGGGGAAATCACTACCTCTTAAGGCTACCCATCTTTCTTTTTGACAACTCTAAAGGTTTTCCTGCTACTAAGCCTCAATTGGCCCCTTAGTAAAATCCACCCATTGCTCCATGTTCTGCCCTCTCAGGTCAAATAGAACATGTCTAATCCTTCCTCCAAAGGACAGTCCATCAGACTCTTGAAGACAGCTCTCTTCTAAATATGGGCTAAATATGTCCACTTCCTCCAACAGATCCTCAAATGACATGAATTTAAATCCCTTAACCATTCTAGTTGACCTCCTGTGTACTGTCCAGCTTTTTTGTTTTCAGTCATTTTTCAGTCATGTCTGACTCTTCATGACCCCATTTGGAGTTTTCTTGGCAAAGATACTGGAATAGTTTACTATTTCCTCCCCCAGCTCATTTTACAGATGAGGAAACTGAGGCAAATAGGGTTAAGTGACTTGCCCAGGGTCACACAGCTAGTAAACGTCTGAAGCCACATTTGAACTCAGGAAAATGAATCTTTCTCACTCCAGGCCTGGTGCCACCTAGCTACCCCTGTCTCCATCTTATCAATGTCTTTCCTAAACTGTGGCATCTAGAACTGAACACAATACTCCAGATAAGGTCTGATGAGAGCTGAGAACAGTAGGAATGCTACTATCCTATTCCTGGAAGTAATTTGGCTTTTAATGCAGCTCAAGACTGCATTTCCTTTCATTAATTCACGAATAGTAACTAAGAATGATTTCATATAGCATATTATAGTAATGCTTCATATTTATTCATTCAACAAAAATTCATTAAGCAGCTACTGTGTGCAATGAGTTGTTCTAGGAACCAAGTATGTATCAGCTGAAGAGTCCCTTAACATTCTCTTTTTTAAATTAAAATATAGTTCTTTTTGGTCTTTCCTCCTGCTTCTGTCAGTATTCTCTGCATATCCTCATTCTCTCAACTGATCAACATATTTTTAGAACAGATTTCCGCCACCTCGTTCTGACACCCAGCTCCATGAGAACTCTCTGTGCAAATGCTGGATGTGACAGTTAGAAGGTCACGAGAATTTGTTCAATTTATAGAAAATATATTAAACTCCTGAAACTAATGAAAAACGTACAGAAAAGGCAATACTCAGCTCTCAAGTACAAAGATAAAGTTTTTATCATCAACTTTTTAATACTTAGATTTTCAGAAAAAAAAATTTCAACAGATCATAGGAGAAAAAAGAATTGAAGTAGTTTCATCTGTTTCTCTCCAGTATCAATAATGTCCACTCAAGCCTTCACTATATCCTCATTTACACCCACCACCACCATCACCACCACCACATTGGGAACCCAATATCCTTCCTTCTCACAACCCTGGTTTGCAGCTGACTCCTAGACTCCACTGACAATTCTGGCTCTAGCATTAAATTTAGTCAAGCTTGATCAAAGCTTAGAACAATGCCCAAACCTCTAGCTTTCAGTTCTAGCCCAAATAGTATTACCATTTCATCCAATCTCCCAAGTAGAAAAAAATCAACTGCAGCAAATGGCCTCTTCTAGATATTTCTGGCTGATATTAAAAAGAGAAGAGAGGGAAGATGAGTTCTCTATTTTTAGATCAGTCTCTCTCTGTCAATGAAATAAGGCACTATTCTTTCTCCCATCTCAGATTTTCATTTCAAAATGACCAACAGGTTGGAAATGACATAATATAAAGGACATGACAGACTTAGACTTGTCAGTGATAAGGGGCAGACTCTTTGTTAAATTATCTATCTTAAGAAATCTGTGGGTATAGCTCCTACAACCATTTTAAGGATATTCCAAGATAAGAAAGAATCAGAAAAAATAATTTTATAATAAACCTGAAAACATAAATTACCTCAGGGAAAAAAATCTCTGACTAGAATTTCTGGGAAAGCTGAAAAGCATTCTGGGAAAATCAGATTCATATCACCACCCTATACCATATACCAAAATAGGATAAAAATAGATGTATACCCTGAATATTAAAGATTGTACCATTAAAATATTTAGAAAAATAAGTTCACATACCTTTTATAGACATGACCAGTGGGTAACTTCTTAACAAATCAAAGAATAGAGATAATTACAAAAGACAAAACGGATAAACTCTATTATATGAAATTGAAATGCTTTTGCACAACAAAATCAATTCAACTAGGATAAGAAAAGCACTCAACTCAACTAAATATTTGACATATGTACTTATATACATATATATATATATATATATATGCAACATAAATATAAGGAAAGGCCTGCACCTATGATTTCATGAGCATGGGGACCTCTCAGAGAAAGAAATTCCTAATAAAACAGACTAATAGCTTCTCTACAATTTATAATCTTGGAGAGTTATTGAAAATGCCAAGAGGTTAAGAAGTGATTTGCCAGTATTCACACAGTCAGTATGTGTCAGAGATAGTACCTGAACCCAGGTTTTCCTGGTGTCACACTACACTGACTGTCAACATAAATACATAAGCTATTCCACAATAGATAAGTGACCAAAGAATATGAACAGTTCCCAAAAGAAAAATTGCAAACAATCAGCACCTATATGAAAGAATGACTAATTATTAGTGACCAAATGACTAAGAGAAGTGCACCTCAAAACAACTCCGGGGTTTTGCTTCACAATCAACAAACTGGTAGAGGACAAAAAATGGGAATAGTAGTGTTGAATGAATTGTAGGAAGATAGGCAAACTAGTAAATTGTTAATGAAGTTGTGAATTAGTCCAAGCATTCTGAAAAACAATTTGAAATTTTGCTAAAAATGTAGCTAAAATTTCTAGGGCTTTTCACCCTGAAATTTCACTATTAGGCATATAACCCAGGAAGGTTGAAAATGAAAAGAAAGACCCCATATACACCAGAATATTTATAGCAGAACTTCCGGTAGTTATAAAGAACTGGAAGCAAAGTTGTTTTGTTTTGTTTTGGATTTTATTTTATTTATTTTATTTTTATTAATTTATTTATTTTTAGTTTTTAACATTCACTTCCATAAGATTTTAAGTTCCAAATTTTCTCCCCATCTTGTCCCTCCCCCCCCAAGATGGCATGCATTCTGAATACCCCTTCCCCTAATCTGCCCTCCCTTCTATCTCCCCCTGCCTTCTCTTATCCCCTTTCCTTTCTATTTTCCTATAGGACAGGATCGATTTCTATCCCCATTGCCTGTATATCTTATTTCCTAGTTGCATGTGAAAATAATTTTTAACATTTGTTTTTAAAACTTTGGGTTCTAAATTCTCTCTCTTCCTCCCTCTCCACCCACCCTCATTGAGAAGGCAAGCAACTCAATACAGGTTATACATGTGTAGTCTTGCAAAATACTTCCATAGTAGTCATGTTGTGAAAAACTAACTATATTTCCCTTCATCCTATCCTGCCACCCATTTATTCTGTTCTCTCTTTTGACCTTGCTCCTCCTCAGAAGTGTTTGCTTCTGATTACCCCCCTCCTCCAATCTGCCCTCCCCTTTATCATTCCCCCTGCTCTCTGTAGGGTAAGATAGATTTCCATACCCAATTGAATGTGTATGGTATTCTCTCCTTAAGCCAAATCCAAAGAGAATAAGATTCACTCATTCTCTCTCACCTTCCCCCACTTCCCCTCGACCATAAAAAGCCTTTTCTTGTCTGTTTTATGTGAGATAATTTACCCTATTCTACCTCTCTTTTTCTCCTTCTCCCAGTATAATCCTCTCTCGTCCCTTATTTTATTCTCCAGATATCACTCCTTCATCTTCAACTCACCCTGTGCCCACCCTCTGTCTCTCTCTCTCTGTATACATACATACATACATATATATAATACATATACATACACACATACACTCACACACACATATATATATAAAATTTTCCCCCTGCAACTACTCTAATACTGACAAAGGTCTCATGAGTTACAAATATCATCTTTCCGTGCAAGAATGTAAACAGTTCAACCTTAATAAGTCCCTTATGATTCTCTTTCCTGCTTACCTCTTCATGCTTCTCTTGAGTCTTGTATTTGACAGTCAAATTTTCTATTCAGCTCTTGTCTTTTCATCAAGAATGCTTTAAAGTCCTCTATTTCACTGAATGTCAATTTTTTTCCCTTGAAGGATTATACTCAGTTTTGCTGGGTAGGTGATTCTTGGCTGTAATTCTATCTCCTTTGCCCTCTGGAATATTATATTCCAAGCCCTCTGCTCCCTTAATGTAGAAGCTGCTAAATCTTGTGTTATCCTGATTTTGTTTCCACAGTACTTGAATTGTTTCTTTCTGGATGCTTGCAATATTTTCTCCTTGACCTGGGAATTCTAGAATTTAGCTACAATATTCCTAGGGGTTTTCCTTTGGAGATCTCTTTCAAGAGGTGATTGGTGGATTCTTTCAATTTCTATTTTACCCTCTGGTTCTAGAACATCAGGAAAGTTTTCCTTGATAATTTCTTGAAAGATGATGTGTAGGCTCTTTTTTTTGGTCATGGCTTTCTGATAGTCCAATAATTTTTAAATTCTCTCTCCTGGATCTATTTTTCCACATCAGTTATTTTTCTATTGAGATATTTCACACTGTCTTCTATTTTTTTCATTCTTTTGGTTTTGTTTTACAATGTCTTGATTTCTCATGAAGTCACTAGCTTCCATTTGCTCCATTCTAATTTTTAAGGAAGTATTTTCTTCAGTGATCTTTTGGACTTCCTTTTCCATCTGACCAATTCTGCTTTTTAAGGTATTCTTCTCCTCACTGGCTTTTTGGAAATCTTTTGCATTTGGGTTAGACTATTTTTAAGGTGTTATTTTCCTCAGTTTTTTTTTGGGGGGGGGTTTCTCCTTTAGCAAACTATTGACTTGTTTTTCATGATTTTCTTGCATCACTCTCATTTCTCTTCCCAGTTATTCCTCTACTTCTCTTATTTGCTTCTCAAAATCCTTTTTGAGTTCTTCCATGGCCTGGGACTGATTCATATTTTTCTTGGAGGCTTTGGATGTAGGAGCTTTGACTTTGTTGTCTTCTGGTTGTATGTTTTGATCTTCTTTGCCACCAAAGAAAGATTCTATTTGTCTAACTTTTTTTGCATACTTTGCTCATGTTCCCAGCCAATTACTTGAGTTTTAAACTCTTTGTTAAGGTAGGGGTCTGCTTCCAGTGTGAAGAAAGTACTGTCCTAAGCTTTGGGGGTTTTGTGCAACTGTTTTCAGAGATACTTCTAGGGACCTGTAAATTTTCAGTTCTTCCAAGGTGGTATGATCAAGGGCAAGGTGTTTACTCCTTTCCTGGCCTGTATTCTGGTCTATGAGTGACCACAAGCCTTGGAACTGTGAGGAGGATTCCCTCTCTATCTACAAGCTCTACCATGCCAGTGCTCTTCCTTACCCCAGGATCGCCATCCAGAACTATGACCTAGATCCAAGCAAGGACAAAGCAAGAGATCCCTGCAATCCCCCTCTGACCAGCCACTCAATTCCCCATCTGTCTGTGGGCCAAGGTCAGGAAGCAGCTGCTGCCCTGGGACTGTGCTGGGACTGGGACTGGAACCAAGCTTCTCTCTCACCCAGTCACAGACTTTTCCTACTGACTTTCTGAGTTGTCTTTGGTGTTTGTGGTTTGAGAAGTCTGGAAACCACTACAGCTGCCCATGATTCAGTCCTCTGAGGACTGCTCCAGGTTCGCTGAGGTCTAGTCTTTGCTTGCGTGCCCATGCTGAACTGTATTCACCTCCCATCCTGGCACAATAGACCTTTCCAATCAACCATCCAGGTTGTCTTGGCCTGGAAATTTATTTTACTCTGTCTTTTTGTAGGTTCTGTTGCTCTAGAATTTGTTTAGAGTCATTTTTTACAGGTATTTTGAGGGGTTTTGGGGAGAGCTCAAGCAAGTCATTGCTTTCACTCTGCCATCTTGGCTCTGCCCATGGAAGCAAAGTTGTTGGCCATCAATATGTAAATAGTTAAACTGGTTGTAGTAAATAAAAATTATGGAATAATTCTGTGTTGTATGAATACTGAAAAGCACAAGAAGATATATGAACCGAAACAAAGTTAAATAATCAGAATCATGAATAATATGTACATTTACTACAACACTATAAATAGAAAAAATAGCAATAACAAAATAATACAAATTGAATGCTGGTAAATAATCACTAAGCTTAGCCCCAAAGAAGAGCAGAAGATACCTCTCTTGTTTTTTGCAAAGATGAGAGACTATGCCTATAGAACATTTCATATAATGTCAGTCTTTTAAAATCTGTTTGTCAGTTTTCAGGGTTTTTTTTTCATTTTATTGTTTTCTTCTAAGGGATGGCAAAGCATATGTTAGAAAGTGTATAAGAATTCTTAATGTTTTTCATGTAACAGTAGCTGTGACGGTCTAGTGAAGTCTATGGATCACTTCTCAGAATAATGTTTTTAAAAGCATAAAATATATAGTGTTACAAAGGAAATCAATTATATTGAAATGAAGTTAATTTTTTTTTAAAAGTTCATGGATCTCAGGAGTAGAATTGCTGAAATAAGTAATTAACACTAGAAGGACCAGACACAGTCAATTGACATAAAAAATTATAATTTTACTTTGAAATTAAAAATTCATTCTATTTTTTGTCTTACAAATATAAACAAATTAACAACATCAACTGATCCTTCAAAGCTTTCAGAAGTTCTGGTCCTTCTAGTGTCAAAAGGATTATGCAGCTTAGAATGTATTCTTCATATGAGAGAGAAAATTGGCATGACAAAGGCTAGAAGAGACCATAAAGGTGATATAATCCAACTCCCATTTTACAAATGTACTAACTGAGGCCTAGGGAGGCAAATAGCTTGCTCAAAGTCACACAGGTAGCAAGGATTAGAGCAGAAATTCAAACAAATTTCTCTGATTCCAGATCTTTTTTTTTTTTTAGAGCAATGTGTAATACCATCACTGAATATTTAAATGAATATTTTTATCTCTATCAGGCTTCTTATATTAGCAGAAGTTCTGGTTGGTGTTGGGAAACTAATGATGGAATATCTGGAATTCTTAAATAAATTTCAAAATTTAGATGATTTTGTAATATATGTAAAATTTAAGAGGGATGCAGAAGATTATTTCTTTTGGGGGGCTGCTAGGTAGCATTGGTTCTGGAATCAGGAAGATCTGAATTAAAATCTGGTCTCAGACACTTCCTGGCTATTTGACACTGGGTGAATTACATGGTTTTTGTGAGGATCAAAAAGCACTTAGCATAATGCTTGACACATAGTAGGTACTTAATAAATGCTTGTACCTTTCCCCTCCTTCTGATATATTCTGGACTGGTGAAAGGGCTTTGTATTTTTCCATTCTTCTCCTGTGGTCCCTGTATTTCTGTTGCTTTCTGGAAGCAGGACAGTCTTGGTGGCAAGGGGTCTCCCACTATCTCTTGGAGTTCTTCTGTGATCTCCTATTCCGTGTTGTAGATAGCTTTAATACACATATACACCACCATCCACAGTATGGATGTCTATAAGAGCCATAACATTTTCCTGGACAACCTAACCTTCTGTTAATAGTGCAGTCACTAAGCATAAGCACATGAGAAATAACCTTTCTGCAGTCTTCAAAGTGGCACACCTGCAAACCTTGTCCATCCACACAAAAAGGGGACCTAAAAGCATAGGAGAAGTCAATATCCCTCCTCCTAGAATTAAAAGATATACACGAGTCCCATGTTTCCAATCTCAGAAAGCTGTTTGACTTATTTTTCCCCCTTCTACTGGCTTAGTTGGTATTTGATAGAATTGAGGGAATCAATGGTTTTTTTCTATCCATATAGAAACAGTCTAGTTGACCCTGAAGCTTGACAAAATACCTTCAGGTTTGTGCAATGAAAACTAGATATAAAAAACTAAAGATGAACACAGGGTCAAATCACCAATTCCGCAGGCCTCTGTGAACATAAAAGCTTCAGCTCTAAACAACAAACTCCACCGTAGGCAGAAAATGTAATTTTGATGGCAAATTACAGACTGCCACCACAGGGACTGCTGCTTCATTTTACAAAATAAACAACCACACCAACAGCCGAACGCCGGATACAACTGAGCCTAGGGAATTAATGAAATATATCTTTTGGGGAAATTTGTAATATGAGCAATTTCAACATGCATGATTACCTATTAGGGAAATAATTCCTAAGAGAAACATACCTAATAGCATACATGGTCTGTACATTGTTGATTTTTTTATCCTGTCCTCCACCCACCCCCAACTAGTGTATTCCCAAAGCTCATGCCTCTTTAAAATTCTATCATGGGTCTCTCAATTCCCTAGGAGGCTCTACAATATGTCAATGTTTTGAAATGATGTTTAGAGCCAATGCAGCTGGTGGAGAATAAGTGATAAACATTCTTCATTGAAACACCTTTATTTCCCATGGCTTGAGTAATAGATCATTATTCATAAGCAACCCCAATTCACAGGCTTGGTGATGATCTTCATTCTGAATTCCTTTTCTTTAATTTTGTTCATTGAATTACGATTACCAATTATAGTTATTTAAAGTTATGGATTTTTAAAAATTTTGATCTTTACAAAGAAAGTCCAAAACCTGAATGGAGACCTCTGAGGTTTCTATCTATTGACATAAACCAAATTAAGGAAGCACCTGAAAGATTTAATCTATCCAATTTGCTGAAATAAAAAAGATCTGATGCATAGTTGGGGGACACTGTTTTCAGGCCCCATCCATGTAGCTAGATAAGAATCAATGCAACCAACCACATTTTGGAACTTGATCAAATTGGTTACACAAACATAAATCTAGCCTCAATGTTTCTTGATTTACATGGGGACATAAATAGAAAATCTTCGATTCTTCTGGCCTATCCTTTCTCTTTCCAACAGGATATTGATCCTGTAGGCAAATTCACTTCAACCTCCAAGCCCCCTGCTTCTGTCTTTCTCCCCAACAAATATTTAGAAAATTTAATGCTACATTCTGGTATAGAAACTTCCTGTTGCCTAGATGATTGGAAGTTCCTTAGGGCCTCTGTCCACAGAGATGGGAAACTACTTAGACCTACCTGAGTGGGGCCTTCCCTTCCCTACAAAACACCTTTGCCTCCCCAGGGATGAAAGCCCCTGAGCTGCCTGAAGTACAGACCCAGAAAACCTAGATCATTGTTAACTCCCTTTTCTATTCCTGCTTTGTCCTGAAGACCACTCTGTTTGAGGCACATTTCTGGTTGTATCCCTTTCCTGCTTCTTCCCAGTCCTGCTTTGGAGGTGTCAGTCCTAGGTCCATTGTTGAAAGCGTTAAAGTACTTCCCTACTTTGGAGGTGCCAGTGAAGGCCCTAGTGTGATAGGTTATTTGACTATCCTAGCAGCCTCCCCTTGTTGTCTAGGCTACCTGCTCCCTGGGATGCCTACAGTTAATCCACACAGCCTTTCCTTTGGGGAGTCTATCCTTTCATACACTAAATTAAAGCATTGATTTGTTCATCTAATTCTTCTGTGATGTCCTTTTAGTTCCAACGACAGTTTCTGACATAAATCCTAGCAGTTCCAAAAATAAAAAGTGCATTTCAAGATTATAAAGTACAGTTTGCTGTCTGTGACCATGGTTTTATATGTTCAAGAATAAGAAGAGACATTCTGTCCTTTAGGTTCCGGGTTACTCTTCTTTTCTGACTGTGGTCAGCATAAGTTAATGCTTATTCCCCAAATCATATAAGGCAGTTCAAACACTCAGGCCACTCTTATAAATGGACTATAAGATACTGAATATTTGCAGACAGTCTCTTTAATATGAAAGCACCATGGAGAGATCTGAGGCTTTTCTCCTGGTGTTGTGCTGGTCATTTTGGTATCTTGAGATCCCTTCCTATATCTTTACCTGGTTACTGAGTCTATTACCATTTCTTCTATTAACTCTGGGCCAAACATCAAATAACAAAGGAGGACAGAGTGTAAAGATATTTGAGATTTAACGAAAATAAGGAAGATGAAGTTTTAGAGTGTAATTTTCCCATATTTATTACATAGGTGGGGTTTTTTTTAACTTTTGTACATTAGATTTATTATTCTCCTGTTGATATTATATGACTAGGCATTACTAACACCATCATCTCAAAAGAATCAAAATTACAAGTAATCTAAAGGGCAATGGAAAGCTGTGTGGTGGGCGTAAGGAGGCTGCAGCATATTACCAAATATGACTCATTCAGGAGAAGTGGTAGAAAAGATATCACCAAGCAGAAGGGAAACATAGCAGGCTAGTCATGTAACAAAAGTAAGAAATAACAAGTGAACAGCCTGAGTGACACACTGGTACCTCTGGGATATCAAAAAGGTCAGAGAATGGCTTCCAGTGTGTTGGATGGATGTTCTATAAAGGATTTATAAATGATTGGCCCAAACACTCATTTAGGGCTTACTATGTGCCAAGTACTGTGCTAAACTCTGGGGATACAAACATGAAAGCAAAGACAGTCTCTTTTCCCATGGAACTTATGTCCTAATAAGAAAAACAACACCCATAGAGTACTCATGGCCAGAGAGGGGCATTTTGGTCTGGGACAATATTGAGAGGGCCACAGGGTAGTAAGTTGGAATAGCTTATCCATGTACAATAGCAGAGTTGATTTAGTCACAGTTCATGGTTGCAGAACCAGAAGGATAGAGTGAAAGATAGGAAAGGGTCCTCTTGGGTGGGTGAGAGCAAAGTAAAACATGGCTGAGGCTTTCTTTAAATGATGTTCTAGGAGAATCAGTTGCTAATCTGAAGAGTAGGGGCCCACCAAGTTGGAAGTCCCATGAGATCATGGTCTTTGGTGTGAATGACATAGAGATGGCCAGTCAGGAGGGTGGAAAAATATGGATGAGAATGCACAGGGAGGCTTCATGTCACATTGGAAAGAGCACAGAATCTGTGTTCAGATACTTGGCATTTGAGTGCAGCTCTACAACTGTCTAGTTTTTGCCTAATTTTTTCATATATATATATATATATATATGTGTGTGTGTGTGTGTGTGTGTGTGTATATATATTATATATATTATATATATATATATATATAATATATATATGGTTTTTGCACCTCTTCCCTCCCATTTTCTTATACTTAACACCTCTATGAGCTGTTGGGTAGTTGACTTTGAGTAAGTCATTTAAGGATTTGAGGCCTAATTTCTTCAAATATAAAGTATGAAAATTTCCTTAGATCCACATAAGGTACTTAATAGCTTTAAATCTATGAGTCTATGATCCTCAAGTATGGAAGGAATGAATATAAGTTGTACCTATTGCAAGGATACCAATGAGATCATTGATTCATGTATATTTTTAAAAGTACAATTTAATAAATCAATATTTTGACTATTTCAAGATTGTTTAGGCTATCAAAAATGCTGCAGCTACCCCACAGATGACAACTATTTCACAGGCTGAAGGTTCTTTTCTTGTAGCTTTTGGCTGTAGGCAAAAGTGTTAAAAAGTGTTAAACAGTTGGGCTTAATGGTATGTCTGATGTAAGATTCAGCAATCAATACCTACAATTGATAGCTGTTAGTTGCAGCTACTCATTTTCCCTTATCCTACTCAACTGGTGGTGGAGTTACTGATTATTAGTAAAATGAGAAGGAGGAGGGATGGGGGTCTAAAAACAAAGCTACAAACTGCCCTTAAAATAATCAGAACTAGCTATATAATAATCTTAAAATATTATTGAACTGGATTCAGAGCAGTGAGCAATCCTGGACCTGAGGCTATGTATTAGGGAAGAAACAGGAACAGAGATAAGCAACAGCTTTGTAGCTCTGACTCTTGGAACCAAGTGGAATTTCAGATCTAGTTCCCAGCACAGTTTGAAGTCAGCAGTGGGATAACCTGGGCAGAGAGCTCAAATCAAAGCAGAGACTACAATTCTATCTTTGAACCAGTAGAGCCTTCTAGCTGGTTGATGGTGATTGGGTCCCACATCAGTCACTGGAGCTCCAATCAGAAACAAGTCCACAGCTTTATTTGCTCTGACCCAAACCTAGGTCAGGAACTTGCAAAGCTCAACTAGAAAAGCAGCAAACAGAATTTGCCCTAGGTCAAAGCAGTTTAGGCAGCTAGATGGTTCAGTGGATAGAGCACTGGGCCTGGAGTCAAGAAGACCTGAATTCAAATCCAGCCTCAGACTCTTACTAGCTGTGTGACCTTGGGCAAGTCATTTAACCTCTGTTTGCATTAATCCATTGGAGAAGGAAATTGCAAACCACTCCAGTAGCTTCACTAAGAAAACCACATGGACAATATGGTTCATGAGGTCACAAAGTATCAGACATGACTGAATAACAACAAAGCAGTTTATCAGCACTGAAAGTTGATAAGATTCCTAACCTGAGTTATCCATGAGATCCTGAAAAATGCAATATTCAATACTTAGAGAAAGCAGCAACAAAACTCAAAAGAGCACAGAACAGGATGAAGTAGGACCTACACTTTTAGATTGCCTCTAAAAGTGCAAGCCTAGCTTTAACTAAATTCCAAAATTAGCAAGTAAGGCTAAACACAAGAAGAATCCCACCATGATGAACTATTAGAATGACAGGGACATTCAAGACATAAATCCAGAAGAAGAAAATGACTCCAAAACATCTACAAACAATCCTCAAAGAAACACATAGCTACGGCACAAGTTCAACTAGAATTCTTACAAGAAATGAAGCAAAGGTTTTTTTTTTTTTTAATTAAGCTAGAGGAAAGATTTGCAAAAGAAATGAGGAGTATGAAGGAAAAACTTGGAAAGAGAATTAAGAACTTAGAGCAAGAGGTACAAAAGCTTACGGAGTTAAAAAAAATAAAGTAAATGGAAGTTAATCACTCCATGAGGCAACAAGATATATTTAAAGTCAAAAGTCTGGGAAAATAAACATGAATATATCTCATAGCAAAAAAATGTCCTTGAAAACAGAACAAGTGAGGAAATTCAAGAATCATTTCATTACCTGAAAGCAATGATAAAAAAAGGAACCTAAACATCATTTCAAGGAATCATAAAAAGAAAACTGTCCAGATCTCTTAGAACCAGAGGGCAAAGTAAAAAATAGAAAGAATCCACTGGTCATTTCCTGAAACTCCACAATGAAAAATCACAGGAACATTATAAACATAATCCAGAATTTCAAGCAGCCAGAAAGGAAGAATTCAAGTTTCACAGAGCCACAGTCAAAATCACATAAGATATAGCGTCTACCATCATGAAAGAGTAGAGAACCTGGAATATGATAATCCAAACAACAATAAGATATAGACTTGGAAAACTGAATATAATCTTATAAGAAAGGAAATAGATTATTTACTGAAATAGAAGACTTCCAAGAATTTTTGATTTTAAAAAAAAAGCCGAGGTGAAACTATGAAATAAAATCACAGGAGTCAAGAAAAATATATTAAAAAAAAAAAGCTAAATGGGAGGGTAAAGTGTTTACATTCTTAAAGGAGAAAATGATAAATGTGTCCTCTCAAATTTCAGATGTCATTAATGGTAATAGTAAAAAGAGGACACTGAAAGGACAACGTACGACCACAAAATGGTCAACAGAGGGCAAAAGAAATGAAGGTGGGGAGGAAAATACCAGGAAGAAAAAGAGAGAGAGAGAAAGGGTGGGGAAATTTTTCTCACATAATTACTTAGAATACTATACAAAGAAGGATGAAGAGGTAGGTAGAGGAACAACACTTGACTCTCACTTTTATCTGAACTGCTCAAAGTAGGGAAGAATATACACACAATTGGGTGCAGGGATACATCTCATTCAACAAAGAAATTGGAAGGAAAGAAGAAAAAAGGAAACAAGAGGGAGGATAAATCCAAGGACAGATTAGTCTTAAGCAAAATAAACCTAACAACGAAGGTCTGATTGTGAAGAGGAACATAAAAAGAAAGAAAGAAAGTGTAAGAAACTGATTGGGGTCTGGGTGAAGAAAAGAAGAGAGGCAGGGGAGCAAAAATAGATTACATCAAACTGTGAGAACTGATGCTGAACCCACTGTTCACTCACCTATCTCTTCTTTGTATGAAAGGGACAGGAATCAAAGAGAGGAAAAAGTATAACAGAATAGGATGAAAGGAAATACACAATTAAGATTCATGACTGAATATGAATGAGATGGACTCATTCATGAAACAAAAGAGGATAGCAGAATGGATTAGAAAGAAAAATCCAATATATTGTTTACAAGAAACAGATTTGAAACAAAGATTCACTCAGAGTTAAAATAAGGGACTGGAGCAAAATCTGTTATGTTTCAGCTTGAGTAAAAAACAGCTGTGATAATCATGACTTCAGACAAGGCAACAGTAAATATAGATCTGATTAAAAGAGATAAACTATATTATACAGAACATATTATAGACTCAATATCTGTAGTAAATATGTCAAATATCATAGCATCTAAATACCTAAATGAGTTAAACCATAATGGTGGGGAACTTCAATGTACTCCTTTCACACCAAGAGAAATCTAACAAGAAGGAGGACGAGGAAGAGAAGGAAAGAACAAGAGGAAGAAGGGGGAGGAGGAGAAGAAGGGGGAGGAGGAGCAGCAGAAAGAAGAGAAGAAAGAGGAAGAGAAAGAAGAGGGGGAAGAGGAAAAAGAGAAAGAGAAGGAGAAGGGGAAGATGGAGAAGAGAAAGAGGAAGAAGAAGAAGAGGAAAAAGAAGAAGAAAGAACCTGAATAGAATTTTTTAAAGTTAGATATGACAGACTTCTTGTGATTAATGAATGGGAATCAAACAGAATATACATATTGCTAAGCAATATATAGAATCTTTATAAAACTGAACCTGAATTAGATCTTAAAAACCTCATGAACAAATGTAAAAAAATATTAATTATTAAATACATACTTTTAAAATGTTAAATACATATTTTACAAACCACAATGCAAAAAGGCATATTCAATAAAAGATGACCAAAATTACTAAGTAAATTGGAGATTAAATAACTTAATTCTAAAGAATGGGTGGGTCATTCATATAGAAATGAGAAATAATTTCATTGAAAATAAAGGAAACAATAAGACAACAGAGAAAACTTTTAGAGAGAAGCCAAGGCAGTCCTTCGGGGGAAATTTCTAACGCTAATCATAAACACATCAACAAAAGAGATAAAGAACAGATCAACAAATTGGGCATGCAACCAAAAAAAATACCACTCAACAAATTTTTAAATCTCCAATTAAACACCAAAATAGAAATCTTGAAAATCAAAAAAGCAATTAGCAAATTAAGAAAATTTCAAGTGAAAAGGCATTGAATTAATGAATGGCAGCTGTTTAAAAAAATAAGATAAATCATTAGCTAAATTGTGTTTTTGAAGGAATGAGGAAAAGCAAATTACTAGCATTAAAAATATAAAAGATGAATTCAGAAAACAATTTTAAAAAATTAGAAACTCTTTTGCTCAATTACATAATAAAAATGTCAGCGAAATGAATGAATAATCACAAAAATATAAACTGCTCAGTCTTTATTAACAGAACAAAAACTAGGGGACTTAACCCAATCTCAAAAAAATTGAATGAGCCATAGATAAATTTCTGGGGATAAGAGGGAGAAAGGGTCAGATAGATTTATAGGCAAATGCTACCAAATATTTGAAAAATTATTCACTCTAATATTACATAAGTTGTCTGAAAAAAATGAAAAGAACAGTATTTTATTTTTCCCCATTTACATATAAAAACAATTTTTAACATTCATTGCTAAAACTTTTGAGTTCCAAATACTCTCCTTCCCCGTTCTGCCTCATTAAGAAAATAAGCAATTCAATATAGGTTATACAAGTGTAGTCATGCAAAATATGTCCATATTTGTCATGTTGTGAAAGAAAACATAGACCAAAAAAACCCACAAGAAAAATAAAGCAAGTAAAAAAAATGCTTTAATCTGTATTCAGCCATCAGTTCTTTCTCTGGGGATAGACAGCATTATTCATCATAAGTCCTTGAGAGTTGTCTTAGATCATTGTATTGCTGAGAATAGGTAAGTCATTCACAGCTGATCATCTTATAATATTGTTACTTTGTATACCATACATTTTACTTTACATCAACTCATGTAAGTCTCTCCCATTTTTCTGAGAGCATCCTGCTCATCATTTCTTATAGCACAATAGTATTCCATCATAATCACATACTACAACTTGTTGAACCATTCCCCAACTGATGGGCATCCTCTCAATTTCCAATTCTTTGCCACCAGAAAAGAGCTGCTATAAATATTTTTGTGCATATAGATCTGAAAAGAACAGATTCTATCAAATTACTTCTATGATATAAATCCGATCCTATACCTAAACCAGAGAGATACAAAACAGAGAAAAAACCTGTAGCCTAATATTCCTAATGCACACAGATGCAAAAATTGTGAATAAAATATTAGCAAGAAGCCAAAGCAACAAAACACAAAGATTACATACAAGTTGGATTTATACCATCAATGTCTTGTCAGTTTGATATTAGGTAAAATATCAATACAAAGGGCCCTATTAATAACATGAAAAATAAAAATCATAATTTTATCAACAGATATGGAAAAAGCTTTTGGTGAGGTGCAATATTCATTGATGTTAAAAAACACTAGAACATATAAGAATAAATTAAACTTTTCTTCACATGAGAAGACAATTTCACTAGTAACTATCTAAAAGCCTATCTATTTCAGTACTATTTCTCTAAAACCAACAGGTAATGAACTAGAAGCCTTTCCAATAAGATCAAAAGTAAAGTAAAAATATCCATTATTGACATCATTATTTCATTCAGTGTTCAAATGCTAGCTATGGCAATAAAAGAAGAAAAAGAAATCAAAGGAATAAGTATAGGCAAAGAGGAAGCCTTTTTTTGCAAATGATATGATGGTTTTTCTACAGAACACTAAAATGTAAAATATAAATTAATTGAAACAATAACTTCATTAAAGTTGCAGGATATAAAATAAACCCACACAAGTAATCAGCATTTCTATGTATTACCAACAAAACACAGCAGCAAGAGATAAAAGAAATTCCATTTAAAATAATGACAGAATGTATAAAGTACTTAGGAGTTGGCCTGCCAAGGAACTATGTAAATACAACTACAAAATATTCTTTTTACAAATAAAGATAATCCTAAATAAATGGAGAAATATTAATTGCTCATGAGTAGACCAATCCAATATAGTAAAATGATAATATTACTTAAATTAATTTACTTATTTATTCAGTCTCATAACAATCAAACTGCAAAAAGATTACTTTTTAGGAATAGAAAAAATAATAATGAAATTCATCTGTAGGAACAAAAAGTCAAGACTCTCAGAGGATATAATAAGAAAAAAAGCAGAGGGGAAAAGGGATCCTAGCAGTCCCAGATCTCAAACTTTACTATAAAGCTATAATCATCAAAACAATGTTGTACACTGGTTAAGAAATAGAGAGATCTATCATTGAAACAAATTGGGTATATAACATGCAGAATCAAATGAACATAGTACACAGAAGCAACCTGTCTACTTGGGGTAAGAACTCACCATTAAACAAAAGAACTGGAAAGCACTCTGGCAGAAACTAGATACAGGTAAGAATCCCACATAATATACCAAAATGAGTTACAAAAAGGCACATGGGTACATTAGACACAATAAATGGCATCATAGACAAATTAGAGGATCAAGGAAGAAATTACCATTTGGATCCTTGGATAGTGAAAGAGTTCACAACCAAACAAAAGGTAGAGAGGATTATCAAAATAAAATGGACAATTTTGATCATACAAAATTTAAATGGTTTTGAACAAATAAAACCAATGCAGCTAAGATTAGAAGTTAAGCAGGTAACTGGGGGAAAATCTCTACAGCAAATTTCTCTGATACAAGTCTAATTTCCAAGATTTATCAACTGATTCAAATTTATAAGAATAAGTATCATTCTCCAATTGATAAATGTTCAAAGTATATGATCAGGAAGTTTTCAGGATTTTGGTTTTCCAAGGAGGAAACCCAAGCTCTTGATAACCACATGGGAAAAAAATGCTCCAAATCACTGACTAGGGAAATGTGAATTAAGCAACTCTGAGATTCCATGTCATACCCATTAGATTTGCAAAGCTGACCAAAAAAAAGGAGACTGACAAATGTTGGAAAGTCTATGGGAAAAACAAGCATATTAGCACACCTATCGGTGGATTTATGAATTAGTCCAGTCATTCTGAAAAGTAACAGGGAATCATGCCCCTAAAAGCCAATAAATTGTTCATTCCCTTTTCTCAGTGATAGCACTATTAGGTCTTTACACCAAAGAGATTAAAGAAAGAAGAAAAGGGATTCTTACGCACACATTTTACAGCATCTCTTTTTGTGGTTACAAATAACTAGAAACTAAGGCGATTCCCATCATTTGGGGAATGGCTGAATAAACTGTAATATAAAAATGCACTGAAATATGATTTCACTTCACATATTAAGATATTATGACAGGAGCCGTTTCAGAGAAGCCTAAGAAGATTTGTATGAACTGATACAAAATTAAAGTGAGCAGAATTGGGGGGGATAATTTATACAGTAACTATATTGTAAACACTTAAGAACTCTTGTCAACACGACTAACCATGATTCTAGAGTATTAATGATGAAACATGCCACCCTTATATTTATTACGAGAATTTTTTTTCTTCTTCTTTTTGCAATGAGGTAGGAAATGGAAGGAAGAGAAAACAGATTTTTAACTAAAAAATATAAAATTAAATTTAAGAAAATAAAATAAGAATTAGAATTTAAAAATTAAATGTAATTAAATAAATTAAATAAGCATTAGAATAGAGATACCTAAAATACCCCCCCAAAATCACTAACTTTAATAAGATTTGTTATTCTAAAGAATCTTTAATTTTCCCTTCAGAAGACATTATTTCATAATGAACCAGATGTTTCTTCTTTTGAATATAAAAAACTAAATTCAAATCTACTCCAATCCACAAATCATTTATTGTGTTTACAATATATAAGCTCTGTGTGTGTGTGTGTGTGTGTGTGTGTGTGTGTGTGTGTGTATGCACTGTTAGAAGCTATGGATTTTTTTTAAATTGTTAATCCACAAATGTAGGGAACTCCTGGTAAGAAAACTCCTTCCACAAATGCAGATTGCTAACTGACCCATAATTTATGGTCATAAAGAGCTAGCTGCCTGGGAAACTAAAAGATAAGTGGCTTGCCTGGGATCACAAAGCTAGTGTGTGTCAGAGGCAGAACTAAAACATGTAATCCTTATTCTGGAGCCACTTTCTGATCCACTGGTCCAAGCTGCCTCTCTCTGAACAACAAAGACAAAACAACACATTTTGTGCTCCAAGTGTTTGTATGTCACATGTTATTGAGCAATTGTAGCATGTAGCAACGTAAGTAAAATAACGTTTGGAACAGTCAAAATAATAGGAAAAATAGCCTGAAAACAACAGCCAAAAAATAACATTATTTGAGGTGCATGAGAATACTAATTCTAATAGTAAGGCAATTCAGGAAAGGTTTCTTACATGAAATGGCTCTTGAGTGCAGCCTCCCGGGACACTAGGAATTCAAACAACAATAGCTAACATTTATGTAGTGATTTAAGGTTTGCAAAGCACTTTACGAATATTATTTCATTTGATCCTTACAACAACCCTGGGAGGTAGATGCTATCATCATCTCTATTTTGCAGATGAAGAAACTGAGGCAGACAGAGGTTAAGTAATTTGTCCATTACTATCTATTTTTGTCATATAGCTTGTAAGTGTTAGAGCTCAGATTTGAACTCATATCTTTAGGACTCCAGGTCAAGAGCTTTATCTACTGTGCCACCTAACTTTCTTCTAAGAATCTGAGGTAATAAAGGAATGTATTCTATACATGACAGACAGCTTACCCAAAGGTACAGATGTGGGAGTCATAAAGCCTGTCTTGAAGAATAGAGAAAGGGGATCTTAGGATCATAGAGGAATCACTGAGGCCACTGAATGCAACTGCCTAATGTTATAGTTAAGGAAACTGAGGCACAAAGGTCACATACCTAATAAGTATCAGACAGGTGAATTCCAGTCTTCCTGTCTCTAAGTTCAGCACTGTGTGCTTCACAATTGAAGAATGATTTTAGGACCACAGATATTACCTCAATAAAAGATTATTCTCCTAGGAGAACAAGAGAGTCGATAGACTTGAATATTTTGAATTCATAATACTCTTCGGTAATGTTTCTCTTATCAAACTTGACTGACATTGTTGCCTGGAAACAAGGAAAAGAAAAACTAGAAATGCACTAGTATGACTGAGAAAAGCTGCATAATCACAGTGTACCTCAAAAGCATGCTGTAAGGAAAATATTCTGTACATTTTGGGGCAGCAAGGTAGTGCCATGGATGGAGTTCTGGGCCAGGAGTCAAGAATACCAGAGTGCAAATCAGGCTTCAGATTGTGTGACCCTGGACAAGTCATTCAACCCATGTTTGCCTCAGTTGCTTCATCTGTTAAATAAGCATAATACCTCCCAGGGTTTCTGTGAGGATCAGATGATATAATGATTGTAAAGCACTTAGCACAGTGCTTGGCACATAGCAAATGCTATATAAGTGCTAGCTTCCTCCACAAGTTCTCTCTAATCTCCCTTTTCCATACAGAGTCCCCATTTTTCATGCCCCCAAGACCAAGAGGAGCCATTGTACACTCCTTGCTTCCCATTGCCACTTTCAGAACTCCTGCTGCTGCCATCACTGTACATCCGCTCTTCCTTTGAGGTTTACTCCATCCCGCTATATCATCCCATCCAGATTTTAGCTTCCTTCCCAAAGGGAGGCCATCTCCAGTCATCCTGATCAGTCATCTGAGACCATTGGATCCAGATGGCTCAGGAGGAGAAAGTGAGGCTGGTGACCTTGCACAGCCATCTCTCACTCAAATCAAAGTCAATTGCAAGTCATGTCATCAACTCCCTGATGTAATGGTCCTCTTCGAGAATGAAAGACAAACACAGCAATAGCACAACCTTCCCAAAGAATTCAGTATTTAGTTCCTAGTCTTCTTCTCAACCCTAACCTCTGCTCTCACACTTGGTGACTTCAAACACATTGATGTCCTCTTAAAAACCTTAGTCTCCCAGCTCACCAACCTTCAATTCCCTTAGCCTACATCTTCACTCCACCTTGGGTACCTATATGAATGGCCATATCATAGATCTCAAACTCTGAACTACACCTCTGATCATATCCACTCAGCCTTCCATCTTTCCCTCTGCCTCATTTCTCTGGAACCTATCCTTCATTCTCACTGAATTCTAGTCACTCCATCCTTCTCTGCTCTGCCAATCCATCACTGCTACTCAAACTTATCTTAAAGCTGACTTTGTTTACCATTCTTGAATCCCTGTTCCCTTGTCTCATCATGTCTTGCCAATCTTTTACCCTAGGTCACCTCTATTAGCCAGCCAGCCTACTCCCAAGCTGCTGAATGGTGTTTGAGGAAGTCATGTATTATAAATTTATGTTATCTAAATTCAATTGGGGCAGCTAGGTAGTGCACTGGATAGAGTGTCAGGCCTGGAGTCAGGAAGACTCATCTTCCTGAGTTCAAATCCAGCCTCAGATGCTTATTAGCTGTGTGACCCTCGGCAAGTCACTTAATCCTGTTTGCCAGTTTCCTTATCCATAAAATGAACTGGAGAAAGAAATAGCAAACCTCTCCAGTATCTTTGCCAAGAAAGTCACAAATGGCATCATAAAGGATTACTTGAACATGGCTAAAATAACTGAACAACAACGATAAAAATCTCAACTGGATCTTTATGACTGAATAGCAATCTTTTTATTCTTTTCTGGCTAATTTAATCACATTTCTTACAGCAGTTGTTCCAAAGGTTATTCTTTCTTCAGCCCCTGGAGCCACCCCCAGCACCAGTGGATGATCTTATATCCTACCTTACTGAGAAAATTGAGGCCATCTGTCCTGAGAGTTTTCATCTCACTTTCTATACTCAACGTACCTCTAAATCAGGGGTTCTTAATATGGGGTCTGTGGAGCCCTTGAGGATCTGTGGATAGATTTTACAAGGTCCATGAATTTGAATGGGAAAACATTACATCTTTATTTTCACTAATTTTTAGTTTATTTTGTAATCTTACGTATTTCATTTTATGTGTTGTTATTATGTCAATATAAATATGATTCTGAGATGGGTTCCATAGGCTTCACTAGATTGCCAAAGGGATCCATAATACAATAAAGGTTAAGATTCCACATATTAACTCCTCTTTTATCTCATTTGCTCTTTCTTTTTAAGGACAGCCACTCTATTTGTGCCCTTAATCCTTTCACCTTTTCTTCTGTGGAAGCTTACATTATTCATCATCCCCTCTTCTGTCTCTTCAACTTCTCTCTCCCTATCTATTGGCTCCCTTGATGCTACCTACAAACATGGACAAGTCTCGCCCACCCTTAAAAATCCCTCACTTTGCTTTACATGACCTCTAGGGCTCATCCTCCTTTTCACTGGCAAGCTTGTCGAAAGCTATCCACTCTTAATGTCTATACTTCCTCACTACCCACTTATTTGTCAATGCCTTACAATCTGTTTTCTGTTCTCACTACTCTACGAAAACTGCTCTCTCCTTGCCTAGAGTAGGCATTTAATAAATGCTTGTTAAACCGAATTATCACTGTGCATTACCAATGCACAATTATCACTGACTGAGTCAGTGATCAAATAGAATCATCTTAGAAGGGTCTAGTCCTTTAAATTCATCAGTGTATGGAGCGTCCAATGAGGGAACTCCCTCTACCAACTGACAGCTGCCTGCATCTTAAGCTGCCTGTTCCACTTGTCCCAAGTCCATGTAAGGCATGTCAGGAGTGGGATTTGAAACTGTTGCATTCAAGGTTGTATCTGCTATGCCACAATGCCTCTCTAGTAAAATCACAGCATTGTCCAATATTGGAACTGAATAAGACCTGAGAGATCATTTTGTTTCTCTCATTTTACATATGGAGAAGCTGAGAGGCACAGAGTTTCAATGACTTGCCCAAGGTTACACAGCTAGTGAGTGGCAAACAATACAGGGGTCCTGACTCCAAAAAACAAAGTACCTTGCTGGGTACAGATTTATACACCCCATCTTCATTAAAATGTTAAAGAGGAAATTTCGCTAACCTCCTTTCCTTCCTGAATAAAGCAGTTATATTTGATGAACTATCAGCAAGTTATTTTTCCAAGAGTGATGAAGTATTTGCACTCAGCTATATTTATTTTCTCTCCAAATTCCCTCCTGTGCCCCAGGTCACAGTTTTGAGAGACAACTGACTGAGTTTATAGTATAGGCTATGGCTGAGGAATTGTCTTTGCCTGGGCAAAGGGAGCAGATCTGTGTGGGAAGCTTGAATCTACACTTTTATTTTTAGTACAATTGAGTTAAATTGGCCTACATGGAAAAAAAAATTCAGACTTTTTATTATTATGCTTAGGATAAAAGAATTATGTGAGATAATGTGAATCTCTGAGAACCTGAAACATGATAAAGCTGATCAAAGTGAGTTTTACATGCATCAAGAGGTATCTGGACTACCTGTTCAATATTCATACCTGGAGCCAGGAGGCCTGGGTTCAAATCCTACCTCAGATACTTACTACCTGTACTCTGGGTCCCAGTTTCCACATCTGCAAAATGAGAGCTTTGACTAAATGATCACTAATTTAGTTCCTTCTAGTTCTAAATCCTATGGTTCCTCAATAATATAATTTAACTTCCTATAGAAGATATTCCCCAAAAGACTCTGACTAGAGCTAACCTAATAAGAATATTAACCAAGTTAAGAAGTTTAAAGAATAAATTCTTCATTCTGGCATGAAGAGGTTTCCTTGATCATTTATGAAGATCAGAGCTGAGGGGAGATCTACAAAGTAAAGTGCAGAAAGGTCACAGAGACTCAGACTCAGTTCTGTGGACAGGAAGCCTAAATATCTGTGGGGTCCCACCAAGAACTTCGCCCCAGAAGAAAAGTAACCACTTGCCTACCATGATGACAGCAGTGGAATAATGGAGAACTCTCTGCATCAAGAAGAAACATTTTGGGACTGAGCATTCTGGTGTCAGGAATAGGTCCTACAAGAATATGAAATAGAAGACCAAGCAAGATAAAGGCCCATAAGCAACAAAAGACACAGCTATTATGTGGAAAAGCTAACCCAGGCCTTACCCTTCATTAACCTTATTAGGTAGAAAGGGTGTCAACTCTCTAGTCACACCCCCTTCTTTCCTCTTAGAGGGGTAGGCTTAAATCCCAGGGTAGTAGAGTCATAGAATCACAGCTTTATACCTAGAAATTATCTAAGAGGTCATCAATCCCCTCATTTTACAGTTAAGAAAACTGAGGCTTAGAAAGGTTAGGTGACTCGTCAAGTATCATACAGTTAGCAAGTGTCTGAGGCAGAATTTGAACAAAGGAGACTGTAGGTCACCAGGGGAGTTGAAGACCATGAATTTCCCCCAAGATTCTGTCCTGAGTCCTCTTTTCTTCTCCCTCTATACCATCTCATTTAGTAAACTCATCAACTCTGATAGATTTAGTTATGATCTCTATACAGACAACTCTTACATATTTATATATACATATATACACATGTATTTGTATATGTAATATATGTACCTGAAAAATATATATATATATATATAATTTCAGTCCTAGCTCCAGTCTCACATGATCAACTGTCTTTTGGACACCTGAACTAGATGTCCTGTAGACATTTCAAATTCAATTTCCAAAATATAATTTGTTACCTTTTCCCCTAAACCTTCCCCTTTTCTAAAGTTCTCTATGTTTCTTGAGGGAACCTCCATCCTCCCAAGCTCACAATCCCAATGTCATCTTTGACTCCTCATTTGTATTTACCTCATATCTAATCTCTTGCCAAGTCTTGTCATTTCTACCTTCACAACATCTCTCATACAATTCCCTTTCTCTCCACTCACACAACCACTATCTTGAGGCAGAATGCGTGGTCCCAAAATTTCTCTTCTTGATCCAGAAAGTTCTCCATTATTCCATTCCTGTCATCATGGTGGGCAAGTAGTTACTTCTCTTCTAGGGCTACAGATGTTTTAGGCTCCCTCTCCACAGTACTGAGTCTGAGTCTCAGTTGCCTTTCTCTTCCCCACTTCATCAGCTCATGTCTGGACTCTTGCAATGGTAATCTCATTGGTTTCTCTGACACTAACCCAAGCTCCACCCAAAGTGATCTTCTCAAGCACAGGTCTGATCACATCATCCCCTCACTCAAACTTCACTGGTTCCCTCAATATCCTCTAGGAAAAAATATAAAATCCTCTGTTGAGGATTTTGAGGCCCCTCTCAACCTGAGCCAATACAACACTTTTAGTCTTTTTAAACTTTACTCCGTTCACACACTCTAAAGTCCAACAATGTTATTCCTTGCCCAAGAGACTCCATATCCCAATTCCATGCCTTATCACTGGTTGTCTCTCATGTTCTCTTGCCTCCCTTCCACCTCTTGTCTTTTTCAAACTTAACTCAAATTCCCCCCTCTACTCCTCCACCTTAAACACCCCCCACTTTCTGTTAATGCCTTCCTTCCAAGACTACCTTCCATTTACACTGTAGATATCTTGCAGATATATTTTTGCATATTTTCTCCACCAGTTAAAATGACAGTTTCTTGAGTTCAAGGACTATATTTTTTGGCCTTTTTTTGTACCTCAGAGCTTAGCATACTGCCTGATAGTTAGTAACTACTTAATAGAAGTCTGTTGACTTGCTGACTATAGAAATGACAAGATCTAGCAACTAATTAGATATCTCAGGTAAGAGAAGAATGAGGAGTTTAGGATGACATCAAGGTCATAAATCCAAGCAACTGAAAGAATGCTGGTACCCTCAACAGAAACAGGGATGTTCAGAATAGGGCTATCAGTCAATCTATCAGCTAGCATTTATTAAGCACCTACTATGTGTTAGGTATAATGCTAAGTGCTGGGGATACCAAGAAAGACAAAAGATAATTCCAATAATTTTTTAAGTTTGGTGAAAGATTTATTTTTACATCTTTCCAAAAGGAAAAAAAATAGTACTAAATGACATAAATTAAATTTTAGCTAAGTGCACCCAAGATTAGGAGGGAAGCAGAAAACTTGGAAAGAATTTTTATAACCAGTGTCTCTGATAAAGGCCTCATTTCTAAAATATATAGAGAACTGAGTCACATTTATAAGAATACAAGTCATTCCTCAATTGATAAATGGTTGAAGGATATGAACAGGCAGTTTTCAGATGAAGAAATTAAAGCTATCTCTAGTCATATAAAAAAATGCTCTAAATCACTAGTGATTAGAGAAATGTAAATCAAAACAACTCCAAGGTACCACATCACACCTATCAGATTGGCTAACATGACAGAACGGGAAAATGATAAATGCTGGAGAAGATGTGGGAAAATTGGGACACTAATGCATTGTTGGTGGAGTTGTAAACTGATCCAACCATTCTGGAGAGTCATTTGAAACTATGCCCAAAGGGTTATAAAAATGTGCATACCCTTTGACCCAGCAATAGCACTTCTAGGACTGTATCCCAAAGAGATCATACAAATGGGAAAAGGACCCACATGTACAAAAATATTTGACACAGCTCTTTTTTAGCAGTGGCAAAGAATTGAAAATAGAGGGGATGCCCATCAATTGGAGAATGGCTGAAGAAGTTGTGGTATATGGTATACTATTGGGCTATAAGACATGATGAGCAGGCAGACTTCAGAAAAATCTGGAAAAACTTATATGAACTGATGCTGAGTGAAATGAGCAGAACCAGGAGAACATTGTACACAGTAACAGCCACATTGTGCTGTGACTGACTTTGATAGACTCATCTTCTCTCAGCAATGCAAGGATCTAAGTCAACTCCAAAGGGCCCATGATGGAAAATGCTATCCACATCCAGAAAAAGAACTATGTAGTCTTAATGCAGATCGAAGCATGTTATTTGATCTCTCTTTTTTTCTTTTTGTTTTTGTTTGTTTCTTCTGTCTCATGGTTTCTCCCATTGGAGAATGTTATTGTACTATAAGAAATGATGAGCAGGATGCTCTCAGAAAAACCTGGAAAGATTTGCATGGGCTGATACAAAGTGAAATATACTGTGTACAAAGTAACAGCAATATTCTAAGATGATCAGCTGTGAATGACTCAGCTATTCTCAGTAATACAACAATCCAAGACAACTCTCAAGGACTTACGATGAAAAATGCTATCCAACTCCAGAGAAAGAACTGATGGTGTCTAAATACAAATTGAAGCATACTTCATTTAATTTTTAAAAAAATTTAAAAATAAAAATTTTATCAATCTGGAAAAACAAACAAATAACTATGTATAAGCAAGATAAATACAGAAATAAATTGGAAATCATCTGTAGGACAAATGTACCAGAATTAAGAGAGATCAGGAAAGGCTTCTTGCCGAAATTGGGACTTAAGTGAAGGAATCTAGGGAAGTAAGGAGGCAGTTCCCGGTATGGGGACAGTCAGTGATAATGCCCAGAGTCGAGACATGGAGTGTCATGTGTGAGGAGCAGTGGGGAGACCAGTATCACTGGATCACAGAGTACATGGTGGCGGGGATGGGTAGGAGGTTGATGATGTAATTTGTCAGAAGCCTGAAAAGGCAGAAAGGGGCCAGGTTATTAAGGACTTTGAACATCAAACAGAAGATTTTATATCTTATTCTGGAGCACACAGGGAGCCACTGAAGTTGATTAAATAAGGCAGTGACATGGTCAGACTTGTACTTTAGGAAGATCAATTTGACAGCTGAGGAAAGGATGGCCTAGTGTGGGGAAGAGACTTGAGGCAGGGAAACCACCAGCAAGCTATTTCAATTGTCCAGGAATGAGGTGAAAAGGGCCTGCACCAAGGTGGTAGCAGTTTCAGAGGGCAGAAGGGAACTTAGAGGCAAAATGTTACAAAAGGAGAAATGACAGGACTTGACAATTGATTGGTTATGGGGGGGTGCGAGTGAGAAGTTGAGTATGACACATAGGTTGTAAGTCTGGGTGACTGAAAAAAATGTTGGTACTCTCCATAGTAACAGGGAAACTTGGAAAGGGGAATGAGTTCAGTTTTGGACATGTTGAACTTCAGATATCTAGAGGCCATCTAGTTCAAGATATCCAATAGGTAGTTGGACATATGATACTAGAGGTCATGAGAGAGGTTAGAGCTGGTCAAATAGATCTTAGAATTATCTGTGTAGAGAGGATAGTTAAATAAATGGGAACTAAATGAGATCACTAAGTAAAACACTATAGAGGGAGAAAAGAGAAAAGCTCAGGACAGAGCCTGGGGTAGGGAAACAATGAGGGAGGGATAAAGGGGAGAAACACATGGTTAATGGGAATGACTTAGATGAAGATTTAGCAGAGGAGACTAAAAAGAGTGGTCAGAAAGGCAGGAGGAGAACCAGGTGAAAGCAGTGTCACAAACCTAGAGAGAATTGGGGGAGAAAAATGAGCTGTTTTTGAAACATATTGAGTTAAAGATATCTATAGGCCATCCAACTGAAAGTGTCCAACAGGCAGCTGGTGATGAATTATTGGAGCTAAGAAGAGAGATTATGGCTGGATATATAAATATTGGAGTCATCTGCATAGAGATAATTAAAACCATGGGAGTTGACTAAGATACCAAGTAAGAAAGTATCAAGAAAGGAGAGGAGAGCCCAGTGTAGAGAATTAGGTTATATCTTCAATTAGGGGACAGAATAATAATAACTAGCATTTATATTATGCTTTAAAGCTTGCTTACAAATGTTATCTGAGTTGATCTTTATAACAACACTATGAGGCAGGTGCTATTATTATCTCCATTTTGCAGATGAGGAAGCTGAGGCTGAGAGGTTTTGTCTTAGACAAGATTTGAACTTGGGTTTTCTTGACTATCCACAGTGGCCTATCTACTAGCTGCACGTGACAAAGAAAACTGAAGCACAATAAGATAGGTAAAGGGAAAACCTAGAGGGAGTAGCATCACGAAAGCCCAGAAAGGAAAGTGTCTTGGAGGGAAGGGTGATCAACATTGTTAAATGTTGCAGAAAAGTTAAGAAGTGCAAGGAATGAGAAAGGGCAATTAGATTTGACAGAAAAGAGATTGCTGGAAAATTTGGAGACAGAAGTTTCTATTTAGAAGACAACGAAAGGAGGGGAAATGGAGACGATGAGAGAATATGATTTTTTTCAAGAGGCTTGGCTGAGAAAGGGAAGAGAGATAAAGGATGAAAATTTGCAGGCTAATAGGGTCTAGTGAGGATTTTTTGAGATTTGGAAAACTTGGTATGTTTATGGGCAGGAATAAGGATGAGAGAGTGGAGGAATGATGAGGGCAATCTGCTAGAGAATACAGGAGGTAATTGAGTCAATTGCACATGTGGAGAGGTTGGCTCCAGTTAGGAGAAGGGCAACCTCTTCATCACAGACTAAAGTAAAGTAGGAAATAATAGGGGTGGATGTTAAAGGGTTTTGAGATGATGAGAAGAGAATTCTCAGCAAATGACTTAGTTTCTTGGTAAAGAATGAGGCAAGACATATAACTAATGGAGTGGTGGGGAAAAGGATTATAAGGGAGGCTTGAGTAGTGGAGAGAAAATTTGGAAAAGCTACTGTAGTGAGTATAATAGAGAATCATTAAGCAAGGTGTAAAGGATTGCCTTGCTGAAATGAAGGCTCAGTCGAGATTAGATAACGTACATTTGTAGTATACCTAGTCATCAGCATGCCTGCTGATGACTTCCTCCTGCTTAGTTCAGCATCTCATGATTAGGATTGGAGAGGGCAGGTAATGGGTTAAATCAAGAGTTGGGGTTTGGTAAGGGATGAGTGACTATAGAAGAGGGGACTAAAGAATTCAAGAGTTGAGGATAACATAAGGTTAAACTGGTTCACTAAGATGCTAGGGACAAAAAGACAGAAATGAAAATAGTTCTTACCCTCTAGAAATTTAAATTCTTCTGAGATGATGTGACATGTACACAGGAAAGTATAATGCAAAGTAAGAAGTAAAGGCAGGGGGTAGCTAGGTGGCGCACTGGCCCTGGATTCAGGAGGACCTGGGTTCAAATCCGGCCTCAGACACTTAACACTTTACCAGCTGTGTGACCCTAGGCAAGTCACTTAACTCCGATTGCTTCACCAAAAAGTAAAAAAAGAAAAAGTAAAGAGAGCCAAAAAGGATGACAGTAGTTGAGTGAGAGAACTAACAGCTGGTGCATCACAAAGGGCTACTCTCAGGAGATGGCAAGGGAACTTCACCTTGAAGGCAAAGAATCTGAAAAAAGGATAACATGGCCAAGAATGAAGGTAAAAGATACAAAGTAGAAAGTTGCAATAGGTGTATATGAAACAAAAGTTGCATTATCTGGAACTAAATAATGTCAAATGAACATAGGAAAAATCATTTGCCCAGGCACATCAACAAGATGTAGGTGGCAACCCAGAACTCCCACTCCCAAAGAATGCTTTGTTCATTGTCCTGGGTGTTGAACCACTAACTAATGAAACTCCATTGATGCAATCAGTTTATTATGGATTAATGAGTATTCAAAGGATAATACTTGAGGACTCTTTTCATTTCAGGGAAATCTGTGGGTGAGCATGCCAAGGGTATATGAGGGTTCAGTGGGGTGAACAAAACTGCTCCTAATTCATTAGTAACCAGTGCTATTCTTTCTGAGTAATTAGAGGCTCTAATTTAACTGAGACGTAGAATTGCACCATGGGTAGAAGGCCATTCTTACAGTTTGTAACAAACCTGGTTCAAGTCCTGCCTGACAGGAATTAGCTGGGTGATCATGGACAGGTCACTTAAACTTTCTAGACACCATCACAATTCTTTACAATCTAAAGTTACCAAAGAGTCGTAGCACTGAGAGGATGAAATCTCATGTCTGGATCAAACATTGAACTGAGAAAGAAGATAATTTTTAAAAATGTTATTTCCTAATATAAAAAGCTACTTATAAGCATTCCTGCTAGCTGGAAAACTGTGTAATTATAATCACTGAGTTGTCCCCTAACAAGACATGAGAAAAATGCATCTCCTTCCTTTTTTTGGTTGGGGAACAGTGTGTCTACTCTTAGACTCAGCTGATACATTGGCTAGTTGTGTGGAGCCAATTTTATTTTCTTCTTCATCCCTTTGCCAAGGATGATTTGTGGAGTAGCAAAACTGTGTGCAATGTACTTTGAAATTAAAGTAATGCAAAAATGAAGATATTAATAAAAACAATTTTAAAAAATGAATTCCTACTGCAAAGTAGTATAAGAGTACATACTGGGTCCCAAAAGCTAGATCACCAGGCATCCCCCAAACCTACTTCCCTTTCCCACCTTTCTCATTTCTATCAATGTTATAATTTTCACAATCACTGAAACACAAACCCTTAGACTCATCTCCAGGCCTTCCTTATTCCTCAGCCTATATAGAGTCCTGTCTAGTTTTTCTTCAAAATGATTTTCACATCCATCTCTTCTTTTCAGTTCCCATGGTTGCTATCATATATGGCTGTAGAAGCTTCTAAATAAGTTTCTTAGCCTTCAGTTTTTATTCTTTTTAATCTATCCTATATGTTACCATAAGACTCCTGGATCATTGCCTTCATCATATCACTCCCTCATTCATAAACCTTTAGTGATAACCCACTATAGAAAGGAAAAAATCTAAAACCCTCAGTATGGCATTCAAGGTCCTCAATAATCTACATTTAACCTAACTTTCCAATTTTATCTCCCACTATTCTTCACTTTGAACACTTTGCTCGACTAGGCAAGTCTTATCACACCTGAAACAAACCATGATTGTTTCAATGATCCCTCTATGTCCTTTATTTATATAGATCTCTGCATCTGCTATCCATCTCCAGAGAAAGAACTGATATTGTCTGAATATAAACTGAAACATGTTTTTCCTTCTTCTTTCTTTCTCTCATTCTTATTAGAGTCTTCTTGTACAAAATGACTAATATGAAAATGTTTTACATGATTGCACATGTATAAGGTACATCGGATTGCTTACTATCTCAGGGAGGGAGGGATAGAATTTGGAACTCAAAACTTTTTTTTTTGCTTTTTTTGTAAGGCAATCGGGATTAAGTGACTTGCCCAGGGTCACATAGCTAGTAAGTGGCATGTGTCTAAGGCTGGATTTGAACTCAGGTCCTCCTGACTCCAAGGCCAGAGCTCTACTTACTGTGCCACCTAGCTGTCCCTGGAACTCAAAACTTTTTAAAAACATTTAAAAAATGATTTTAACATGTGTTTGGGGGGAAATAAAATATTATATAAAAATAAAAAAATAAATCTATGCATAAGCATTCCTCTCCAACCATCTAAATCTTATCTATTCTTCAAGTCTACCTCCAAGAAGTCTTCTCAGAACTTAGACCACCTCAGCTTATATTGATCTTTCCTTTCTCTGATCTAAAACACTCATTATGTCTATCATTCATCTTAGCACTTAGTCATAATTACTGGGTTCTGTTATTTTAAATTGATATTTAAATATATATATATAAATTCCATAATTATACTATATGTTAATACAAAGAGGGAGAGAATATCTGGGGAAATGAATATTAAGAAAGGCTTTATTCAGAAGATGGTAACCGAGTTAGGCCTTGAAGGATGATTCTCAGGGGGAGAATTGAGGAGGAAATAAACCCAGTCATGGAAGATGGCACTGGAGTAAAAAGCTCTAAAGTATATGGAAGTAGCTATTAGTCCAATTTGCCTCGAACATAGGGGAACAATGCAAAATAAGGCCAAAAAAGGTAGGAAGGAGGCCAATTGAAGGAAACCTTTAATGCCAGCCTGGGGAGTTTACATTTTATCTTAGAGTGAACTGAAGGTTTTTGAGCATGGGAGTGTCACAAAAGACCTGGTAATTAGAAAGAATATTCTGGTCGATATGAGGAAGTTGGTTGGAATGAATGAATGCATGAATGAAAAGGCATTGATTAAGTACTTACTATAGAGGGTAGATGGAAAGAGTTCATATTTTAACAATCAAGGCAAGAGGTGATGAGGAATCCAACTAGGAGGTTAACAATGTGGACAGAAGCACCAGCCCTGGATTCAGGAGGACCTGAGTTCAAATCCGGCCTCAGACACATAACACTCACTAGCTGTGTGACTCTGGGCAAGTCACTTACCCCCCACTGCCCAACCAAAAAAAAAAAAAAAACAACATAGACAGAGAGAAGAGGATGACACAAGATAGAGGACTAGCATGAAATGAATAGCAGAAAGGAAAAGTGACAAGGTATTAAAGGGCAGAAGACAGAGAAAAACTAAACTGGTTAACTATGAAATCAAGACGATGAAGATAGGGAAGTAAGACGAGAGCAGGGGTGATGGATGGACTGGGAGAACAAATTTGGTTGAAAGTATTAGAGGTCATGATGAAGGTGAAGAATAGATGTAGGAGCAATCAAGCATAGAGAGAGATGGAAGGACAGGAAATTATTTCAGAGAAAGGAATTTCACATAACCAATGCTTGCTGATTGGTTAATTGATCAGTTTAACAGTCTGTGGGGCGACAATCTCATTGAGTGGCTGAAGTAGAGTGGAGATGTGCCCTGTATACAACAGAACCTTAATAAATGTTTATTGAGTTGTTAATTGACATCACTCCTTATATGATAAGCCTGCAATTAGCCTCAGAGTATTTCAAGCACATTATTCAACAGAAAAGACTGTCCTGCGTTGAAGAAAAGAAGGGTTAATTCCTTAAATTAAAGAAATAGCCTACTGTTTGACACTGGCTGGATTGCAGAAATAGCAGGGATGAATCATCACTCACTCATATTCCAACGCGGCTGCTTATCTCTCCCTTTCCATCTAACCCCAAACCCAATATAATTCAGTTCATTTACAAAGCCAGTCAGCCAACACTTACCAAATGCCTTCTATGTGCTAGGCATTGTGCTAAGCACTGGTGGATCTTATCTTAGTTAATCTTCCATTGCCACTGTCACAGAGAGGTTTCACTCTCAAACAGGATGGCTTGTGCCTCAGCTTGGTAGATTTCTTTACAATATTACTAATATGCACTTTAGTCACATGGTAGCCAGGGTATATTTTTGACTGACAAATAAGTCAAGTACATCTTCTAAATAAATCATTAGCTATGGGGGTTTTTTTCATTCTTTTTTGTGTCCCCAGTGACTAGCAATCCTTGGCACACAGTAGGCATTTAATCAATGCTTGTTGATTGAATAATAGATAATTCCTCTCCTGCTATCATCCTTCACATTTCATTTCTACTGCCAGAATCCTTATCACCTCACAGCTAAACTCCCACTGCCAATAGTTTTTTAATTGGTCTCCCTTCCTACAGCCTTTTCACTGCTCTACATCAGACTGGTCATTCTTCATAGGATTAGAGCCCAGCTTATATAAATTCACAGATCTATGATCCTGAGAGAGTTCTTAGAGTCCATCTAGTTCAATCAATTCATTTCAGTTGGAAAACTGAAGAGAAAAAAAAATCCCTTTGTTTCCTCTAAATAAAATAATTCTCATCAATAGCATCAATAGGTAGGAAGGAGGCCAATAGCAGTCTACATTTTGCTAAGGTCACTTGCTGGTCCCTTGAGTACAGAGTAGGGCTATTTTCCATTTCAGGAAACTGAAATTCAGGGAATTGCCAGTAACTTACCTAAGTATCCATGGTGGAATTTAAACCTGGTGGTCATTCTAAGAACAATAACAAGCACAATAATCACAACCACCACCACTATTACCATGATCTTCACCATAATATGTATATAGCACCTACTATGTACCAAGCACTATACTTGTAAGTGCTTTACAAATGTAAACATGATATCATTTGATCCTCACAACAGCCCTGGGAGGTAGGTGCTACTATTATCTCCATTTTACAGCTGAGGAGACTAAGGCAAACAGTTAAGTGGCTTGCCCAAGTTCACACAGCTAGTAAGTACCTGAGACTTCCTGACTCCAGGGCCAGCTCTCTATTAATTGTACTATTTAGCTACCCACACTACCACACTGTTTTCCACATATAGCTGCTAAGTAAATATTCCTGAAGCACTACGTCAATCCAGTAAACATCCTTTTCAAAAACCTTCATTAGCTCCCCAGTTAATAAAATACAGATTTGTTAACCTTGAATTCAAGACTTTCTATATCAACAACATACCCATAGGGTACATTTCCAGCCTTATGTCCCAACACCCTCCCAAATGAACCTTATCCTCTGGCCAGATTGAATAACTTGACATTCCTTAAACATGTCTTATGTGCTTCTGTACTTCTACAGTGTAAAATGGTATAGAATCTCTGTCGTTGCTCATTATGTGCTCTTGTTTTGAAATACCCTGACTCACCCACCCCTTTCTGCCTGAGAAAATTCTACCTCTCCTTAACAGCTCAGATAAAATATCATCTCCTCCATGAAGCCTGTACCAATTACCCTAAATCGAAATAATTCCACTCTCCTCTGATTTCTAACAGTTTGTAATGATAATAATAATAATAATAATAATAATTTTAGTAGTAGTGGTGGTGGTGGTACTGCTAATAGTAGTAGCAGCAGCAGTAATAGCAATAGTAATAGCCAGCATTCACATAGCACCTTAAAGTTCGCAAAGTGCTTTGTATATGTTATTTCATTTGATATTCCCAACATAGCAGTTATCATTTGTTTCTTCAGAGGCATTCTTCAAGCTCTCTTTATATCAAATGGATATCAGTAGAGGTTAGGAGCCATCCATTGGTTGTCCTTAACCCCAATTACATGGCCAGCCCACCTTTTTCAGTAATGCCTCTTTCTGGTAATGTCCTTTATGTCACTACTTTCATGCAGTTATACATTGCTAATATACTATATTAGCAATGATCATGCTCAGCATGTACCTTTCCATTGCCTTTTGGATGACCCTCAACTTTAATTCTTTGGAGACCAATATTTCATGAATCACAATCATAAAATAATGGAGTCATTACCACATGAGATATGGAGTCATTTCTAGATTACATTCTATATAAAGTATAACATCTTGCAAACACTAGAGAAATCTTATCATCCAATTATATAAACTACACTTCTATTGTCCTTCTTGTGAAGTGGCTTTAGGAAAGCTATTCCAATCATTCATTTTCTTTTATTGTTATTATTATTGTTAAATTTTATTTTTAACTTATGGAATAAAACAAGCATTTCCATAACATAGTACAATAAAGAGATGATTGCACATGAAACTGCAAATCTATTATGCACAACTTGTTATTCCTTTCAAATATACAAAATTATCATGTAAATTTCTTTTTTTCTCTTCCCTCCACCCTGCCCTGGTGATGCCTACTATTAGACATAAATAATTAGACATAAATAGGTGCGTGTGTGTCTATACATACATACATATATAATTATTTTATACATATTTCTACTTATCAGTTCTTCCTCTGGATACAGGTAGCAACTTTCTTCATATATCCTTTATAGTTAATTTAGATATTTATAGTAGTCAAAATAACCTGCTTCTTCAAAGTCACTCTTTTTTTAAAAATTTTTTTTTAGGTAATTGGAGTTAAGTGACTTGCCCAGGGTCACACAGCTGGTAAGTGTCAAGTGTTTGGTCAGAGGCCAGATTTGAACTCAGGTCCTCCTGATTTCAGGGCTGGTGCTCTATCCCCTGCGCCACCTAGCTACCCCCTCAAAGTCTTTCTTAAAACAATATTGTTACTGTATACAATTTTCTCTTGGTTTTGCTCATTTTGCTCTTCGTTGTTTTGTACAAGTCTTTCCATGTTTTTCTAAAATCATTGAACTCATCATTTCTTATAGCACAGTAGTATTCAATCACAATCACGTACCACAACTTGTTCAGCCATTGACTAATTGATAGGCATCCCTGCAATTTCCAGTTCTTTGCCACTGCAAAGAGAACTGCTATAAACATTTTGGAACATAGAAGTTGTTTTCCTTTTCCCTTAATTATCTTCAAAAATAGACCAGTAAGGGGTATTTCTGGGTCAAAGGGTGTAGAGAGCTTAATAACTCTTTGGGCATAATTCTAGATTGTTCTCCAAAATGGTTGGATCAGTTCACAATTCCACCAACAATGAATTAGTGTTCCAATTTTTCCACATCCAACAATCATTCATTTTTAAATGATAGCAACAGATTGTTGGTTTTCATTTTTGTTTTTAATATTTCTTGAATTTCTTATGGAGTTCCAGAATGAAGTTTAAGGAAGATTTTTTAAAGAATGAATTTTGCTTTCAATGACCATAAAAATAAAAACTAAATTAAAAAATTTTGAAATCCAAAGGCTTAAATTCAATAATAGTTATTATATAGATAATGACTTTTAAAAAATTGTTTAATTCAAATGACCACTTCCAAGTCCATGTAATAGTTGACTTTGTAGTCAGGAAGACCTGGGTTCAAGTCCTACCTCTGATACTTACAAGGTTGTGAACACAGGAAAGTCATTTAACTCCCTAACACTACAAGTTACACATGAGTTATTGAACTGCATCATTGGAAGGAGTTTCCATTCTGGGAATTCCCCACACCACTGAAATCACAGGTTTGATTTCCTCCTATCTAAACACGCTCCTCCCCCCACACACAAATAAACTGCCTTCCAAATTCACTAAGTGACTCTTGCATTTTTAAAATTACCTATGTTAGCTTGGGATTTCAGTGCATTTTCTCCAGTAGCTATAACTGAACAATGGGCAAATTTGTTCATCTCAATTTGAAAATAGAGAGATGAAGACAGCCCTTAGAATGATGCTCTGTCCTGGTAACCTCTCTTACCTCATCATGTCTACTCCAAGCATTTTCACAAACAGAAAGGATTTCAATTCTCAAAGCAACACTGCCTGGAAGCTATGTGCCAAGTTTCATCATCTTTATTTTATAGAATGAGAAGCTTGGGCCTAGGGAGATTTCCTTAGAAATCAATGGTGAAACAGTGAGTCAGACTGAGAGTTGCTGACTTTCTGTCCCCCTCCTCCATCTCCTGGATCTGTAGAAATTGGTTTTGTGCACATAGAGCAGCAAGATTTGGTGAAATCATTAGGGACGAGTTCTGGGTCTCATTTGAATATTTTTTTCACCTGTGAGAAAACAAGAACAACAACAATGCCTGCTCTTCAGAATAACCTGCTTTGGATTAGGTAAAAGAAAAATGGAAACTGTTCCCACTCTATAGCGAAGGGACCAACAGGCAACCTTAGCAAAATGTAGGTTGCTGATGATGACTGATGAGATAATTATTTTATTTATAAAGAAGCAAAGGATTTTTTCTTTTTCTCCCTCACAGCAATAATTGTGTAGGCGCTGCACAACATATTGAAGAAGGAACACTTCTTCTACAGAGGAAATACTAAAGATTTACATGTTTTTATGTGTGTAGAATTTAAATAAGCAGAGGGATGATTGCTCCTTAATGATGGTCACCAACCTTTTCTGATGCAAGCTCATGCATTTTATGAGCATTGACAATTAAACTATAATAATTCCAAAGTTACCTTGCATTCTTAGATTCTGTTTACATATCAGACTGACTGAACAAGCAGGTCCCCTTTCAAAGAACTGTTTAGACTGTTCCATTACTGCAAACAGAAGAGGAAGTCTTGTCTGTTGGTCACTTCATCTCATCTGATCTCAGAAGCTAAGAAGGAACAAACTTGGTCAGTATTTGGAAGAGACACCACCAGGGAATAGCATGTGCTATACGTTATGACTATCACTAACTTTTAAAGCAGAGGATTCTAAAGATTCTATGGGAATCTTTGGGTTGATAGTTTGATTTCATCTTAGACAAGATAGTAGTATTTTATCATGACAGACAAGAATGTCAAACTGAATCTCATAAAATGAAATTTAATAGGCTCTAGACATCAATTTTGCAAGTAAAAGATGTAAAAGGCATATCCCAACAGCAGACCATCTGAATGTTTTCTGGGGGTTTTAGTGGAATTAATATTTAATATGAGTCAGTAGTCTGATATTGCACCCAATAAAGGCAATTTGATTTTAGGCTACATCATGAGATGCCTTTCCTAGAATTCTTAGCTTGAGGAGTTTTGATATTTAGGATTTGAAAAACTGTCTAGTCCTCCACTTTCTCGATCATATCCCTAAGGAGATGCTAGCCTTGCTGAACTCTACCCTCATCAGATTCTAGCTGGACTCATGTTCAGTTCTAGACATACTACAAAAGACATTACTAAACTGAAGAGTGTCTAGGAGAGAACAAAGATGTTGAAAGACCTTGAAATCAGTCCAAATGATGACTTACTGAAGTAACTAGATATGTTTGAAAGCCTAGAGGAGATACTTCTGGGTCATGTGACCAAGATGGAGGAGTAGAGATTCTGGCAAACTCTCAAAACTCCCAAACACAATAGTTATGCACAAAATAGTTATGCTGTCTTTGCAGGACCAGACACCAAAATCCAATGAGGTAACAACCTGATGAATTAGCCAGAAGAGAAGGCTAATCTTTAATCCCTAAAGCATTCAGTCAGCACCCTCTCCCATGCCAGCTTGTGTGCTGACATCCACTCATCCATTTCCTTGCTGCTATTTAGTTCTCTGTTGGCTGCTCCTGCTATTACCACCTGTTTTTATTGCTACCATTCTGTGGCAATAAACAGAAGACCTCTCCTGCCCCCTCCTTGTGGTCAGGAGGTGGAGGTACCAGAAAGAGGAAGCATGCTTTATGCTCTGACTATGGTGGCAGTGTGCTGCAGCAGAACTAAGTCAGAGAGTTAAAGAACCAAGGTAAATGAGGGAGAGCACCAGAATATATGCAAGGCTACATAAGGCCTGAAGGGAAAGGGACTGTCATCCAGCTGTGGTCAGTTTTGTCCTCCCAGAAATCACTTGGCAGGGACTAAGACTGGTAAATAATAAAGTGCCAACATGAGAGAAGTTTGAGACAATTTTGAGATTGCTTGGGGGGGGTCATTAAAAAGGGAGTCAGAAAGTGGAGGATAAGAGAGAAAAATGTATATTATCAAATATCTTAGCTGGAAGAAATGCCTAGAGATTTGGGGATGATATGATGGCTGCCTTAAATTATTTGAAGGCTATCATGTGAAACACCAACCAATGCGTAGTGATAGAACTGAAGGAAAAACTTGGAGCAACTTGCAAAAATTGTGAGGAGGCAGATTTAAACTTGATGTGAGAAAACTTCCTAGTAATCAAGCTCTACGAAAGTGAAATGGACTACCTTGGAAGGCAGTTGGTTCCCCTTCAGGAGAGATATTTAAGCAAAATTTGTTGACCACATGTTGTGTTATTGTTCAGAAATGGATTGTACAGGTAGCCATTGAGGTCCCTTCCAACCTTGAGATTTCTCAATGTCAATAGGTTTTAGATCACTGGTTGTTTATCCATAGCAACATGAAATTTTAAAAATTATTCCAAAAACTTTTTTTGTGATTCAAAGGCTAAATTACAATAAAAACTGGTAATATTTTCAGGGAACATTATGTAAATGTATTATCAACTAATGGATGTTGTCCACCTATATACTCTTTCAAAGCCGCAACTGGTCTATTTATTTATAGCTTCTGTGTGGGCATCAACACCTCCTTTCTCTCTGGGCTGGTCTGCCCAACCCAACATGCTTTCATGATGGTGGATCTGGATTCTCTGGGAAGGGTTACTCCTAGGCAGCAACTATTCAGACTCTTTTTGGACCCTAAGTGCAACTCAATCCACTGGTTATGCCCATGGCTAATGAGCCCCACTCCCAGTACACAAAATAAGTCATCATGACACACTTGACTATTGAATAGAAAACACTAAACAGTAAAGCAAATGCAAGAATAATTGTAGCAACACCATTTCTCAAGATAAAGCAAAAGCAGTAACATTTTTTTTTAAAAAATCACAGTCCATACAATAAACCTGGATCACAGTTTCTTATCCATATAGGGTCTAGGTTGGAAAGCAGATATACAATTACAGAAACCTAACAGGAAGGCACACAAGTAAGGAAAACCTATATGTCCAGGGCATTTTACAACTCTATCCTTCAAGCCTTGATGTCAGGTGAAATCTGCACAACATGCAACCTCTTCTCTGCTAAATGTTTCCATTCTGGTCCTCACTACTCTCTCGCTAGGCAAAACCAGTCTGCTTCTACTCTCAAAGAAATTACATAGTGACAAACTCTTTTAACTTCCAATCACCCCTAAGAGGTGACAAGCAGTTCTATTAAGTCAGTTCTATTAAGTCCTCAGATTGGCTGTCTGGGAAATGCAGACAAGCCTAGTAAATTCTTGATTCAACAGGATATTGAATTACTTAATCACTTTCATGTCTATAGTTAAATCAAAACAACTTAAAGTCTCTCTTTCCTCATCTTCTTTCGCTTCTGAAACCATGGGGCAACAAAGAGCAACCAGGTAGCTTTGAGAGTTTTCACCTCATTCAGACTTTAAACGGTACTAAAGAGCAATAACTCAACTGCAGTAAAGTTCAACTCTCTTCCAAACAGCAAGCTCCCAGGTAGGGGTGTGTTGGAGCCAGCTCTAACTGGCTTGTGAAAACAAATTCTTAAATTTTTAGTATAAACATTTACGTGTCAGAAATCAGCAATGCTACAAATCAGGGCTTGATTTATTGTTTTATTGATTGTTTAGACTTAAGTGTTAATAATGCAGATGAAATTTAAATGTGGATGCATATTTTTCCCCAGAAAGCCCAGTTGTTAAACATTTACCAACATATCTCTGTATTGCTCAATAAACATTGCTTGAGGTCAATAAGAATGCAGTAGAAGGCTTGGAGAATGATATAATTACCAGATTGGAGACCTACTGACTGTAAGCTGATAACAAAAATAACCAGCATTTATATAATGCTTTAATATTTGCCAAATACTTTATAGCCATCATTTCATTTGAGCCTCACACAACTCCTGCTCTCAACCTTTTCTTCACTCAATCCATAAAGCAGGGCTTCTCTTCCAAACAGCAGACTCCAAGTGAATCCCTGCTGTCTTCCTGTCAGCTGACTGCTCCTGCTAGCTTCTTAAAACCTCTCCTGCTGCCTTATCTGTTTTTCCCCTGCTGGGTTCTTCACTGCCTTTGATAACACAAATCAGAGTCTCCTTATGGTCAGTGACTCATCTTTCCCTTATGAGCTCATGAAATCCAACTTTCTGGAAGTAATGAAGCCAAAAATCCTTATTTAATCCTCCCATTGTTTCCAAACAGTTATTCTGAGAGGTAACTAGGTGGGACAGCGGACATAACAACGGACTTGCAATTAGGAAAACTGAGTTCAAATCCTACCTTAGTCATTTACTAGCTGCATGACCATAGGCAAATCACCACCTCTCTCAGCATCAGTTTCTCTTCTATAAAATGGGGATAACAGTAGCACCTCCCTCACAATGGTCTTGTAAGGATCAACTGAGATAATATATGTAAAGTGCTTCGCAAATCTTGAAGGGCTATATAAATGCTAACTATTATCATGTACCACTCTGTAAGTTTTAACAACTCAAAACCTGAAAACAGTTATATGCAAATGAGCTAAGGTACCACAATGCCCTCTAGCCTCATTTGTCTTCCCTCACACAGGTCGTCTCCAATCCATTCACCTTAGAGTATTTCTCTATCTGGTCGTAATAATCTGACCTCGCATTTTATCAGAAAAACTGTTTCTGTACATGTAGATTTTTATCAGTTTTTCAGGGAAAAAAAAATATTTTCTGTCCCTTTAAGTAATCAAACTGTTCATAATTTAAAGGGACAGTACTTTATGTCCTTCCAACGTTGATTTCATTGTTTTTCTTTACACATAAATTCATTTTCTGCTCCCAAACTTTGTTTTCCGACCCTTTCATCAACCTAACTCCTTATATAATGAGAACTACAGCAGGATTTTTCTAGAATACTATTTGCTATGGAGACAAATTTAGAATAGGAAAGATCCTTTTAGAACCTACTGGAGGGAATTTAGATGCCAACGTACCAAAAGGAGCTCGTGATTTCCTTTAAAACTCAATTAAAGTGCCAAGCCTTTCTTAATCCTTCCAAACTGCTAGTCCTTTCCTCTCTCAAAAACTACTCTGTATTTATTTTGTATATAATTATATCTTGTCTCCCCCAAATTCATCAAGCTGCTGGAGGGCAGTAAGTGTTTCACCTTTGTCTCTCTAACCCAGTGCCTACCATAATGTCTGGCACATAGTTGATGGTATTGATTGATAAAGTAATGTCATCTATAAATCAAAACAACAGCAAGGACTTCAAAGATACCCTGATATTAAAAATCTAGTGTAACTTTCTCTTCTCAATCTCACTGTACTAAAGATTTTTCTATCTTTAATTACGAAAAATAACTTATTTTTGAGAATTTTCTAGTTGGATAAAATTTTGGGAAGATAATATAGGATCACAGGATTTATAGCTGAAAAGGACTTTGAAGATCACATAGTCCAGAGGTCCCTAAACTTTTTGCGTCATGAATCCTTTCTTAGAATGTTTTTAAATGCATAAAATGAAATGTGTATGATTACAAAGGAAACCGATTATATTGAAATACAGTTATCAAAATAGAAATTGTTTTTCAAAAACAAGCTTATGGTCTCCAAATTAAGAACTTCTAGATTTAAGGTCCAACACCTCATAATATAAATGATAAAAATGAAGCTCAGAGAGGTTAAGTATCTTGCTCAGTGTCACACAGCTAAAAAGAGTCAGAATTTGAATTGTCTTATGAATACAAATTCATTACTTTTCCCACTATGCTATTTGACTACAGACACATGTGCATGCATGTCTACAAACACACACATACACATTTATGTGGAAAAAATTAGCAAGAAATGTTGTATTTATAATAAAATGATTTTCTAAGGTCCCTACACTGGATTGCTTCGCTCCTAAGTCCCTGTGATCTGGGAACATGGTCTGGGAAAGGAAAGGAGAAGGCACTTGTCATTGGGCATTTTCTTGGTGGCATAGCCATAGTTGCTGTATTTCCACAATGAGCTAGAAAATGAGTAAAGTTCTTTTCTCCAAAACTGAGGAAACTTGTAATCTGAAGTGTAGAAGCAAGAATCTGAAAATTCAATTAGTGAATAACAATACAATCAACAAATGGTAGGTGTGACCAGACAATAGTTTGAAAAATATCTGAGATCACAGCAGCCTTGTAAGCTCAATATGAGTCAACAGTGTGACTTGGCAGCCAGAGAAGTTAACATAAACTTAGCCTGCATAATATGCATTAATAGAGGAATAGTGTCCAGAAAAAGCAATGGTCCCATTGTACTCTACCTGACTCACACCATATCTGAAGTACTGCATTCAGTTTTGAGAAATACAATTTTCTGAAGGACAGTGACAAACTGAAGCATGTCCAAATGAATATTAAAGATGATGAAATACTAACAACTAGGCCATCTTAAGATCAGTCAAAGGATTAGCCTAAAGAAGAGAAAATAGGAGAAACTGATAGCTCTTGAAATATTTGAAGGACCCTCATATGGAAGAGTCTTCAGTAGATCTATTCTTCTTAGTGTTAGAGGATCTAACTTTGAAGCAAAGGGTTGCAATCAACAAGCATTTATTAAGTGCTTATTGTCTTCCAGTCACTGTGCTTGTGCTAGAATTACCAAAAAAATAAACTAAAAGAAAGTCAGTTCCTGCCTTTAATGAGTTTATATTTTAATGGGAAAGACAACTCATAAAACATATAAAGGAGTTCATATGGAGTGGGGCAAGGATGGCGGAGAAGAGAAGAAAGTGTGAGAGAATAATGAAAGCACTTTTCATTAATGTGAGCACTGCTGGCCTGACCATTTCCTCAAAATTGAGGTTCCAGGAGGAACTCATCAATCAGAGAGGAGGACCACTGGGGTAGTGGGATCTTCCAGGGTGAAAAGATTGATGGAGAATAGTGGAGAAATCCAGAGTCAAGAGAAAAGCCAGGAGAAGAGTGGAGTGAAGTTGTAGAGCATCCGATTTAGGCTCAATGTAATGAGCACTGGAGTTATCCCAAAATGCAATGGGCTATCACAGGGAATCATCGATTTTCCCCCTCTCTATGAGAGAGTTTGGAAGATCAAAAATCATGGATGCTGTAGAGAAGATTCTCTCCAGGTAAGAGTTGGCCTAGAGGACCTCTGAGGTGCCTTCCATCTCTGTGCTTCTGTGAAACATTTGTCAGAAGCTTTCTATATGCTTAGTGCCATTCTAGGTGCTGTGAGAGATGAAAGAATTATAAAACGGGTCGCTGCCCTCAAGATTTAATTGGAGACGTGATTTAATTGGAGACACAGCACATACACATTAAAGACTAAGTAATGTGCTTAATAACAATATGAATATTGTCAAAAGGTTATATTTGATTAAATGCATCTGGATACTTACAAAATAAGATGATATGAAATTGTTCTGGGTTATGTTCTCATTTTGTGATCAAACATTTTTTAGACAGAATCAACCATTCATTCAGTCAACAAAATACATTAAATATTATGTTTGCAAGACACTGTACTAGGCACTCTGTGCAATATACAAGACTGTATTAAGTATAATCTAATAGGGGAGATAATACAGACAGAAATATGGACTTTAAAATATTTATAAATTAAATGTTGTAAGTGCCACATGAATTGTGCAAACTCTTCTAGAAATCTCTTGTTCATAATAGATGCTTAATATTTATTGAATTGAATGAAACAATCATTTTCAGTTTGTGTAATAGAGTAAAGAATTGTAGCTGAGGTGACATTTGAGCTGGTCCTGCAAGGAAAGGTAGGATTTTGAGAGGATAAAAGGCATTTCAGACAGAGGGAATGACATCAGCAAAATTGAAGAGGTACCAAAACACAATTTGCATTCAGGGAAAGGCAAGAAGTCCAGAATAATTGGAAAATAAGGTTTGTGAAGGGCTGTAGGGAGTGAAAAGGCTAAAAAGGAAGACTGGGGCCAGATCATGGAGGGGTCTAGAAGGTCATACTTAAAAGTTTGAATCTCATTCAGTTGGCAATAATGAATCAACATAGGTAAAGCTCTTTGTAAACCTCAATGCTGTATATAAATGCTGCTGGTGATGGTAATGATGATAATGATGATGATGATGATGATGATGATGATGATGATAGTGAAGGTTTCTGATCAGAGGAATAAAGTGTATCAAGTCAAGGAGTAGTTATTATTTTTACAATGTACTAGGCACTGTGCTAAACCCTGGGCATAAAAAGATTCTCATTCTCTCCATCCACACATATGTAAACCCACCTCTTTAAAAATTTAATCTGATATATAATCCTTCTGTCACTAGTATCTCCACAATGCTGCAAGGGGGATTCAATCATTCTATCAATTCCCAATTACTTAGTACAAATCCACAACTATGTGCTCAGGACTGTGCTAGGCACTGAGAAAGAAAGTAAATACTGCATTTGTTGAGTGATAGGTTTACAGATTCAGGTAAGTGCTAAAATACATTTGCTTGAGATGTTAAATATGCATCTTAAGAGTAGGATTTTGTCATCTAAATGTTCAATAACAGTAATAGACTTTGCAGTAACAATAACAGACTGCAAAATAATTAGCATGCAGGATTTGGAGTCAGGAAGATTTGGGTTCAAATCCCATCTCTGACACTTACTTGTTGAGTAACCTTGAGCTAGTCTTTTAACTTCCGTTTCTCAGATTCCTTGTCTGTAAAATGGTGATAATGGTATTTACAGTGCCTACCTCAAAGGGTTGTAATAAAGATAAAATGAGATAATAATGTATGTAAAGCATGATGCATACTTTACAGCTTTAAATAAATCAGTCATCATTATTAAATATATGTATATTCTTTTGTAAAATGAAAATATTATTTGTTGATGAATATACACTGTATACCGACTTGCCCTTTCATTTTGTAATCTCCGCCTCCTTCCCTCCTTGCTCGCTCTATCTTCCAGCTACTGTACTTCCTTCTACCTCCTGTTGCTTGATGTCCATTTCAAGTTTGATGGGAAAGGCATAATCTATTACATCATAACTTTATAAAAGCAAGGTAGCTTTTGTTTTTTGAAATCATGATTCAAATATATTACAGCCAAAGATTTCGATGCTCATTACTATTTGAAGTTTGGCTTGTTTGCATCCTTTCAACCCTCCCTGGCGTCAGTTCTTATACATACCTCTGTTTGGGTTCCATTTCTGATTTATGTTCCTCTGTAAACTATGCAAGCAACAATCTGACTGATGCAGCAACAGAAGGTGACCCAGATTATACCACATTGTACGCTAATGCCAAGTAGTCTTTTTCAATGGCAGCTGCTCTATGCTTTGTCTTATTGATATTCAGATTCAACAGACACAAATCACACAGCCCTTTTGACAGACACACACTCTGCCTCTCTTCATTTTCAACATGTTCAACAGCGCCTGGCTTCCATAAACTCACAGCTGAGATCACTTGTCCTCCTCCAATTTTACTTAAAGGCATGCATGCACCTGATAATTACCCAGGAAACCCAAGGATGACCAAAACATTTTCTTTGTTTATATTTGAAGAAGTTTGTAGAAATGAGTGAGTCTCTTAGCTTCCAGAACCCAAATCACAAATAATGAAAACAAGAGCTCAATTGTGTCATTAGTGAAATCTTTATGAATGCAAATGATCATTTAGTCAATCAGAAGCATAGAGAATATTACCTTGATTTTGGCAATTGAATTTCTGGTTGTTGTTTTTTCAAAGTTCATTAGAAGCAGTTGGGAGAAAATCAGGTAACAGGGAATTAAAGGAAACATGTCATCTAAAACATTTTGCATTTGAGCAAATAGGCTTTAGCATGCAGAATGTATCCTGGGGAAAATGCGACAATTATAGATTATTTTGGTATGGCTCTCTCTCAAAGACCCTCCATCCCCACTTCCAGAAGCCTTTGCTATGATCATTTGCATAGCTTACGCAGAAAATCACAAAATCAAAGACTGAAATGCTTTTGTGTTCCAGTATCACTAATATTTTGGACACAATCCTCTTTAATTGTCATGCATGTGCTAAGATCAGAGTGCTCCCAATTGTATGGAATGGCAAAACTCTCAGACCAAATCCTTTTTGGCTTCCTTTTCAAATATACGCCTGTCCTACATCTCCCCACATTACAGACTGCCAGCAAGAAGTGTCCACCTAGCCATGGCAGGGACCAGAATGTCAATAAACAGAGCAAGCTTACTTTTTACATGGAGGAGCAGCAACAGATTGAGGTAGATGATGAGAAGAGAGTTAATTCTTGAAAGAGCCATAGTCGCTTATAGAGGACATCCTCCGAGGAGTTGCCACTGTGGTCTAGCGTCTGAGCTGATCCTGACAGTGCCCTCTTCCCTTCACAGACTAGAAAATCAGCCACTTGATGCCCTGTCTGCCCCTGCCCCTCCAGAGCCCGTTCCCTGAAAACGTACAGACTTTGATTCAAAAGGCAGTTGTGCTTGTTAGGATCTTACTACTGAAGGTTTGGGCAATTTTTCAAACCTGGTGCAGAGTTTTTTGTTGGCTGGACTGGATTTTCATTCTCCTGGCTTTACGTTATGGCTCTGTTCTGCTAAATAATTTCTCACTAGAATGACTCACAGTAGGTCAGGGTCTCCTTTCTCTGTTAAGAGAATATTTAATTTCTGATGACAGCCCTAACACTCCGAGGTGATGATCTAGCAGGCCTAAAAGGGCAATGCTCAGGCTCCCAGAATCTTTGGCTTCATATTTATCATGCCAATCAGACTCAGTTGTACTTTTTCTTTTCAAGAATATCACTTAGACTGCCTGATCAAGTTAAGGTGATGAACAGAGCCTATCTAGAAAAGGAGAAAATACAACTGCTTAGCAAAAAAGACAAACTGGCAGGTTATTCTTTTTTTTCAACTGCAGGAACCCATTTTGTCCTATGCTAACAATGTTTTTGGGCTCTGGGTACTTTGTTTTAACATTTAATTTTTATGTGTGATTAAAAATGTTTTCTTTATTTTTTAGATGAAAAGGCATCATGGAAACCACTCCTTTCCTATCAGATTTAAAATTTTGCATTTGAATTCTCTTTGAAAACTTCATGAATAAAACAAACTCAAATGGATTGACCAGGGATTTGTCTAAGGATAACAAATTAAGAGAGCACTGAATTGAGAGGGTATTGGTAACACCTGCAATCCTTCATTTATGCCCTCCTCCTCCTCCTCCTCCTCCACTCTTAATACCATTCACCTTAGACATGGTTTTAGTACTTACACCCAACACTCTAGTGGCTTACTCTGGCACTTGTTTGTTGGACAAGGATAGTACATTTACTGAATTAATAGTTAAATTAATCAAGGAACTTCAGAACTAAAAGGGACTTCAGTCTAAACCATCTTCAAAAAAGAATCCTCACTACTACATATCAGACAAAACCACATACACTTATTAAGCACCTACTATGTGCTAGGCACTGTGCTGGTTAAGCCTGGGGATATAAATACAAGCAAAAAGAAAGTTGGTCGCTGCCCTCAAGTGGCTTACGTTCTAATGAGGGAAGGCAATGCAGAAACGGAATCTGCTAAGCTGGAGGGTGGGAGGGAGATGGTACTCACCTGGGGCATGCTGTTAAATTCGTGAAAGTCAGAAGCTCAGTAAGGAAGAACATGAAGGTTCTAAGAATGTAGAATGACAGGCCTGGGCCCTTTTTCAAAATACAGGTTCTGGGAGGAACTCTTCAATGGGATAGAGAGGCCACAGAGGCAGAGGGAGAAGGCAGCCATGTCATAATATCAAAGTCTGGAGAATGAAGTATGACTGGTCTCAGCCCCTCCTCAAAATGGAGGCATTGGGAGGAACTCACCAATGGGAAAAAGGCAGCTATGATGGAAGAGGGGTATTATAGGGTAAGGAGGCCCCAGGTGCTAGGGAAAACTCCAGGGTGAGACTGCAGCTGAGGCATGTTTTTGAAGTCTGCAAAAGGGGCAAGTGATCATCCAGTCTTGACTTAAAGATCTTCAGGGAGGTGGGATACACTACTTCCCAAAACAGACTATTCTACTTTGGAATAGTTCTATTATTAGGAAATTTGTCCTGACACCAAGCCTAAATTTGTCTTTTTGTGATTTCTACTCATTACTCCTACCTCTGCCTTAATAAACTAAGCAGAACAAGGATAATGCTTCTTCCACCTAATAGTCCTTTGATTACCTGAATATGGTTGTCATGTCCCTCTCTACCACCACCCCAACCCTGATGTTGTAAATGTTGTCTAAAAACTAATTCTTAGCATTCTATTAAGTAGATAGTCTAAACTTTGGAACTGGCAACATTCAATGTGGATCTTATATATGCTGCTGCTGGTCTTGTAGCACACAAATTGTGTCAATAAGTTAATCCAAGGCCATGTTTTAAAAGACCTGTCGGATGTTGTCACAGACTCCAGGAAAACTATAAGAACTTAGCCCCACAATGCCCCAGAAAAGCAAGTCAGGCAGAGGTCACTGACCTGTGTTGCATCTGGCCTTGAAACCCAACCATTCCAAAGCGGACTGTACTTCTTACGAGACAGACTGAAACTCAGGGTAACTATGCAGGAATCTCACCACCGGATAATCCAAACAACAATCCTACTGGTTATAAGGGCACCTACCTTTTAAGTTCATATGAGCTTTTCAATGCTTAGTGAAAGGTCTCTGACTTTTCAGTGACATGTGGTCAATACCTGATTGTATTCTATATCTCATTCTTGTACTAATAACTTTCCACACTAGCAGTAGATAAATGGTAGATACATAGGGAACTAGATAATCTTTTTGAGTTCCTAATAAATGCTGTTGGAATTGGAAGAGAAAGCGAGACAGAAGTGGGGGGGGGCAGCATATTATAATGGGTTGGCCTTGGACTCAGGAAGCCCTGGGTTCAAGTTCTACCTCTGATACATATTGGTTGTATGCCCACGGAGAAGTCATAACCTCATGATATTCCCAGCAACTATCCAAAATTAAGTTACAGGTAAGTTGTTCATCTGCACCAATGGAGGGAGTTTCCACAAGAGGCAAACTCCAAAATGGAGTTCCCCTATGCTGATGAAATCACAGGTCTAAACCCATCTATGCAAATCTTTAGTGGCACCCCCTAAAACCCAACTATTCCTACTTATACTCATGAAAACTTTAGCTACTTATATATTGCATGTACTATCCTCTAAATAGTGCCATGTGGAGCGCTTCTGTTGCTCTGTCAGAATTGGCTTACAAATTACATGTAACTCAAACTCATCCTATGGATTTTGTTTAAAGTTACCTCCTTTTTCCCCCACCTCTGTTGTAGTAGCAGCTGGAAGTCTTACATTACATCTTTCTTCCTAAACATAGCACAAAATTTCTTAGAACCACACCAAGAGGAGGGGATTTCATTAATGAGTCAGGGGAGAATAGAGAGAGGTAGGGTTGAGACAGCAGCCAGTCCCCTTTTGGTGTCTAGCAGTATCTGGTATGAAAAGAAAAAACAAATGAATTTACAGAATAGCCTCAGGGGCCCCATGGGGTCATGGGTTATTATTTTAAAGCCATGTTCTCTAAATCATTGTGTCTCTCTCTATCTCAGGGGTTGCAAAGAAATTCTCAAAACAAAATGAATTTCAATTCACTTCTGTTTTGAAAAATACAATACTTTCATATCCCCGCATATTCCATGATGTCTGAAATACCTGAAATGTAACAGATCCTTTTTGGAGAGAGAACATTGTAAAAGATGGAACTTTAAGATACTTAATCAGTCTTCCCTTGCCTCTGGACTCTCCCCTCTCCAATAAATCCTATATTCACTTGCCAGAATGATCTTTCTAAGGAATATATCTGACCATGTTGCTCTCCTGCTCAAAATAGTTTAATGGCTGCCCAATACCTCTAGGATAAAACACAAACTTCACATTTAACTCTCTCCAGAATCTTACTCCAATTCTTCATCCTCACCATCACTTCCAATCAATCAACCATGGAGCATTTGTTAGCATTTCTTTCATGACAAGAACTCTCTGTTCTCTCTGTTCTCCTCTCTGTTCTCCCAGTTCATCACCCCTGCTCTGGCCTCTCTTTTCTCTTTTCCCCTCTGTAGTCTTTGCTTCATAATTAGCTAGATCAATATATCATTGTCCTCAACTCTTGAATCTTTCACCTCCTTCCCTTTGTGTTATTCATGCCCTGTCAGCCTTCCACCCTGGGTCCCCCTTTCTTTCTGGTCACATTCTAGTTAAGATCCACATAACCTTCCCCTGCCTATTGCAATACTTCCTAGCTGGTCTCCTTGCTTTCAATATCTCCATTCCCCAATATGACCTCAACACAGATGCCAGGATAATCTTCCTGAGGCATGGGTCTGGCCATGTCAATTCCCTGCTGGAGGATACAATAGAAAATCCTCAGCTTGGCATTTAAGACCCTCTGATTCCACTTCACTTTTCTAGCCTCATTTCACAGTATTCTCTTTCACATTCTCATGTAAACCATTCAGTATTGCCATACTCAACATTCAATCTCCCATTTTCCTGCTTTGGCATAGACTGCCTCTCGTGCTTGAAATACACTTACTCTTCATATTCACTTCTCAGAATCCTAATCTTCCATCAGGACTCAGGTCAGGTATCACCTTCTCTGTGATATCTTCTCTGATCTTCCTATCCACCTCAGTTACTAGAGCTCTCCTCCTGCTTGAAATACCTTTCATTATGCTTATTTGGGTGCGTGTTGTATTCTCCAAATAAAAAATAAGCTCTTTGAGAATAGGGACTGTTTAGGAGTTCTTAATTTTTGGGGGGACCATGGACCCTTTTGGCAGTCCAGTGAAACCTATTAACCCCTTCCCTGGACAATGTTTCTAAATGCACAAAATAAAATGCATAGGATTACAAAACGGGTGGGAGTGGGGGGAAGGGAATGGAATAAGCATTTATATAGCACAGAATCAGGCACTGTGCTAAGCACTTTACAAATATTTGATCCTCATAACAACCCTGAAAAGCAGACCTTGTTATTATCCTCATTTTGCAGTTGAGGAAACTGAAGCAAATGGAGGTTAAGTAACTTTCCCAGAGTCACACAGCTAGTAAGTGTCTAAAATTTGAACTCAGGTCTTTCTGACACAGGCCCAGCTCTCTCCACTGGGCTATCTACTAGGTAGGCAAATCAATTATGTTGAAATACAGTTATCAGAATATAGGTATATATATATATACATATATATACATATACATACCTATGTGTATATATAAACATATATGTGTGTATATATGTATGCTGTACATATACATACATGTGTATGGTACGCACATGCACACACACATGCATGCACATTTAAGAAGCCTGCTTTAGCGTTTGTGTTTGCACCCTGTTTGAGCCTCCCAGTTCCAAACTGGTAGCACAGTGGATAAAGCACTGGGCTGAGAGTCAGGAATACCTGAGTTACCCTGACCCTGAGTAAGTTACCTAAATCTTTATTTGTTTGAGTTTCCTCAACTGTAAAATGAGGATAATAATAGCACCAGCCACCCAGGAATAAATTAAATAATATTTGTAAAGTACCTGACTCATAGTAGGCACTTAATAAATGTTTGTTTCCTTCTTTCCTAATGAACATAGTAGAATCGTAAATTTAGAGCCGGAGGAGGCCACAGAAGTCATGTATGTAGTCCAAGGCCCTCGTTTTACAGATAAGGGAATTAAGGCCTAGAGAGTGTGAGCAGGCCAATGTCTCCCAGTGAATAGCAGAGAAAGGATTCAAACAAAGATCCCCTGACTCAAAATTCAGTATCTTTCCAGTACACCATGCTTCTCTTACTTAACAAATGCTCATTTTAACTTAACAATTAAGCAGATTTAATTGAATTTAAGCTATTATCATGCTCTTTAAAAAATTTTCCCTAGATGCCTAAGAAGGGAAGGGAAGAAGCATCAGTGATTGGAGGAAAAGGATGTTTAACTGGGAGGCCAAAGGCTTATTTTCTCAATTTTGCTTGAGGTCTATTCTACACATAACTAAATACTTTTGGTAACTAAGACACACACAAAAAATTCTTACCTTCCTGGCCACTTACTTTTTTAATAGCAGCCACCACAGGATTTGCCTCCTGCAGACATGAATTCTTTTCACTGGAAGCTTTTGAGAAGAGGTAGAGCATTAAAGAAGACATGATTAGGGAGTAGTAGAAGATCCTTGCATTGGAGAAGAGGTCAGAGTAGAGTCTCTAAGGTTGCTTCCAACTATGGAATCCTATGATTCTATGATTTGGTAATAGATGCAATTTTTGTCTATTCACATTTACAGCTATACTTTAGCCTAGAAGGTTTTTTTTTTCAAATTGGACATATGTTATCAAGTGGTTTCTAGCCAAGGAGATCTTGAAAAAGTATCATGGAGGTGCAAAGACCTTCCTCTGAGATGGTGATAAAATGTCCCTATGCTATCAATGTAAATGACTGTCAATATCTTTAGTTTTATGAGAACAATGAAAATAGAATTAATGCATATAATGTCTAGTGCCACCTGCTATAGTTGCCATAAAGGTCACAAAATCATAGATGTAGAACTGACAGAGACCTTTGAGTTCATTGAATTCACATGCCTCATTGTATAGATGAAAAAAACTGAGTTCCAGAGGGGTTATGAGATATATCCAGGGTCACATGGCTAGTAAGCACCCAAAGTAGCATTTGAGCCCAGTTCTTCTTGTCCCCATATCCAGCACTCCACCCATTATACCACACTGCCTCTCCAAGTGGCTATGAATGAATTCTCTATGGAAAAATCCTGGACATATTATCTAGAATCTTTGGGACCTGCAAATTCTATCAATTTTTTTCTTTCCTTACTCTCTACATATGTAAATGTAATATAAAATGTTTGTCAGAGTTTGAATAAAAGATTTTAATATATGAATTGAGTACTATAAGTGAAGATTAAGCTTCTAGATAGCTGATAATTAGAGATGGAAAAAGTACAGAATGTTATGTGAAATATGAGTTCCAGTAAAACCTTTCCCTAAATGAATACTTTTTATTCCATAATAACTATTGCTAATTTTTCATTTCTCTTCTGCTTATGGATCTTTTAGATCTCTATGACAGCATTTCTCATTTTCTCTCATCCTATCTTTCTCAGTCTTTAGTCTATTATCAATATCTGCCCCAGCTCTATGACCATGGAAGCAAAACCAAGGTTTTTGCAAGCATCTGTTGCTAAGAACTTTATGGCAAGGGGCTATAGCAGTTTTAAAAATGGAAAAGGAATCAGTTAGTTCAACATCTGTGGAAATATGCTCCTCATCAATTCTCAGTAAGACGAAAGGGTAAGAATATGATGAAGTTACATGTGGTCCAGGTTAGGGCTTAAGGTAAGGGGTAAAGGGTCTGTAAGAGTCTCCTCAGTTCATGATCAACAGTTTTAGCATTCAGCTCCATCATTTTACACATAAGGAAACTGAGGCTCAAAAAGAAGTTAATTACATGAATACACAGTTAATGAAGACCCCCATCTATTTCAAATTAGGTATTCTGAAATCCCAGGGTGTCTCCATTAATAATTCCCCCAAATTTCTAAAGTCCATCCCTTTACACACTGATATAATTTCACTCCCTTGAATCACACACGTTCCGGAACCAGACCTGAGGTTTCTATACCCTATCTTAAAGAAAGCCTCAGAATATACCTCAGAGTATTTAGGAACCACCAGCACTTTGTTATGGAATGACTATGGAACCCCACCCAAGCATCTGGAAATAAAACTGCCTCCTCCATCTCGCTATATTAAAACCTCCCAGGACTGAAGCATCTTATGAGTGTGGACCAGCATCCATGAAATCATAGCTTGCAAGTCTTCACTGACATGCTTATTTTATCATTTTGAAAATCATTTTATTATTTACCAACCAGAAGATCTATTAGTTCAAAGCAAAAGACATTTAATTAATTAATTAAAGCAACATAAGGGACAAGAATGCCCCATGTACATAGGAGTTCACTTTTGCATACCAGCAATGAGGAAGAAGTAGGTAAATAGAAGCATAAAGAGTGTGAGATCCTGATAGAGAACACATGTGGCCTTTTGTGTCTCAGGTAACTCATTCCTCTGATGATACAGAACTACCAGTATGTTTTTGGTGATATAATTGGGCTAGCTGTTTTCTGTGTTCAGCTGGTGACCTTTCCTGCTCTATTCTCTCTGCTGGATGCTTTTGTCACTGACCCATTCCACTCCTATTGGACATCTTTGCTGTTCCTGCTGCTCTCTGCTACCATCTGCTGATCTTGAGTTATGATAAAGCTTCAGAGGAAGGTCTCTCTGTCAGCTCTTTAGCTTGATAGTGTTACAGACTATCCTTGGCTCTTTTGTGATGCAAATCATTTCCCTTTCCAACCCTTCCAATCATCTGTATCTAGGCAGCTAGAGAAGCTTTTGACTTTTTATCATTTGTAATGACTATTCTCACCTATCCTTTCAATTATGGTTGGAAAACTACTCTTGATTCTCATCTTAATCTGATCTGAGTAAATAATTACCAGGGATGTTGCTCAGTAAAACTATTAGAAGCTAGGTTCTTTTCAGCCCCTATAATGACCTTGGTTGCCATAAAAATCAATTTGGGACAAATCCAAAAAAGCCAGATGGAACTATTACTGGAGATGACCAGAAATGTCTTCCCTACATCCTTTTTGTTACATTCTTGCCTTTGATAAACATTCCTGAGAGTCACAAAATTATTGGTCTCCCTAGACTTAATCATTTGTTATTGATGCATTTTATTTTAATACACCAATCTTTTCCCAAAAGCAAACACCATTCTCTCAACCATTGAAGTTTCCAATGAAACAAGATTTAGGCAAAACCATCATAGAAACTTCAATGGACAGCACACACAACTTTAAACTTTTGTGGTTTACCACATATTGACAAAAAAGAAAATAACCAACAATGGCCATTGTGTTGAACCTGAATTCTGTTGTCTTTAATTTCTGTCTTCATTTACATTATTGTAATCATTGAGCATATAGTTCTTTTGGTTCTGATTTCTTTGTTCTACATTAATTCATGTGAATTCCCTTGTGTATCTGGTCATGAACTTTTTTCTCTTCTTATAGCTATGAAAGATAATATTTTGTCCTGGTTCAATTTTATACATAAAACTTTTAACATTTAGAACACTTTTTCATTTGAAACTTATTGTTGTATATGGTATAAGTTTTTGCTCTCAACTTACTTTCCATGAAACTGTTTTGCAATTTTCTCAACAGTACTTGAATTGAATCTCTCTCCTAGCACTTTGTACTTGTGGATTCATCATTTGCCACTAACTCTTGATTATCTAGTTTATAATAATAAGTTTCTGAAAATCCCTTTTATGTCTTCTTTATTTTGAGTTTATCTTGTCCTTTCAAAAATTATTTTGGAGGGGCAGCTAGGTGGTGCAGTGGATAGAGCACCAGCCTTGGATTCAGGAGGACCTGAGTTCAAATGTGACCTCAGATACATAATACTAGCTGTGTGACCCTGGGCAAGTCACTTAACCCCATTGCCTAGTCAAAAAAAAGACAAAAATTATTTTGGCAATTTATTTTCTCCTCTGTTTAAAAAGAAAATCAAATGAGCTAGAAGTTTATTAATCTTGTCAGTCTTTTAAAAAAACTAACTTCTTGCTTATCAGTTCAGTATTCTTTTTTCATTAATCTGCTGCTTTTCTGGTTTTTAAAATTGCTTGCTTAACTTGATCCTTTTTTTATCTTGTGAATATGCGTTTTTTAGAGATTTACATTTTCTTCTGAGGATTACATTAGCTGACTTCCATAGATTTTAATGTTATCCTGTTTTTAATCACTTTGTTTAGGATAATTTTTTCATCTAGGGTTTTTTTCTTTGACCCATTCATTATTTAGAATGCCACTTTGGCCTATATTTAGGTCTGTGTTCCTATTTGCTTTGTGTTATGTGATCTGTGAAATATGTAATTAATATTTCTATCTGTTTACATTTGTTTGTGATGTCTTCACGTTCTAGCACAGCAGTTTTTTTCTAAATGTACTTTGTGATGCTGTAAAATAAGTATATTTTTAATCCAAGTAGGGAGTGATTAATACAAACAATGAATTCCATGAAGTGGTCACATTATTTGAATTTGCACTATTCAAATATAATTACATGTGAAATATGGTAATTGGTTCTACCCTAATGGAAATATGCAATGTAACTATTTAAAACTAAGTTTTTAACCTGTTTATTAACATAATAGCAAAGTATAAAAAGGCATTTCTGACTCAATTTTATTACAAAGTAATGGAGCAGTTACAAATAACAAAACTTAAGAAATAAAAAAAATTACCGAATAGCATATCTAAAGATAAGCCTATACTGACAATATGATGAAAATGTCATTGTCACCTAAATTTTTGTAATTAAAATTTTTTAAATTTAATTTTTATTTCTCTAAATCTTTATAATAAGCTGTTAGGTGAAGAAAACTTTATCCACATATTAGTTAATCTGCATGTTCACATTCTTACACAATGAACCAAGAGTAGTTTGATAACTAGGGTATTATTTGAAATCAGTAACATTTTAAATGTGATATTGTTGTCTTGGCAATACTTTTAAACAGCTGGCTAAGATAACTTGAAAACCAGGCTTTGAAAATAGCTTTATCCACTTACACTTCCTTATTTGACCTCCAAAGCACTGGAAGTGATAGATGGTTATAGCTTCTCAGAGCATGAAGATTTTGAGACAATAAACAAGCATTGGTTTTAATTTTGAATCCCTTTCTGTACCAATAAAAGTGTTAGAAGATCCTTAGAGACCTTAAATCCAGGTTGAGTTTTTTTTTTAATTTCTTAGAAATATGAGTTCTGGAAGACATCCTTTTCCAGAATAAGCGTATTTCGTCCACATTAAATATGTGTTGATCACTGTGTCCACTTTCTTTAAGGTTATTTTCTTCAAAACATCAAGATATTTAGCTGCTATGTCCTCATCTTCACTGACCACTTTTCCAGTAATTTTAATATTATGTATTTAAACTTAATTTTTAAAGTGATCAAACCAACCATATTTTCAGTAAAAGTTTCTTCACTATCCACTTCATCTTCATTTTCTTTAACTGACTTAAAGTATTTGTCTGCTAATAATGGTAATGCATTTTTATTATAATTTTCAATCCATACAGGTAAAAGACCCTCCATTTATAACATTGTAACATTTCTATACCTTGTAGTTGTTTGCAAACCACAAACACTTGATGCAACTTTGCCTTTCATTTCACTTGCATGTTTTATAATATTTTGTACCATAGATTCAGGCATTCTGACATCTCATACTATTTTAGAATTACTATGATTGTGTTCACACTATTCAATTACATCAAATTTTTGTGAAATTGTAAAAGTCTCTTCTTTTTTTAAGCTGGTAGTATTTCCATCTAAAGTATTCTCCCTTTTGTCCATCTTATTAGGAGCACTTAAAAAAATCAACACAACTGTTGGCAATATGGTACGCAACAGCATATATAATATCCACATGTGAAGAAAGGCAGTTAGAGGCTGGTAATATAGTGGCATGTTATAACCCTTGACTAGCTCACAGGCATAGTATTAATTGAATTCTGGCTTGCATTAAATTAGATCTAGTATCATTTTATAATTCACCCTAATTCTATTTTGTATTATTTGAACTCACATTACTCAGGACCTAACTTTATTCTCACTAAAATTCAATTCAATTCAACAAAAATTCATCACAAGTTCCCACAATGTGCAAGACACTATGGTAGCAAAGAAGATACAAAGAAAAAATGAAATAATCCATATCCTTAAAGAGCATTCTACAGGAGATACACATTCACAGTCAGTCAATAAACATTTATGCATTGACTACGTGCCAGGCACTGTGCTAAGCACTGGGAATACAAAGAAAACTAAAAGACTGGCCCTGCCCTCAAGTAGGTCACAATCTATTAGGAAAAGACAACATATCAAAAGAAAATGAAAAGGGGAGGGTTGGGTACCCAGCACCAGGGGTATAATAAAGTCCAGAAGAATGTGACTGGATAGGAAATGAAGAGATAGCTGCCTTGAGCACCTCCTTAAAGGGAAGCTCTGGGAAGAACTATCCTCTAGCCATTGGCCACTCTGCAACCTCTCTGATCAGAGGGAAGGAGAAGCAGCGGGACTGGAGTGGTGTAAGTTACAGAGTTGATGTGATCTTGCAGAATGATGAGATTCCAATGGAGTCCAAGAATATAGCAGCTAGGTGGGAAATGATAAATACATAGTACGTAAAAGCATATAGTATATATGATAAATATATAATAAGTATATAATACATAAAAATTAATACAAATAATTTTAAGAGAAAGCACTAACAACTTAGAAGAAAACAATAAAGGTCTATCTTTTCAAATCCATAATTTCCTTCTAATTTATACTTCTATGATTTTTAACAAGCTCTAAAAAATTAACATTAAAGTCACCTACAGTTATTATCTTATTATCAAGGTGTCTTTGCTTTAAGGCTAACTTGTTTAAGTACTCTGATAGCACCTGATTTGTGTATAGTGAATGTACACAGTTATATAATATATATAGTTAATAAAAGTTTCATTAGCTTTTATCTCTTTAAACATAATATATACTATAAAAGAGGTAATCCCTGGAATGGGATATGAACTCTAGCTTTGTGCTAAGTGTTCATACTTACTGAGATGACACAGCAACTCCTTATTGGTGGTTCCAGTGTCTAGGGAGTTACGAAGAATATGAAGGTAGTTCCTGTGTCTAGGGAAGTTATGAGATCAGGGACTGAGAAACAAGCGCTCCTAATAAGATGGACAAAAGGGAGAATACTTTAGATGGAAATACTACCAGCTTAAAAAAAGAGGAGAGTTTTACAATTTCACAAAAATTTGATGTAATTGAATAGTGTGAACACAATCATAACTTCCTAAACTATTATGAGAAATTTCCCTAGAGTTATTCTCTAGGGTAGGGACAGTGAACCTTAAATCAGGATCTTTGAGATCAGGGACTGAGAATTTAACCCAGTCTGTGTGAGACCATAGTTGAGCCTCTTTTGTTAAGGAGAAAGGGAGGAACATGGGCCAAAAGGTCACAATACTTACTTAGTTTGTCTCTCTTAACAATTACCCAATCTGACATCTTAAGTTATGAAGTTATGAAGAGCCAGGAAGAGCCATCTGCTCAGTGGATTGTAACAGAAGCTAAAGAGACATAGCATTCTCTTTTGGGACACATCCAGTACTTCCTCCTTTTTGGAAAGTGATGTTTGGGAGATTTCTTATGGCAATAATGACTATCAACACATGGCTGTAAGACTATATGTTAGTCTAGGCAAACCTGAGACTGGACCTCAAATCCAGGCCTACCTCTTTTGCTTTCTCTTTGCTGAGCACAGATCAGTGAGCACTGATTCTATAAATAACAATACTTTGCATTTATATTAGGTGTTCAAGGTTATATGGATAGTGAATATTCTGTGGTCTCACTGTCCCAGAGCCTGGCTTCTCAATCATCCCCCTCAAGGTGCTAGGGGTATCCTCAAGGATGTAGGGTATCTCTTCTCTAATTCCATTAGTTCAAGCCCCCATTCTACACATATCCCCATTGAAAATATAGAATCAGTAAAAGTACAAACATTTTACCCCAACACTGCCAGGGTCCACTATCCCTTATACCACTTTAGTCTTTGGGGAGAATTAGTCTAGACTTAGCACAGTTTCTACATAGCACTAGTCCCACCAAGTTCATGTCTAATTGCTCCTTACTTCTCACAGTATTGATACTGGGAAGGCCGAAAAAACCCAGAAAGAATATGACTCAAGGATATCATGCTATCCTGATCTTTCAAAACTCACAAGGCTGTAGCCTCCAATTTCCTTCACCTAAAATTAAAGAATAAACACTGAGGCAATGGAGAGCTAAGGCCTATATTCACAGGGCCACACATTGACCTGGGATAGAAAGAAGGCCTGAGTATAATCCCCTTATTGCCCTGGCCCTCACCAGACACTGTCTTCAAGAAGTCAGATGAAGAAAAGTCAAAGAGATAAGAGAACAAGAGAAACGAAAAGTCCACTAAGTCCTTTTGGAGCAGTCTAGTTCTGATTTCACAACTACAGCCAATCAAAGAGGCTGCCATCCATCATATGGTTAGCAGACCCAGAAATGGTTACAAAACGTCTACATTTGATCTGAATCTCTCCAAAGCACTTCCATTACATGTCATCGTTACTGTCCTTGAAGCATCATCTCCAAACTCTTCCATGAGGGGAATTGAATCAGCAGCACTCTAAGCATGCTCATAGAAACTGAGCTAATACACTCATTTATTTGCTCCTCACAAAAAACTCGTAGGGCACCTGCCATTATTGTCCCCATTTTACAGGGGAGAAAACTAAGGCTGAAAGAGGTTAAGTGATTTATCCAAGGTCACAGAGTACCTAAATATCTGAGGCAGGATTCGAACTCTTTTCTTCCTCAATTCGAGCCTAGTGCTCTATTCATTATATCAGAAATTATTTCCAGTCTTGGACATAACCTGATGAGTTCAAAATGTTCTGAGTGGGATGTCATCTGCCCACTGAGAGATTGCTACAATAGCCCCACTTCTTAAAGAACAGAATCATCAACATGAAGACCCTACAGTGGAAGGATTGACTGCTAAAGCCATTTCCTGCTTAACTTGTCAGAAGATAATAGACCTTGGGAGGTTGGGGGAACAGTACAGGTCTGAGGTGAGTGGAGAATAACAGTACCAGCTATGGCAAGAGTCCCATAAATTGTCTACCATTTGGGGCAGCTTAAGGTACATAATCACTATTTGAGATATTTTTGTGTTTTTCTGACTTTGTTCTATTTTTTTTTACATTTTTAAGTATTTCTGGTGGTGGAAGAAAGAAGCTGTTCTATATTTGATACCTATATTGTACACTAAGTATCTTTCCTAGAAGACATCCAGTTATCCACTTTTGGGTTAACGCCTAGACATTAGCCATTCCTAAACTATTATGAGAAATTTCCCTAGAGTTATTCTCTAGGGTAGGGACAGTGAATCTTGAATCAGGATCTTTGAGATCAGGGACTGAGAATTTAACCCAGTCTGTGTGAGACCATAGTTGAGCCTCTTTTGTTAAGGAGAAAGGGAGGAACATGGGCCAAAAGGTCACAATACTTACTTAGTTTGTCTCTCTTAACAATTACCCAATCTGACATACTAATTGTAACTTCTACTTTTTTTAGAATTAGCAGAAACATGGTAAATTTTCTTTGGTCCTTCATTTTAACCCTGCATTTATATTTGTTTTAAATATGGTTCTCATATGTTGGACCTACCTAATTCCTTCTGAAGAAGGAAACAGCAAACCACTCCAGCATCTTTGCCAAGAAAACACTATGGACAGAGATCCACGGAGTCATGAAGAATCAGACATGACTGAAATAACTGAACAATAACAACAATCCATTCTATTTTTCTCTTCTATTTTATTGATAATCTTAGTCTGTTCATATTAAAGGATATGATAATAAAGTTTATGGTTTTCTACATTAACGTTTATCAATTTTTTCTCTTCTTAACCAACAATGAGGTCCTGTGATTTGTTTTATTTACACTACTCTCATCTTATCAGTCTCTTCAGAAAACATTCATTAAACACTTCTTTTGTGCCAGTCTCTGCCTTCAAGAGGAATATATACTAATAAGATATATGACATATAAATAACTAGGTACATACAAGACATATAGAGTGGGATGCCCATCAATTGGGGAATGGCTAAACAAGCTGTGGTATCTAATTGTGATGGAATATTATTATGCTATAAGAAATGTCAAGCAGGATGATTTCAGAAAAACCTAGAAACACTTACATGAAGTGATGCAAAATGAAGCGAGCATAGCCGGGAGAATGTTGTACACAGTAATAGCAATATTGTACAATGAAGAACTGTGAATGACTTAGCTAGTCTCAGCAATACAAAGCTCCAAGACAATCCCAAAGGACTAATGATGAAGCATACTATCTGCCTCCAGAGAAAGAACTGATATTGTCTGAACACAGAATGAAGCATGCTATTTTCACTTTCTTTATTTCATTATTTTTTGAGTCTTCTTGCACAAAATGACTAATTTGGAAATGTTTTACATGATTGTACATGTATAATCTATATCTGCTTACCATCTCAAGGATGTGGGAGGTGAGGGAGGGAGAGAGTGATAGAATTTGGAATTCAACCCTTTTAAAAAAAAAACAAATGTTAAAAAAAATTATTTTAACATGTAATTGGGGGAAAATAAAATATTATATATTAAATTGCAAAAATGACATATACAGAGTAAAGTAATCTGAAAAAGAAAGGCACCAGTCATTGTGGGAACTGAGAAAAGCCCCCTGGCAAAAAAAGTGGCATTTGATCTGACGCTTAAATGAAGTCAAGGAAACTAAGAGGGAGAGATGAGAAGGGAGAGCATGTGAGACATGAAGAGCAGCCATCATAAAAAGACATAGATGAGAGATGGTATGCTGTGTTCTAAGAACCACAAATAGTCCAATGTAGCTGAATCACAGAGTGGGTAGAAGTGAATAAGACAGAAGATTGGAAATAGCAGCTAAATGCCAAAGCTTTAAATGTCAAACAGAAGCCTCTATATTTGATCTTAGAGATAATTGGGATTCACTGGAGCTCACTGAGCAGAAAGATGATGTAGTCAAATACATGCTTTAGAAAAATTGTATGGCATATGGATTGGATTGAAGAGAGGCTTGAGTAAGGAAGACCAGTTAGAAAGCTATTGCAGTCATCTAGGCGAGAGGTGATATGGGTATGAACTAGGATTGTAGTTATTTAAGTGGTGACAAGAGACCTATATAAGCGATACTGTGTAGGTAGAATGACAAGAATTGACAATGGATTGGGTATGTGAAGTGCATACAACTGAGGAGTCAAGGATGACACTGAGATTGTGAGTCTGAGTTCCTGGGAAGACTGCGGTACCCTGAACAGCAATGGGAAAATTCAGGCTAGGAGAGAGTTTGAAAGGAAGAATGAATTGTTTTGGACATGTTGAGTTCAAGTTGCTTATGCATCATCCAGTTTAAGATGTCCAAAAGGCAATTGGTTATATTGGTCTAGGGATGGATAAATAGGTCTGAGAATCATCTTCATAAAGATGATAATTGAAACATGGGAACTGATGAGATCACCAAGTGATATGGCATAAAGCAAAAAGAGAAGATGACCTAGCACAGAGCTTGGGGAGAAACCGTGATGAGAGAGCGTGGCATGGATGAACAAGCAGCAAAGAAGATAAAATGAGTGGTTGTTCTAATAGGAAGAGAACCAGGAGAGCAGTATTAAGAAAACCTAGAGAGGAGAGAGTATCCAGAAGAAAGTAATAAACAGACCAAAACTATCTTCCTGCTACCCTGCCCAGGTCTGAATTCCTTGAATTTGTTTTTAATGTTATTATTTCACTCTATTTGGTTACTCTCCTCTTTTCTAACCCAGAGAAGAGTTCAGTTTAGAGTTCTCTTTCTCTCTTTCTCCCTCTCCCTTTCCCTTCCACAGTATCATTTGATCTCTTAGCTTGAAGGACATTGATTTGTGGTATTCCTTTTTAAGAAATGAATAAGAAATTCTCCTTATTCCTTTCCTCTTCTACAACAGCAACATCAAAGATCCAATCACAGATCACTATAAGAGACATAATAATAATGAGAAAGTTTGAAATATTGCAAGAATTACCAAAATGTGACACAGAGACACAATGTGAGCATACGCAGTTGGAAAAATGGCACAGATAGATGCTCATGGAGAGGTTGCCACAAACCTTCAATTTGTAAAAATGAAGTATCTGCAAAGTGCAATAAAGTGAAATACAATAAAATGAGCCTGGATATAATACAGATCACTTGGATAAAAAAGAACTGGATAAAGAATTTAGCAAACAGATCCTAAGCCTGGCCTGACATGAAATATCAGAGGCAGGTTGGGTGGCAAAGTGGATAGGATTTGGAAGACCTGAGTTTAAATCTTGCTTACTAGCTCTGTAACAATAGGAAAGTCATATAACCTCTCTAAGTCTCAACTTCCTCACCTATAAAATGATAATAATACACCTACCTCCCAGGGTTGTTGTGAAGATAAAATAATATATATAAATTACTTTTCAAACCTTAGAGCATTATATAGATGCTAGTTAGCTAGCTAGCTAGTTAGCTAGTAGTAGTAGTAGTAGTAGTAGTTGTTGTTACAGTAACTTCAATTATCCTTACATCTGCTGGAACTAATTTTCTGCCAAAAATAGAGCAGCTAACAACTCCTTGGTTTTCCTTAATAATAATTTCAACCTCAGAAGGTAGAGAAAAAAAAGTGAAAATCTATTCTGGATCTGATTGTCACCTACAGGGAAGAATTGGTTGATGATGTGGAAATGAAGGGAACACTGGGGGAAAGTGACCTCTCATTCCTAGAGAAGGAAGGAAAATCTAGACATAGTCTGACATGTGCCCTAGACTCTGGGAAAGCAGATTTCAAAGGGCACAGGAACAGGTAGAATTCTATTGACTAAAATGCTACAGGGGAAGTTAGCTCAGCAGGAATAAGATGTGCTCAAGAATGAAATTTTAAAGGCATAAGGGAAAATATTCAAATGAGAAAGAAAAATGAGATTTGTCTGAAGAGACTAATGTGGATACACAGAAAATTCACCAACTCCAGAGATTTTAGACAGAAACAACAAAGATGAAAGCAAAGTCCCTTAATAGAAAATTAATATGAGTATGGCAGAGTCTTATAAAAATAGTGTCAGGAATACGAAAGCTAAGAATGAGCTGAGGTTGACAAGGGAAATAAGGTAACACAAAAGGTTTTTTAAAATAATAATGAGAGAAAAAAGAAGATCAAAGAAGAAATAGGACCCCTGTTAGAAGTAGATAGGACTATGATAACTCACAACAGAGGAGGAAGAGTGATACTTTATATTTTGTTTGTTTTCTCTGCAGAGGAGAATGACTGGAATTGATGGCACAAAAATGGCTGACAAGGAGTTGATACTCAATATAATTTAGGAGATAGTAAGAGAGCATATATAGTTGTCCTAGATAAAATCAAATCAGTCTCATATCTTCATCTTCTGGTACTAAAAGAACCAGCAAATGTGCCTAATAGGTAATTATCAGAAATATTTGAAACATCAAGAGAAATTAAAAGAGATGCCACAATATTCGAGATGGGAAAATGTCCCAAATTTAAAAAAAAAGAGCATGAGAAATAGCTGAAGGAGCTGGGATATTTAACCTGGAGAAAGAAAGATTTGGGAGTGATACATCTGTATTTCAGTACTTGAGCTGTCTCATAAGGAAAAGAGACTGGGCTTTTTTTTTTTCAGCCCCAGAAGGCCAAAGCTAGGAGCAACAGGCAAAAGTTTCAGAGAGGCAAATTTAAGCTTGATGTCAGGTGGGGGAAAGTTCCTAAAAATAATCAAAAGTGGGATAGGCTACCTTAAGAGGTGATCAATTCTTCTTTGGAAGTCCTCAAGCAGAAGTTGGATGATCACTTGCTGGGTGAGTTACACTGGAGATTCCTTTGAGGTATGGTTTAAACTAAAAGTCAAGGGCCCAAGGTCCCTTAAAACTCAAGAATTCTATTCTTTGATCTTTGCATTTTTTACATCTAAATCTGTCTTTTTCCCCAAAGAATCCACTATTTTAGGGAGATTATCATTCATGATTTATTTCATTTTATTTTTTTTAGCTAGGCAATGGGGTTAAGTGACTTACCTGGGGTCACACAGCTAGCAAGTGTTGTGTGTCTGAGGCTGGATTTGAACTCAGGTCCTCCTGAGTCCAGGGCCCGTGCTCTACTCACTGCACCACCTAGCTGCCCCTCATTATTTATTTTCATTCATCTTTTTAAACTCTGAGTTCTAATTTCTATACTAATTTCCTTCTGTATTTATTCTTGTAATTCTTTAATTCATCTCACTCTGGAAGTTTTTAATATTTGTTCCATTATCATCTCTGAGTATCTTGTTATTTTAGTAGTACTTTCCATCTTATCTAGGCTTTTCACGTGAATATCCTTACGCCATTAACATTTGTAGTCTCTTTTTATTTGTTTATTGCCTTTTTTTCAGTTTCTCCATTGTTTTTCCTTACGGGGAGTCCTTTCTCATCTTTTACTTTATTTGGCACATTTGTTGCTACTTTGAGATGATGGAAAGAAATGGGACTTAAACAGGACCTATTATTCAGCCTCATTGATGGAAGTCTAAATACATTTTAATAGAAACAAACAACAGAATATGCCAATAACAACTCAGGATGGTAAGAGTTCTGGATATCATGGCATAGGAGGAATAGCTGAAGTAATTGATTTAGCTTAGAGAAGAGTAGATAGATGGAGACAACCTCCTTTCTCCTTTTAGAAATCTTAAAATATTAAAAGTGTACTATTTTCTTGCCTTTTAAATGGGAGGGAGAAAATTTATAACAAAATTAAATTAAATTTTAAAAAAAGAAAGAAATATATTAGCTGAAGCTTTTGGATTAATCTGAAATAGAAACTCTTATCAGTCTTTCTCTATTTTAGAATTTAAAGAAAAAGCTCCAAACAGCCCAGGAAGGTCTCTCCATTGAAGACAGAGTGATAACTGAACAAGAGCAAGGAATCATTGATTCATCTCCCTAAGAGAAATACCCTTTTTCCCAATGTCATAAAGGAATTAAGCTAATGATCCACCTCAGAGAAGGAAGAAACCTGTGACCAGCTAGAAAGAATCCTTAAAGGTAATGGTCAGAGAGATCACATGATTTAAGGAAAATTAGCCTACAAAATTAAGTGACTATTGTTCTGGAATTGATGAAGCAAAATGATAATTTTACCTTACTCTGAGTTGTGTAACTAAGCTTTATCGTATTGTGAAATTCCCTTCTTCAAGAATCCTAAAAGTGTGACTTGGAAATGTTTTGTTAGAGACATATCTAAGATCATGAGAGGACTCTGTCAATTTGAATATTTCTATCTCTAAGTAGAGCAATGCTTGGACTAGAATAGTGATAAATTAATAAAAAATTGTTTTTGTCAGACTGCCTAAAATGCAGATACTGTATTCATTTGTTTTCAACAATGGCAAAATAGAATGTTTTAGTCCCTTAATTGCAATGACTTTTATTTTTGTTGTTGTTTCACCAGTGCCTAGCACTGTGCCTCGAATATAGTAAGTACTTAATAAATACATGTTTAACTGAAATGTCAAGGTTTAATATTTCTCACATCAATTCTCCAAAGATTGGTTTCATCCTTGCTTGATTTTTGTGCACCAATCCAAATCAAAACTCCTTTGCATCTTCTCATCCTGTGCAATGAAAAAAAAAAAACCAACCTAAAACTTTAGGAATGAGTAGATAACCCCTGTCACCTATCACTGCTTCATTTGAATTTCCATTTCCCAGTTTAGACAACACTGGCATCAGATAACATCATCTGGAAATGATGCCAAATAATATCTTACTAATTTGAATTCAAATATATCTCACATGCCCAAGAGTTGGTGAGCACATCGAATTGCACAGGGGGTAATTTAAGATACAATGCTTAATTCATTGAAAGAGCTCCAGTGATAGAAGTTGTGGAAAGATAGAAACAGTTCGTGACCATCACATAATGTTGGCATCTGGAAGCTTCATGCATGCAAATGCCTTGTAAAGGTTTTGCAATCACCTCATTTAGTTCCTGTGGTCATTATCCTTCATGTGGTTCCTACAAACCAATACCTTCATGCTATACTTTCATACCTTTTATCCAAGGGCTTCCTCACAGGTTTGATTGCTCCTCTGTTGATTGCAGTAGTTTTGTTCACCCCAGTCCATTGATTTCTCCTAGGTGAATATAATTTTTTTTTTACCTTTGGCCAATGATAAACTTCACATCGATATCGTAAAACCCATTTACCTCCAAGGATAAGAGCTACCTTTTGCCTTTGTGCAGTCATTTACTGTTATTCCTTTCCTACACAGCTTGTTGTTCTCTGATTGCTTACCATAGTCATTTATAAGACTGGCCATTTTTCATTAGTGCTTCCTTGGTGCAAGTACCATTCCATCAGCTCCATGTTTCATTTCAGGCTCAGTGAAATGGTAAAGCATAAGACTAGAAAAAGGGAAGCCGACATTTCTCTTTTTTTAGTTCAATTTTATTTTGTTTTCGGTTCTGAATTATTTTACTCCTGCCTCCCACTTCTCATTGAGAAAGCAAGAAAAACAAAACCTATTACAAACATCTATAGTCAAACAAAACAAATATCCACATTAGCCATGTCAATCAATGTCCAAACACTCTCACTCTCACTCTCTCTCTTCTCTCTCTCTCTCTCTCCTCTCTCTCTCTCTTCTCTCTCTCTCCTCTCTCTCACACAGACACAGACACACACATGCATGCACACACACACAAACACACTCTGAGTCCATCATCACAACTCTATCTAGAGGTGAGTAGCATGTTTCATTATGAGTCTTCTGAAATTATAGTTGGTCATCGTGTCAATCAGAATTCCCAAAGATTACATTTCTTAAATGGATTAAAATTTCTCATACATTTCTTTAAGTTTACTAATTAAAAATGAGCATTAAAAATGATGTGAGAGGGGCAGCTAGATGGTGCAGTGGATAGAGCACTGCCCTGGAGTCAGGAGGACCTGAGTTCAAATCCGGCCTCAGATACATAACACTTATTAGCTGTGTGACCCTGGGCAAGTCACTCAACCCCAATGCCTAGAAAACAAACAAACAAAAAAAAAAAGATGATGTGAGAGGCTTAGTAAAACCTCTATTTGGAAGTACCTGTTACTTAGAAAAAAATTTTAAAGGAGCAAAAGGGGAAATAGGGTATTCTACTAATCATTCTACTTATCAATTATTTCCTACTATTTCAGTGCCTTTAAGCCAGATTCTCTCCTAATTGAAGATTTTCTCAGGACTACTTTGTTTCTCTGGAATTTTTGTTTTATCCTAGGAAGCTGCTGGAGTTTTCTGAGCAGAGGAGTGATGTGGTTATACCTATGCTTTAAGAGGATCACTTTGGTAGCTGTATGAAGGATGGATTTGTGAGAAGAGGGACTAAGAGATATAATAGACTGAAAGCTGAGGAATTCTGACAGTGACAGCTCATGTTGCCTTCAGACAACTTTGCAGGACTACCATAAGAGGCTTGGTATAGCATAATGCCTAATGCCATGTGCTGAGAGTTATGCAGAGCTATAGAAAGAAATGCCTGCTGAGAGCCCTGTCTGGTGGTGATGGGAAGTTACTGAGACTCTATGCTGGTGTAATATATTTTTTTATATCCCAGTATTCTTTACTATGAGGATTTGCAGCACATTTGCAGCACATATTTTCAGCAGGCAATACTATAGGAGAGTTAGGAAACTTTTCCATACAGTTTCCCATCAATAAAAGTTACCATCTTTGTTTCCACCTTAAGGTATGGTGAGTTTTACTGCCTAAATCTACTTGTCAAGTTTTGTTTATTTTTAAAATATTATGCGTACCACACTATATATATACATATATATATATATACACGTATATATATATATATACACTACATATATATATATATCCCGGGTAAGTAAAATTTATGTTTAAAAAATTAGTCATAAATTCCTTTAATTGTAATAATATAACATCCAAAATGCCATAGCACACCAAGGGAAACATATAGCATATTTGTGTTCCACAAAGTACCCTTTGAGAATTACTCATCCATGCAGATCTTTGGGGAAAGCTTTAGAGACTATTAGGAGATACCTGGCAACCTTAGAGAGAGCAGTTTCTTTTGGGTGATATAATCAGAAGCCAAATTGCAAGGGGTGGAAAAGTGATTGAGTGAAGAGGAAATGGAGCCAACAAGCACAGACCAGCCTTATTAGGAAGACAGCAGAAATATAGAATAATAGCTTGAGGGAATAACATGGTCAAATTAAGGTTTTCAAAGGATGAGGGAAACTTTAAGATGTTTGTAGGAGGCCAAAAATGAATCAGAGGATAGGAAGAGATTGAGAACAACAGAAAAAGAAGCAATGATTGAGGAGAAAAGTGAATGGTCTCAGACTTACATCCAGGATGGTCATCCACATATAGCTCTGGTTCTAAGGCATATTCTCCCAACTCCATTTGGACTAGAAGCCTGAAAAGACACAGAAGATGTCTAGTTACTTCTCCCCTCTGGATTCTAGGGGAAACCCTGAAGTGTTGGGGATTCTAATACTTCTGCTTTTAAGCACCCAGCTCTGTGTTCCTCCTTTGATTATGAGTTAATATCAATCAAATGGCCAAATTTTTTTCACTTTTAGAGATAGTTGCATGCTAAGGCAGTTTAGTAAAAAAAAAAAAAAAAAGCTAATGCAGACATTCTTATCCTGAGCAAATCTTATAATAAAAATGTACATAAAACAAACTAGAAGCATGGGGCTGGGGGTGGAGTACATCACCCCAGGGGAAAATGGGCTCAAGCTTAGCGTACACAGAGTATTCTAAGTAACTCACAGCTCCTGACTGAATGGAGGTCCTCTCAAATATCTTTTTTTATATATGAAGTACACCTTCAAACATGGCTCAGTTATGTAGACAAATACTTTATGCAAATCATTCATAACATGAATTACAAAAACATCTATAAGCACTGGCCACTTACTCCTTTGTTTCACAGAAGAGAAAACTGGGAAAGTGAATTGTCCAACATCACAAAGTAAGGTTCATTCAATTCTTCTTGAAACTGAGGCTAAAAAGAAGCAGCATCCAATGGAGTCAACATGTCTAAGACTAAGGAGTTTCTAGAACTAGAAGAGGCTTTCGAAACTGCCTTGTCCAAACCTCTTATTTTACAAAGGAAGAACCAAAATCCCAGTTTTGATTCCCAAGTCACCTGACTTCCAAGCTATTAACCAAATAGCTGAAATTTGGCTTTTTGAGGTATGGCCACGATTCATTCAGAGGCACTGCCCCTTCCCCAAAACTTAAACATTGTCTTGTGACTCAGATTGAGTAAATGACTGGGGAGGAGAAGCCTTTTGTCCCTCACTGGTGCCACCTGGCTTTAAGTTCACCCATCCCATTGAGGGAAAATAAGCAGCCTCCTCCAAAGGAAACAGAGGTCCCAGGTAGCTGTAGGCTAGAATAGGATATCAATAGCAGACAGTGCCCACCCTCAATTGACCTTCTTCCCATCCCAGTCCTGTCATTCTGAACAGCTTCTGGTTCCTGGGGGACACTGTTGGTATAGAGGGGGCTGGATTTGAGCTTTAACTGAATTTAGGCCCCCCTCTCTTCCTTTAGTATAGAGCTCACACTTGCATACTTCTCTCTCCTCTTAGAGGCACAGACATAGGTTGGTTAGTTCTTGTGGGATCCTGCTTCTGGCTAAAGTCTCTATCTTTACCTTATTATGAATACTATCAGTGCCCAATTAATTCTGTGCCCTCTGACAAAGGCCCAGTTGTTCTAACCTGGTAATAGATACAAGGGAAAGGAGGGAAATGACCTATAGAACAAAGTCCCAGAGGAAATGAAATGTGATGGAATCAAAAGTACAAGTGGAGAAGAGAAAGGAGATAGAAGTAGTGGATGAGAGAGAGGAAAAACCAAGAAAGATATGATGTAGCTTCTCCTAGAATAGCTGCTCTGGATAAGCATTTTCCACAGACAGCTCTATGGGGAGGATGTTCAGTGTAGAATAGTTATCTGATTCCCTGTCGCTATGATGAAAATGATCTCTCCCTCCTCAATTTTCTCACAGTTTTTTTCAGTTTTTTCTTTGCATTTACTCATCTCACCCTTCTTTTTATCATAGTTATTTGTACGTGTCTTTTGTTTCATTATTGTGTATAACCAAGGAGAAAAGTCCCTGGGATGTCTTTTCTCAAGAGAATATAGCACTGCAAGAAATTCCCTGTATTCTTTTCCAAGATGCTGTACAACTGGGGCAGCATACTAACATCACCATTCAAGGATTCTGGTTGGTGGAAGAATAATCAGAAGGAACTTGATAAGAATGAACATTCTATGGAGAGAGGGATGTGAAAAGGTTCTTTAGAGTCCTTTTGTCACAGTACAGCCAATTGAGAGAAAAAACCAATAAATAATTTTCTTGTGTTTTGAAGATGTGATAAGACAAAAAAGGGTAGAAGAGGATACATTAAGGAAAATAAGAGAAAAGATGATGAAACACATTAAGACACATAATCGGGTTGCATAAATAGAACTTTATGCAAAGATGAAAGGAGTGAAGTGAGCAAACATCACTTGAATTTCACTTTCATCTAAATCAGTCAAGAGTACAGAATACACACACCCACATACACTCACACAAACACACACAAAGTGATAGATAGAAAAATATATTCAACTCAACAGGGATACTTATAGGAATAGGAAGAAGGGAAGCATAAGAGGGAAAGTAAATTCAGAAAGAGATTAGTCATAAACAAAACAAACTTTAAGCTTGTAAAGAGGATAGAGGTGAAAAAACACAATGAAAAAAGAAGAAAGGGTAATAATTTTAAATAAACAGAGAGAGAAGTATAAAGAAAAAATATTAAAGAATAGAATGGAGGAAAATAAATAATTTACTATCATAACTGTGAATGTGAATAGGATGAACTCGCCCATAAAACAGTAGAGATTCGAAGAATGTATTATAAAGCTAAACACAACAGTATGTTATTTATAAGATACATATTTAAAATATAAAGACTCAGAAAGTGTTCCAATAAGAGGATGGAGAAATATCTATCATGCCTTAGCTAAACACAAAAAATCCTGAGTAGCAATGATGATTTCAGGCAAGGCAATAGCAAAAGTAGACAATTAAAAGAGATAAAGGAAGAAACTATCTTTTCGCTGAAAGATAATATAGATAATGAATTTATTTCAATATTTATCATCTATGTATCCAATGGCATAGTTTCAAAATACTTAGAAGAAAACTAAATAAATTGCAAGGAGAAATAAATGATAAAACTATGATGATGGCGGTGGGGGGGGTTGCCTCAATTTACCCCTATCAGCTCTGGATAAATCTAACCAAGAAATAAACAAGAAAGAAGGTAAAGACAAATTGAATTTTAGAAAAATTAGATATGGCAGATCTCTGGAGATTATTAAATAAAAATAGAAAGGAGTATGGATGTGTGTGTGTGAGTGTGTGTGTGTGTATGTGTGGGTGTGTAATTCAACTGGGCATGGAACTCTTACAAATATTAACTATGTCTTAGGACTTAAAGAATTCACAATCAAATGTTGAAAAGCTGAAACATATAACATACTCCCTTTACTGATTATAATTCCACAAAAATTATATTAAATGAAAGGCCACTGGGGAAAAAAGTAGTAAAGGGAAAAAAATTATATAACCTTATCCTATGGAATTCTTGGGTTAAAGAATAAATCATAGAAACACTAGATAATTTCATTAAAGATAATGACAACAATGAGACAACATTCCAAAATGTTGGAGTCCTCAAAGGAAAAATACATTTCTAAATATTTTCATTTTTAAAATAGAGAAAGAAGACAAATGAATTGGAAATGAAATTAAATGTATTAATTAAAAAATTAAACATCAAAATAGAAATCATGAAAATTTAGGAGATATTAACAAAATGGAAAACAAAAACCCATTAAATTAATAAAATTAAGTGCTTTTTAAGAAAATAGTAATAGAATAAATAAACCATTTGCTAATTTGACTAAAAAGGACAATCAAATTTCCAGTATCAAAAAGAATGAAAAGGAATTTACAACTGAAGTGTAAATAAAAGATATTATCAGGAACTATTTTGCCCAGCCATATGAATATTTACAAAAATATAAAATACTTGAATCAATAGGATAAGGAACATAGAATTTAAACAACCCAGTTTTAGAGAAGGACATTGAATAAAATATGAATGAATTTACCAAGAAAGAAATTCAGGACTTGGATTGCTGTTTAGTTGTCCTTCGTTCTCAAAGAGGACCAAAATGACATCACTGTGCTGGAGTCAAGTTACAGTGTGTCTGACTGTTGTATCAAACATGCAAAGAACAATTACTTCCAAAATTATGTAAAAGATGTGTAAAAAGAGTAGAGGAAGGAATCCTACCAAATGTCTTCCATAGCAATGACATAATCTTGATACATAAGTCAGAGAGAATCAAAGCAAAAAAGAAAACTATAGACTAATATCCCTAATGAACAAAGGACATAAGATTTTTAAAAAAAAATATTAACAAAGAGGCTAAAACAACTTATCTCAAATATTATACACTATGGTTAGGTTAGATTTATATCAAGAATGCATGATCAGTTTGATACTGGGGAATGTATAAGTTTAGTTAACCACATTAATAATAAAATCAACAAAAATCATATGATTATATCAACAGATGCAGAAAAAGCTTTTGACAAAATACAATGCCCCTTTATGTTTAAAACAACAACAAAGCTAGAAGACAGAAATAAATCAACCTTTCTTTAAAATGGTAATAGTATGTAGAAGGTCATATCATAAATAAATTAGAGATATATGAGAAAAATTACCTATTAGATCGATGGATAGGAAATCCAAGACAAAACAATAAATAAAGAGTATCAAAGAAGATATAATGGATAATTTTTGTTCTCCTAAATTTAAAAAGTTTTTACACAATTAAATCTAATAAAAGTGATATTATAAGGGCAATAAATGGGGAAAATCTTTACAGCAAACTTCTCTGATGAAGATCTCATTTCCAAGATATATAAGGAACTGATTCAAATTTATAAGGAAAAGATCCATTCCCTAACTTGGTCAATGGTCTAAGGATATGAACAGGCAGTTCTCAAGGAAAGAAACCCAGATTATCCAGAGCCAGATGAAAAAATGCTCCCTCATTATGACTTAAAGAAATGAAAATTAGAAGCAATTCTGAGATTCCACCTCACAGTCACCAGAGTGGTAAAGACAACCAAAAAATGAAGATGATAAATGTTGGAAGGACTGTGGGAAATGAGGCACATTGATCCACTGTTAGTGAACCTGTGTGGGTCCAACAATTCTGGAAAGCAATTTGGAATTATATGTGAAAAATTACTAAACAGTTTATACCCTTTGACCCAAATATATAACTGCTGGGCCTATGCCCAAGAAAAAAAATTTTAAAGGAAAAGGTCCTTTATATACAAAAATATTGATAACAGTTCTTTTGGTGCTAACCCCCCAAAAAGGAAAATAACAGGCTGCCCATCTGAACATCTGAATAAGTGGCAGTTATTATGTAAATATAATAAGTACTGTCATTCCATAAGAAATAGGGAAATAGATTATTTTTAAAAGACCTACAAAGATTATTTTTAAAAGACCTACAAAGATTTTTGTGAACTAATGCAAAGTGAACAGAACCAGGAGAATAATTTATACTATAGCATCAATATTATAAAAATGAACAATTTTGAGGACTTTGATAAAGAATGAAATAAGCAGAAACAGGAAAACAATTAACAAACAACTTTGAAAGCTATAAGAACCGTGATCAATATAACCATCCATGATTCCAGGGGACCGATAATGAAACATGCTATGCATTACAAAGAGGTGATGGATTTAAGGAGCAAAATAAGACTTATGTTTTTATATATAGCCAATGAGGGAATTTGTTCTACTCTTGTGTGTGTGTACTTGTTCAAAGAAATTTGTCTTTTTCTTTTAAAAATAAGATGAGAGGGAAAGAAAATACATTTTTAAAATAAAGAGGTGGGGAATGCTACCAATGTGAAATGTTGTATGCACTTTCAGATGAGGTCATGGTATTAAAAGTTTTACTTAACTGTTTTACTTTGTTACAAGAAATCACAACAAGTAGAAGTTATCTGTAAAGATAATGTAAAAACAAAAAACATAAATTTTAAAATTAATATATGATAAAATGTGAAAGATGAGAGATTTAAAATAGACCCATAAACAGGGAATACTAAGAAAAGAACTTCATGGACAGTGGAATGAAGAGAACATTGGGCTCAGCTCTCAGCATGTACAGGGAACTTCTGAACAGATATGAACTTGATGAAAAAAGGAAAAGCAGAGCTAACAGAATTGGGGGTAAGCCTGGATGGAGAGGGATCCAGAAAGAATCTTTTCTTCAGATTCTAGTCCATCCTCAAGATCTCTATGAAGAAGACCTATTGAAAGTTTCTTCCTTTTGTCCATCTAGGAGGTGAAAGTTTCACAACCCCTTTATCACTTTTCCCTTGTGGATCCTCACAGGGATACTTCTTCACCTAACTCCTACTATACCTGAGGAGGTTTATGAGACTACATCCATTTGTGTGTAGGTACAGAGAATGTGTTTTTACTACTTCACTCTTTTCCCTTATTATGCAGTTTCAAGTCTAAAATAAAATCTTTGGGTTCTGGATTTAAATAGAGTGTGATAGAGCCAGTTTGAACTAGCTGAAGAGAAGTAAGTTTTAAATTTTCTATGTAAGCATTTACACCTCCACAAATGCTACAAATCAGTGCTTGATTTATTGTTTTGTTGATTGTCTACACTTAAGAAAGTGATGGAGAAAGTGTCAATTACGCTGATTAAACTTAAAAGTATGGTGTATATATGTGTGTGTGTAGATACATATGTTTTCCCCTGGAAAGCCAGTTGTTAAACATTTACCGGTATACTCCTAGATTTACATGTTACTTACATGGTCTGACATTGGATAATTTATTGGCTGGGAGCTTAGATCTTCTGGTTAGATCGATTATCCAAGATCCCTCCCATTGGATCTGAGAAAAGTAGCAAGAGGTCCCAGAAATATAATATAAAGGTAGCCCTTGTGCTACAATTGTAAGCTACTTGAGGGTGGGGTCTGTAGTGTGTATATCTTTGTATCTCTCTTGTATCACATATATGAGCACATCAAATACTTAGTAAATATTTGTTAAACAGATGAATGAAAGAATGAGGAGTTTGTCTTGCAAAAAGGGCCAACTCATCTTATATTAGGATGAAAGAAGTTTTACGTTTATGGAATAGGAGAGATGAGGAAGCTCAGGTTGGATGGTCTTAATATCAGTAAAGTAACAGATGACATCTGCTAGAGTGGGAGGAAGGGCTGAGAAAGAAGGAAGGAGTTAAGGGGTTGAGAAGAGAGAAGAAGGTTTGAAAGAGCTGCTGTGGGGAGTGTGATAGGGAGTCACAGATGAATGAAAGGATTGCTCTGCAGCAGCAGGGTTTAATTAAGATTAGATTGAATGAATATGTAATGTATACAGGCAACAGCAATTCGTGACTTACTCTATCAGGGCTGGGAATAGCAGCAGAGAAGATATTAGCAGAGGTTACCCAGGGTTGGAGATGAGCTTGGCAGGAATGGGATAATAACAATTATATAAAGGATTCTAGGAAAACCTTATTTTCTCTCATCATCTGTCTCCATCTCTCTCCTGTCCCTTATCTGCCAAGCCCCACCATCACCATTCCCACCTCCACCCTACCAGTTCTCTCTCCTTTTCTTGTTAAAATGACTGATTACAGAGTCAGGACTGTGAAAGGAGGGAAATGAAGCTAGAACAGAGATGATGGACTAGAAGAATTGGGGCAGGGAAAAGGACAGAAGGTCATGATGAGGGTGGAGAGCAGCTTCAGAAGGAATGACGTGATAAGGAAGATCAAACACAAGAGATCTCGATCAAAAGGGAAATTCAGAGTTCTGGATTTTGGAGACAAAGGAACTTCAGGAGAGGCAGAATGAAGAAGAAAAATAGAACTTAAAGTCAGAAATGAACTCTGTAAGAAGATTGAATTTAGAGTCAGAAGGTCTGAGTTCCAGTTCTGACTCTGACACTTTCTAACTTTTTGATTAAGTTAAGTCAACAAGCATTTATTAAGTGCCTACTATATACCAGACACTGCTAAGTGCTGGATAATTTAATCTGTCTTTAGTTTCCTCACAGGTTATGGTTGTGGAGAAGATGCATTATAAAAACTTTAAAGGGAATAAGGATTGGACTTTAGTAATGCATGTTGGAACCCTATTTGCAACTTTTAGTCTTAGAGAGTTGCCCATAATAAGGGGAAGTTGGGTAAATTACTCAGAGTCATGCTAGTATGTGTCAGCAGCAACACCTGAACCCAGATTTTCCTGGCTTCAAGGCTAACTCTCTACCATTAAAATGCAATGTAAATTTGAACGTTATAGTAAAGTCTAAGGTGTGACCACCCTATAAGTTGCCCAGAGAGAATGGAGGGGAAAGAATAGAATTGGAAGAAATCTCAGCAGTCATCTAGTCTAGCACTTCTTAAACTATGGCTTGCAACTCCATATGGGTCACAAAAATTTGGCAACAGTAAAAAAATTTCTGAATGTGCAATAACCAAAAATTAATTAAAAATCAAACACGTAATGAATCTGAGGTGTTTCTGGCAGTGCTTGGTTGTGTTGCATCCTGCAACTTCACTGCAGCCTTGGTTCCAAACACAAAGCATGCGCACTTTGCCCTCAGGCCACACAATACCAATAAATGCTGCCAAAACTCATAAAGGCGTTCCAAGCGGAAAAAGTTTAAGAAGTCCAATTAGTCCAACCCAAATCTGAAAAAGAAGCCCCACTGCAACAGACCCAACAAGTGCTCATTAAGTCCTTCCTTAAAGACCTCAAGTAAGGAATAAGAACTCACTACTATGCAAGTCAACCCACCGCACTTTTAAATAGCTCTACTAATAAGCTCAACTTGTTTTTCTCTCAATTAAACTTCAGTTCACCTCTCTGCTATTTCTACCAGTTGCTCGTATTTCTGTCCTCTGAATACAAATAGAAAAAATTAATCCTTTTCCCAAATATCAGATTTTCAAGTAATTAAAGATTGCAATCATGCCCCTCCTCCTAAGACATCAATTTTTACTAAACATAGGATAAGAAGATCACATATTTATATTTGAAAGGGACCTTAGAAGCCATCACTTCCAATGCCCTTACTTTTATATATGAGGAAACTGAGGCACAGAGAGTTTATATGACTTGCTAGGAGTCAAATAGCCAGTAAGTGTCTGAGGCAAGGTTTGAACACAGGTGTTCTTAAGTCAAAGTCTAGCTCTATATCTACTATCTCATATCCCCAGTTCCTTTAACTGATCCTCATAAAATCATAAGGACTCAAGGCCTTTCACAACCTTGGTTGACTTCTTCTGGCCAGTCTCTAGTTTATTAATGTCCTAAAATGTGGAATACAGAACTGAATATAATATGCCAGATGTGTCCTGACTATGACAGAGTATGGAGGTCATAAGAATTGAGAAGCCTGACAGATTCACAGTCCAAGGTATTAAAAAGGTCATCAATATGAATACTGAAGGCACAAAAGATAATGGAAATGCTGGGTTGCAAGGGAAATCAGTAAACCTGTTATTGAGGAAGGTGAGTGGCCTTAAGTTCCACAGACAAGGATAAGGATAGCTGACAGTGGGGTGTCTAAAATTTCAATTGAGAAGTCATTGAGTTCTGAGTAAGAATCTGGAAGTAGCATTGTAGAGGATGAGTATACTAATCATTCTCATGGCCCTGTGAAGCAGATAGGAATAAACAAGAGGAATGATAAGCATTAGAGAGGATAATGAGGGACGTGGTAACTTCAGAGGAAAATGATAATAATAATGATACTAGTAATAATAGCTAGCATTTATATAGGTCTCTAAGATTTGCAAAACACTTTACAAGTATCTCATTTTATCCTCACAACACCCCTGGGAGGCAAGTGCTATTATTATTCCCCTTTTGCAGATGAGGAAACTGAGGCATAGAGAGATTAAGTGACTCGCCCTGTGTCACACAGCTAGTAACTGACTGAGGCCAGATTCAAACTCAGATCTTCCTGACTCCAAGTCCAGAGTTCTTTCTACTGTGCCACCTAGCTGCATACAAATGAGTATCAACTAGTTCCAGGAGGTATAAGAAATACAAAAGAAAGTCTAAGCAATCAAAAAATATATACATATATAACCCAGTCATGAGTTCAGAAAAGACTATATATAAGCTCAGTTATGTGTGCAATGACCAATTAGTGCTCCCCAAACCTTCAAGGCCAGGGTGAAAGTGAAGTTTTATATCAGAAGCAAGACATTTTCTTTCTATAAGTAGAAACAGTTCAGTCCCAAATTCCACTCTGCTAGAGACACACTACTTCTAAAGAGGCCTTCCAAAGACTATTGTTTCCTTCCCTGCACAAACACAGTGCTTTATAAGATACTAAAATGCATGACAGATGCAATAGTGATGCTGGAGGCTATCAAGTTCTGACATCCATCTCCAACTAACTTGGGAACCACTTAGCTCTTCTACTGACTTCATTAAGCCTCATTTGATTAAGAAGTTATTCATTGGGCTCTGTTTTCACTTTTTCAATAGAATGGTGTTAAAATTTATCACACAACTATTTATTTAGAGAGCATTTGGGGCTAAATGCTTGGGAAAGAGTAAGATAAACTGATCATCTCTCTGATTGCTGAAAATACCCCCTTTAGCTCAGGACACAAGTTTATGCCATATGAGGATCATTTGAAGGAATAGCAGATGTCAACAGCTAAGGAAGAGAAAACTTAGAAGATACGTGATGGCTATCTTCAAGTATTTGTAAAACTGTCTCATGAAAGAATAATTCAACTGTTCTTCTTGGTTCCCAGAAGGCAAAGCCAGGCAAGGAAAGGGTAGAAGTGGCTAAGAAGCCGACTCAGGCTGGATAGACGGAAAAACCTTCTAATAATTAGAGCTATTCAAAGGTAAAATAAGCTGACTCGTGACAACAAAAGATTGTCCCTTGCTGGAAGTTTGCAAGCAAAGGTTTGATGAATGACCACTAGATGGGAATATTACACAGCAGATTCTTTTTGAGTTAAGGGTTGGGCCACGTGGCCCTTTAGGTCCCTTGTAAATATGAGATTCTATTATTCTTTATCTAATGATTTTGTTATTCTTAATGCATAAAAGGTTTGCTCACTAATAAGTGAGTCAACATGTAGATATTCATTCACTTATTTTGTCCAAAATTCCTACAGATGTATAATTGAAGGGCCCCATTTGGGTTAGAGTGTAAATAATTTTACTTTACCATTGTTATTCTCTTACCTCCTCAAATCAAACCCATCTTCACAAACACCCAGAATCCAAATTTCATTCAAAGATTGGGGAGTACCCCATACAAATTAAGTGAGAAATAACAACTCTGGGTCATATTTTGATATAGTATAGTCAAAATCAAAAGGGACTATGTGCTTCCTACCACATTAGTTCTCCACTATACTGTATCACACAAGTTCTCTAAAATAATTCTTTCCTCCAGTCAACAGAATCTACATTGTTTTCTAAAAAAAAAAAGCCTTAAGCTTTCACCACTCTGTAGTCATGCTATTCCCTCTTTTTGAAATGTTCTATGATTCTCATCTACCCCAGCCATGATCTTACTCATCCTTCAAAATCTATCCCAAATAACTTTTTTCATGGAATTTTTTCATAGCCTCTAACTGCATATAATCTCCTCCTCCTCTGAAATCTCATAGTACTTTGTATCGCTCATAGTACTTACCAAATATTATTCAAATCCACTCCAGATGGAATCAATGTCTGCATACTCAAATGAAATGATGTGTGTAAAGCCCTTTGTAAACCTTAAAAATATTAATATCAAGTATTATTATTATCATTATTCTTATTATCTTTCTGTAATAGTTATTTGGGTACTGTTTTATTGCTTCTACTAGAATGCAAGTTTCTTGAGAGCAATGGCCATGGCTTCTCTTTATAAATATATAGTAGGCACTCAGTACATTTGTTGAACTAAATTATAGTGTCGTTAGTATCTTTCAAATCATTAAATTCCATCTCAGATGTAAGCCATATGCACACAATAGTCCAAAAAGAAAAAGTAAAAACCTAGGGTGGAGTAGTTACAACCTTGTCCCAAATAATTTTATGTAGAAACAGTTGTATTATTTTTAAATTTAGGAATAGTGTGGACATAACCCATCCTTATCTTGACATATAATGAAATAAGTTAAGATTGTGTTCTACTCTCAATATGGACATAAAAAACATACATTGAACCTATGAATAATGTTTCCATCTAGAACGGATAATTGATGGATTAAAAACATTTTCTTATCTCTCCAGTTGTAAAAGAGTGGATAAAGGTATATTGTGGTAAAAGGAGATAAAGGGAATTGTTAAATCACTTTAAATCACTTGTACTATAGAGGGATGAAAAACGTAATGAAACTCCTGAGGGAACATGCCAACCCTAAATGAATTACACACAAAAAAGGCAACTATAGAAATGAAAATAATGGTATCTGTATTTTATATTTATATTTACCAAAATGCAAGTTCTTTTTGTTTATTTTTCAGGTGATTGCCTCAATTTAAAAAAAATAGATATTGTGTGAGAGGGTAGTTATTCCATTTGCTTGGTATTCCTCAATTCAAAAGTTAAAATTCTACCTTATATGGAAAACTGGAGATTACTACTGGTTCATTTACTTAGTAAAACAAAATGAACTTGACTCTCCAGGACTAGAGTGGTGATGCCATACTGCCTGTGAAAAAGGGAGAATTTGTTTCTATCCCACTGAAGAGCAGTATGGCGAGAAGAATACTGGGGTGAGTGTCAGAGATCTGGGCTCAAGCCCTGATTTTACCATTTGCTAGATATGTGATCTTAAGAAAATCACAACTCCTTAGAGTCTCTAATTCTTCATCTTTATAATAGGAATAATCTTTCTTTCTCTACCTTATCACACATAATTGTTATGGGAATCCAAGTCATTATCAACAAGCATTTGTTAAGCACTGATTAGACGCCAGGCACTATGCTAAGTACTGGCGATAACAAGAGAGGCAAAAACAATCCCTGCCTTTGAGAAGTTTGAGAGGATTTAATGGGGGAGGCAACATACAAATAACCATGAAATAACTACATATGTGCAGGATAAATTGGAGGTAATCTCAGAAGGAAGGCACTACCATTGAGGAAGATGCTCAAAAAGTGGGATTTCAATTTAAACCTGAAGGAAGTCAGTGAAACCAGGAGGCAAAGATGTGGAGGGAGAACATTCCAGGCATGCAGAACAACCAGACATGGTGCACATTGTGAAAATGCTTTGTAACCATAAAACATTTCATAAAATCACTGCCCCCATCTAAGTTCCCTTTAGAAGCCATTTCTTCTCTTCCAGAGCCTCAGCCAAAGATGCAGTTTGGTTTCTTAAAAAAAATAATAATAAAAAATAATAGTTGAGCAGAATAGAAACTCCTAAATTGTAAGCTCCTTGGGAACAGGGATTATATCTTACTTATCTTTATGTTTCTCTCAGTATTGTGCTTACAGTAGGCACACAGTACATTTGCTGAATTTAATGTTAGGGACATTGTGTGAGAGGCTGGTTATTCCAGCTGGTTAATATTCCTCAATTCAAAAGTCAAAATTCTATTCTTATATGGAAAACTGGAAGTTACTATTGGTCCATTTATTGAGTAAAACAAAACAAACTTGACTCCAAGTATTAAAATGTATTCCAAATGGAAGCCATGTCTACATAATCAGATGAAATAACATATATAAAGACATTTCAAATCATAAAGCACTACATAAATGCTCAGTATCATCATCATCACCATCATCATAATTATCATCATTATGGCTAAAAAAGGAAAAGGAAAAAAATTGGGGACCAAATATTGTAAGGTTGTCATACTATTAGCTCAGTGCGGATACCATGACGTGTTTTATTTAAGTGAGCACAACTAGAATAAGGATTGCTTTGTAGAAAAATGACTACATGCTTTGTAACTGTATAACCTAAGATCTGTATGACCTTGTTTTCTTTGTAGTCTAGTCCTATCCTTTTGAGAAAGATATTATGTTCAATGTTAGCCTGTCTCCAGTGTCCATGCCATGCTCATCCTCGCCTTTCCCCATAGGGCCTAGAATTCAGTGAATGATAGCTCCCTAGTGTTCCAGACCTAGATTGTAGAATCTCAGTCTTTATAAAATACCAGTTACTCCAGAGAGAGAAGAAAGCCAAGAACTCAGATGAAAGGGCTTGACTCTTTCTGCAATTCAGAGCTCAATTCTTTTGCATTGTTCCACTAGGTTTTACCAAGTCAACAGGCCTCCAAACACCCACCAAGGCCTCTTCTTCTGGTAGAGGCTATCTAATTAGACCCCTTCAATACTAGTAGCCTCCCTACAGTGCCGCTTTTGTATCCTAAACTCCTTACGAGTAGCACTGAAATTTCACCATGAAATTTAGTGTTGAGTGCTTAAGGGATATATCTACTCTACACTTTTATGTATTAATGGGAACCTGCCTCCATTATAGAGGCATACCTTCTTGGTTGCTAAGAGCTGGGCTTCTTCCATGTGGAAGGAGGGAAACAAGCATCAATTAAGTACCTACTCCATGCCAATCACTTTGCTAAACCCTTTACAAATAATATCTCATTTGATCCTCAAAACAATCTCATGAGGCATATAGTGTTATGATCCCCATTTTATAGTTGAGGAAACTGAAGCAGACAGGTTATGTGACTTGCCCAGGGTCATATTGCTAGTAAGTATCTAAGGACGGATTTGAATTCAAGTCTTCCTAACTCCACATACAATACTAGCCACTGTGCTACACAGCTGTTGAATCACAGTTGTTCTGTTACAAACGCAGATCTTCATTACATCTAGCTAGGATATGGATAGATTACCGTATCAGAAACTGAAATGAGAACTGAGATCAAGAACTCCATAGCCCATTTAGGGAGAATGACTAGGTATAGTGTTAACCTGGGCTGTATTCTAGTCCAGGCCAATGGGGGAAAGTTTTTCAGTTTATTAAGAATCCTGCATCAAACTATTTCCTCCACAGATTCATTTTTTTTTTCTGGCTAGTTCCTGGAAACCTCCTGGGCATAAAGGTCACTGGTATATAAAAGGATTTAATCACCACTCTGACCACTGCCTTGCTTCAAGCAGGCCTTTAATAAATGCTTGTTGGATTGAATCGAGCTCTGTGACCTTCTCAGTCTGTCTTCTGGTTTTTTTTTTCTTTTTTTGTGGAAGAAGGTACCAAAAATATAATTTGAGATATTTTAAGTATATTTACTAGTATTGTTGAACACTGAAAACGAATGAAGACAAGTTCATTCCCAGAAGGAGTCTGGAACAAAGTCATACTGAATTATAGTGTTCACAGAAGGAGAAAACTGGAAAACAGTCTTTTGCCTCTATTGGCAGAAACAGACCTGCTCGATTCAAACAATACTATTGATGTCTTTTAGAAGCTATTATAATTTAATTCATTTTTTAAAAAAGATCATAAAGATGCCTTCCTTAGACCTGACTCACAAAGGCTCAGGTGGCAGCCCTGGTTCTGGTTAATTTATACCCCTAGATAGAAATTAAAGCAGATGAGGCTTTCTTCTCTCCCTCCTTATTTCAATTATCACTACCACAGAAAAGTGGCAATAGCAAGAGAGCCTGAGAATCAAGTAGGAGAGACAATGTGAGGAGAAAGTCTGTTCCCATCATGAATCTTTTTGACAGCCCTAAGAAATGAACACGAGCAATTCTGAGCAGTTGTCACCAATGACATCAATATTAATATCTAAAAACCATAGCGGATGGAAACAAAAAACTCCCTACATATATATGTGTGTGTGTGTGTATATATATGTGTGTATATATACATATATTACTGATATCTTGCTATAAATAATGACATAAGAATTTTTTTTTTTTTTTGGTATACATCTCTCAGAATGAGGGAGGACAATGTAGAGGGCATAGGGAATCATGTGTTTAGCCTCTAACTCGAGTATCTCTGGTTGAAATCCCAAGTGAATACACAGGGTACTCTGAGCCTGCAGAATAACTAGAAAATTTTTCATCAAATCACACATTGTGGTTGCTTTTCATTGTGAAATAGGAGAAGCATTTAATAAATTCTACCCAGCTCCCACCTCCAACATCAGGGATGAAAAAGATTGGAGTGGCAAGATATCCAGAGAAAAAAGGAGGATAAGGGGCCAGGTTCCATATAAAATAGCTGCCCAGAGGTTAACTGTCCCAGGGTATTCAAAACCCTAGGACTGTTCTACCACACAATAGTGATTGCATCTGGGGGACAGAGTTAGTATTTTTCTCCCTTCAGGTTCGGTAACAAAAGCAAGGAGAAACTACTTGTAGCTACAAGAATTGAGGGTGGTTTTGTTTTGTTTTCCTGTAAAGGTTTAATCTTATTGGTAATATTAACTAACACTATTAAGCAAATGCAAATATAAATTGTGGAAATTACCCCCAAAAAAGTTAATTATTTATTTTAGAATGGATTGTTCACCTCTCACAAGGATTCACCACAGGATTTTTTTTTATGAGAGCTTGCTTAAAGCTCTTATTGATTTATGTATCGATGATTTCAGGATTTTGCTATTGCGTATAACCCATGACTCAGTATATCAGCTCAGAGAACACAGAGACCAGGTTCAGTTTCTCTCTTAATAGTTCCTATGGTTCAGCCCTACTCAGGATGAATCATGGGAAATATACAAATTTGACTTGCATCTTTTTGGGGGCCTGGCTTTCTTTCAGACACTTAGGCTAAAAATAAATAAATAAATAAATTGAATTAAGAACAGATTTATTAGAGATAGTAAGAATACAGAAAAAGTAGAAATGGTGAGCTCGCTTGACCCTCACAGTCAGCACCATCCCTCCAACTCACAGTCCAGTGAATTAGACTTAACGACATTGATGGAGTTGCATCTCATAGGTGTTTACCTGTTTTCATCTATGTTCTATGTGTTCCCTCCGTCTGCCACTGCTGCTGCTGAGAGGAGATGGAGAGAAAAAATAGACAGACACAGAGAGACAAAGAAAACAGAGACAGAGACAGATATATAGAAAGAGGAAGATGCTGAAACAGACTATCTTTCTTAGAAAGCTAGATCTCACACTCCTTGTTGCAACTACCCCCCCCAAAATTCCTTAATCTTATACATATACACTCTGCTCTGTTCCTGCCCTACACAAGAGAGGGAGGAGGTGCTCAATGAGTAAACCACCCAGCTCCCTTCAGAGCTGGCTGAAACATGTAAACTCAAAGTACACTTTCAATTCAACAAATTTAATTGTCTGCCTACTATGTGAAAGTCACATATTAACAGGATGGTCTATTAGAGGAGAACTTAACCTTTTGGTGAAGGCTATGACCCTCTTCTCAGAATAATGTTGTTTAAATGCATAAAGTACATAGGATTACAGAGGAAACCAATGGTATTGGTATTGGAATACAGTTATCAAAATACATTTTTTTTTAAATAAGCTCACACACCCCAGGTTAAGAACTCACGGTCTCCTGGTTAAAGGTTGGTCTCAGAGTCAAGAAGACCTAGGTTCAAATTCACCTCTGACCAATAATTTTCTGTATGACCCTGGGCAAGTCACTTAACCTCACAATTGCCCTAAGCAATTTTCTAAGCCAATAAATTAAAGAGAAAGATCAAACTTGCTTTGGTATAGTTTCCTATAGCAATGAAACCATAGGTCAAGTCTGTATCCCTATATGTGCAAGGTACCATGTTAAGCCCTGAGAATACAAAGATTATAAACGAATCAGTCCTTACCCTCAAGGAGTTTACAATCATTTTGCAATTATGCCTTTATAATTTAGAAGTATTTGAAACTTCAGGTTCAAAATACTGTGTTGAGCCACGGTGTTAAAAGAGACTATAGGACTTATGCAAATATATTTCATTTAAACCAATTGCTAGTAGCTGTCTCTACATAGTGGTATGATTGACAGAGACCTGGAAATATTTGTTATTTTGATTCTATGCTTTGTTGCAACTGTGGCCAATTAGTTCAACTAGCAGTTAAATTCAGAATGGTTCTGCTGCTGTGAGTATAAATTAAATTGAAATTATTTGAAAGCATGTTAATTCAACTAGCTTTTTACTTTGGTTGAACTAATGAAATCTAGTAGTGAAACATTACTAAATTTATTAAAATATATTTTTGATACATACATGTTTTGTAGACAAAGTTCATTTCATTCTCAACATTTAAGTAAAGTTTGATTAAAAAAAAAACAGCTAAATCTGGATATATTTGTCTATCCTTTCCTACTATTCAAAACATTTTGCTCTGTGGAAAATAACAGGAAGACATTCCATTTGATACTAGGAAATTGCTGGAGAGCACCATATCTTTAGTTAGCAAATGAATATGATTCTTTAATCCACATCTTTACAATCTTTACAAGTACAGCTGCTTCTGTGAGTTCTTCTGCCAATGCAATCAGCAGCAGCTACATTTTTTAGTCAGTAGGTTCTTTTTGGGTAAATGGACTTTTCTCTCCTTTCTTTCATTAACTACAGTGTTTCTATTCTCAGAAAAAGGTCTCTCCTTGCCTTAGATCAGGTCCCTTGCTTTTTCAAGCTCACAGCACTGAAAATTGCAGGAACATTGTGTTCCTGAAAATTGGGTAGTACACAGGTTTTATAACCCTGTCAGATTTGCTTCTAATAAATAAGCACATGGAGTAAAAGAGCTAGTTTGGAAAATTCATAGGCATTTTTCAATGTCTGCCAAGCTTTCCAATATGCTAAATGGTTTCTTTGAGAACCCACGAAACATAATTCCATTCTATTCACTTAAACATTTATTGAATATTTACTTGTTCATTTAAGATCTAAGCATTGTACTAATAAATGTCTTGCATATAGAAGGTGCTAGGTACAGGGTCAATAGAAATGGTCCTCAAGAAGCTTATACTCTACGAGGGAGAATAACACACGCACTGATACTAAATACAAAATATGTACCAAACAAATACAGAGTATAACATCCTGTCAAAATAATTAGCTTTGTTAAGCTTAGAGGACAAATAATGGCCCCTAATAACCATTAGTTTCTTTTTCTTTGACTTTAGGGAATTTATTTTCAATGAAAAGTTCTAATTCAGTCACAATTGTTCTGAGCCTCCAGTTAGGAAAAATTTCTAATATTTAAACAGTGGTTGAGTTTTCCAACTAAAACACACACACACAGAATTATATATAACTTAAAAATATATAGCTATATGTAAAACTATAGTTATACGGATATAACTATATATAATGTGTATATATATATGTGTATGTGAGCATATACACATATGTATACATAAAGTATTATACATTAAAGTATTATATAATGCCCATAACTATATAGTTATTTGTAACTATCTATGTTTATAACTACATATTGTATACTAACATGTATGGCATTACATACATATATAGTTAACCTCTAACCTCTTTGTGGTTGGGCATACACACATATGTATTATATAGTTATAAACACAAATAGTTTATAACACTCTCTATATACATGTATATATACATGTATATATACATATATGCATGCATACATACATACACACATAGACTCTTTGTGGCCTCTTTATAGTTGAGGAAATATTCAGTTTACTGAAAACGTTTGAGGAATGAAATAGCATATTATATTATAGTGTCAGTGGATAAACAGGCAACAGGAAGGAAAGTTGGGGACAGAGTTGATCTTTTCTTGAGCCTTCTAGACTGGATCCTCCTTTTCACTATTTCCATAGAGCCAAGGATCCTCCTTATATCTCTTTTCTCTGTCATAGCTCAGTCTTCCCTTTGTGCCATGTTAGCTCCAACCTCTACAATCCAGACACTCACAGACTCTCTCTTCTTCCCAGATTCTGAGATAGCTTCTTCTTTTTACACAAAATGCATAGGCCTGACCCAATCTTTTGCACAATGGCTTTGATTGATTCAAACAGGCCCTGTTAATGCTCAATTCTTATTGTTTGATTCATTTTTTTAATGAACCTAGCCAAATTGGATGTGTTTTTGCCAAAATGTATGCTTTCAACTCCACTCTTACCAAAGTAATTTCATTGAAAGTAGGGAATACTAACTAAGGAGATCAGAAAAGCCTATAATTTATAGATGACATCTTCTGGTAAAATATCTTAATGATAATAATTAGAATTTATATAGTACTTACTCTATGCTGGGCCCTGTGCTAAGCTCTTTACAAATTGTATCTCATTTGACCTTCACAACAATGCTTGGAGATAGGTGCTGTTATCATCCTCATTTTACAGGAAGTAGCCTTTGAGCTAAAACTTGAAGGGAGGTAAAGAAGAAGTGAAAAAGGACCATAGATTTAAATTGGAAGGGACTTTAGAGGTCATAGGTTTATAGGATGATAGAACTAGAGCTAAAAGAGAACTCAGTCTCATTATGGTCAAACCATAAACCTCCAGGAGGCTTGGACTCTACTTGGACTACTGATCTAGTCCACCACTCTCATTCTACAGATAAGGAAACTGGGATACAAAGAGGTTAAACGACTCACCTAGAAAGTCTTTTGCAGTTCTTCATTATGCTGTGAAGGAGTTGGGTGCCCAAAACCTCTGCTCCAAGAGCTCAAGCTCTAAAAGGCTCTCCCAAATAGAAAGGAATCCAGGTATAAGCCTGACAATAAACTGCACACTTTCTTTCTGAGGATAAAACTAGCTAAGGCCAGGGTAGCTAAGTTGGCCAGGAAGTGACACATTTTACTTTAGCCATAATAGTGTATGACAACTTTTTAGCATGGTATCTTGAGGTTGGAACCTGCAGAAGGGGTACCCACGGAATCATGAGTCCTTGAAGTATTGATTTAAGTACATAAGAAAAGCCTAAAGTATTTTGAGAGATATATTGTTTAAGGTTAACAGAAAGCATTCATGGAAGAGAAAGCACACATCAGTTTTATATATGATTTTTAATAAGATGTTAATCGATTATTTCTAAAACTTTTTTAAAATCCAAAATATGCAAATTAGGGAAATAAGTAGTACAATTTAGTTAATCTATAACAAAATCCAGAACAGATTTTTTTAAGGTGGGATTTTCCAAATGTTCTTTATGACATATCTATACCCATATTCACAAAGGATATGAGAGTTCATCTGAGCAGTCTTCACTGAAGGAATCCCCTTCTACCAATATCAGTAAAAAATCTCATTATGATCTAGTAAATAAGTTCTAAGTCCTTGCCTGAGGAATATGGAAGTTAAGGAACTCATTCAGTGTCATACATCTTGCAAGTTGCAGAAGCAAGATTTGAACCCAGGCTTTCCCAACTCCCAGGCCAGCCCTCTAGCACACATATTGTCTCTAGATCCTATTTATAGAGATAAGGAAAGGACTTGGCCTATGATTTCATTTATATATGAAATGCCCTCTTCCAGTGCAAGTCAGTATCATACCTGCAACTTTTCTTCTTAGAAAGTTGCCTAGAGCTGTAAGAGGTCCAGTGAGTTGCCCAGGGTCATACTGACAGTATATATACGTGGCAGGATTTGAACTCAGTCTTCCTGTCTCCAAAGCTAGCTCTCTGTCCACTGTGCATTGCTGCCTCTTTACAACATATTTATATTTAGATAAAACATAAATAGTACCTTTTTTTCCAATTCAACATTACTTGAAGTCTATTTCTAGCTGCTGCTCTACTTTCAATGGCAGCATCAAATTTTATACAACATATTATAACTGATGAGAAAGGCATCATTGCAAAGTTCAAAAGTTTTGTGCAAGACTCAACCAATGGGAATGTGGCAGGTGTCAACTCTATAGACACAGGCTTTAGCCAGAGGTATAGAGGGGTACAAGGTGCTTAGCTTTCATTTTCTTGCCTATCTCCCCAGGAGACAAGCGTTAAATCCTGTCTGAAATGAAAATAACTTTTGGTGGTCTTATTTTAGTCTCTGTTGGTACACAATGCAAACTCACTGCAGAATTGACCTGGATGATTCTCTCTGCAAAAGGTGGCAGATTGCAATAGCAGAGGTCTTAGAGAGATCAGGGTGGGAAAGCCTTTGTAAAGCTCTGTAAAGAAGAAATCAATCAAAGCACCTGCCACACTGGCATTTTCCCATAGAGATACACATAATAGGAGAGTAATCCAGCACCATTAATTCATTTTTACAAATCAAAGAATATCTTTAGGACATCAAGCAGAAAAAAATAAATTTATTTGTGGTGTTGGTAGTTAAATCCTGTGTATTTATTTGCTTTGTCTTGTCAGACACTTAATACCAAGCAATTGCTTGGTATCCCCTGATGGGTCCTGAGAATATTATTTAAGTCATTGAATGACAGGTCATAAAATGTAACATTATTAAATCACTGCTGACTATAGCTGGAGATGCAATTGGGTCATGTATTTTTATTTTGCAAATGAACTGATTTTCATTAATTCACAAATACTTATTTGGAGACTATTATGAATAACATGTTGAGTTAAGCTCAATCAGGGAAATAAAAATGAAGAAAACTCAAACCCTTCCCTCACTGAGAATACAATCTAGGTAGGGGAAAGAACATGTGCAAATTTAACTATACTGTTTTTCACCCTAATGCTAGATAAAGGTGGTATGATGTAATAAGAGCAATTTTAGAATGGGAATCAAAAGGCCTGTGTTCTGGTTCTTACCCTGCCAGTAAAATTCACATGCTACAACCATCCCCTCAAATTATCATCCTACATATTTTCTTACTTTCAGGGCCAAACTCTTAGGAAAAGGTGTTTGCCTTCATTGTCTCTTCTTCTCTCCTTCATTTCTCAACCGTTTACAATCTGGCTTTCAATCTCATCACCCAACTGAAACTGTTCTTTTCAGAATTGCAAAGGCTCTTTTAATTGCTAAGGATGGTGGCCTTGTTTCAGTTCTCATTCTACTTGACATCTCAGTAATAGCTAACTTTGTTGATTACTCCTCATCCCTTCCCACCCCCATACTCTATACTCTCTCTTTTGCATAGGTTTAATGATCACTTTATACTTTTGTGATGATTCCCAGTTCTATAAATTCAACCTTCTCTCTCTCCTAAGCTCCAATCTCACATCATAAATTGCCTGCTTGACATTTCCAACTTTCCCTTAGCATCACGAGCTCAACAAGGGGGAGGTTGGCAGGTCATAAGCTAGATAGGGAGGCCAAGTTCAGAGAATGTCACAACAATGAGTGTGTCTGAATTAACTTGTTTTCCCAAAGTCTCAAATTTCTAATGTTAATTACTGGCATAATGTTGTAGTCAGTAGGAGGGTCTTTTGTGTGCCCTTCTGCATCACCTATGTCCATCAAGCAGGTCTCAGGCAATATCACTCTCAGTGACCTCCTGACCTCCTAGACTCTGGACTCTGCCTGTTCCACAATCTCCTGCATTTCAGTAACTCCTCTGCATTTGCCCTGTAGTATCTTATGGACCCTTCATGTTTAACTGTATTCCTAATCCTGGTCTTTCTGAGCCAGACATGGATTGATGCTACTCATATTCCCCAGCAAGAAAGGGAATAGGGCCTCATATTCTGGGCATTTTTTTTTCTCCTCATAAGTAATTTCCTTCAAGGTAATTCAAAAACTTTCAGTGCCCCATTTCCTAGAATTTTGAAATAAACTTCTCTGTATGAGCACACCCTATCTAAGGCCACCTTTTTCTTCACTGATCTCCTATATTCAATTCAATATGATTCAACAAGTATTTATTAAGTATGTCCTATGGGCAAGGCACTATGCTAGGCAATGGACATAGAAAAGTAGTCCCTGTGCTCTCAGAACTTATGCTGTCAGTGTACCCTCTGCTCCAGTTGGACTAATGTCTTTATTGTCACGTAATATTCCAGACTCCTTACCATCTCCTTGCTGCCATTTTAATGTTCTTTGACCTGGAATGTTCTCTCAGAAATAACAATGCAGGCCTACAGGCAGGGCAGTAATAGTCTGGTGCAATAGAAAAAGAGAGACAGCAACACACAGGCACAAGAAACATGAAACTCTAGTGTGAGAATTTGATAGGATTAAGCCTTAGAGAGAGCATTAATTGAATTTCAACAAGAAGAGACTGTTGGTGACTTCAGTCAACTGTGATTCTGCCAGTCAGAATTTGGAGCACCAATATTGAATGTATAGTAACTCATGGGTCACTGTAATAGGGTCAATCTGCTATACCTCCCCTCTCATGATTCTAGAGGGTACATCCTGAGGGTTGGAATGTCTCTTTCTCTGCTGTCATTAACTTAGCTCCCATTCTGGATGTGTTTTACTGTTAGTTTAATTATTGCTAATTTTGTTACTGTTAGCCACCAGTAACTAATGTTTCAGTTTCATTTAACCTATCATTATCAAATAGCTTTTACAAAAGGATATTTACTTTGAAGATATAGCAAAATTGGAAGTATAAACATCCCCCCTTCCCCCACAACATTTTAGGAGTACCTGTTCCCTGGGTCCCTGGGTTCCCTGAGGAGAGTGGGCCCAAACTGAGCACAGTCTCCAGAGCGGTGGTACCACTCACTTCATGTTCAAAGGTGGCATTGGTACAGTTGAGCTGTGATCCAAAGGTCACTCTTTCGGGGTATTGGTGCAAAATATATGATGGACTCCCAGAGTCCTGGATTCCCAGACTCCCAGTCTGCTAGCTCCCAAGAAAACTGTAGCCTTCCTAGGAACTAACTCTCTTTCTTCATTCTTTACACTTAGCTCCCGCTGGCTTCTAACTGTTGCTAATGACTCAAATTCAAGCCTTCTGTTGATCAGTGACTCATCTTTCTTTATGAGGTAAAACCCATGAAATCTAACTCTCTGTTATGAAACCAACAGCCCTAATTTATCCTTTCCATAGTCTCCAAAGTTTTTCGATTTACCACTTTGTGAGTTTTAACCTCTTAGACTCTAAAAACATTCACACTCTACCAAGTGGAGGAACATCAATACTCCATAGCCTCAGTCATTTTCTTGCTCTCCAATAGCTCCTCTCAGTACATCTATCAAAGGGGCAGTTCTTTAAGCCATTCTCCTAGCAATCTATGCTTTCCTCACATTTTAATGGAAAAACTAAAGATCTTTCTCTATCCCTCTTGGCAATCAAACTATTCATATGTATTCAGGATCTTACCAGACAAGTTCCATGAGTTGATTCCACCCTTTTCTCTAAAACAGGGGTGGGAAACCCACGGGCTTGAAGCCACATGTGGCCCTCAAGTTTGGCCCTTTGACTGATGTGAGGCCACAGTTTCCCCACTCCTGCTCTAAAACAAGCTCATTTTCTGCTGCTTTCAATGACTAAACTGCTCACGTACAAAAAGGGCAGTTCCTTACGCAAAGAAAAAAACAATTCACAGAGTTTTGGCCTCAGGGGGCTAACATTGCTGTCTTGCATCTTCTTGTGTTAGATCTAACTGAATTTTAAGTTCATTAAGGACATGGGAAATGTCTTAAGCTTTTATAGTACCTCAATAACACCTAGCACAAGTCACAGATTCATTAAATCATTCATTGAATAATCATTTATTAAGTATCTATTATGTGGTAGGAACATTGCTTATAGAATGGGCATTCGATAAATACTTGCCGATTGATTGATTATGCTATATATCTGGGAAAAGTACGAGTTTTATGAATTAATGTTCATAAAAAGTACAGGGGGCCTGTGAAAATGTGAAAATGTTTCTCTCTGGCTAATAGGATACCTTGGTATTTACACAGTATTTATTCTGAGGGCCACAGCATTTAAAAATGAAAACATTTGCTAAATTTGACCTTTTCCAGTTCCTCTCTTCACAGCAGTATTGTGTATCTTGCTGGCTGCTGCTGTATTATTGATTTGAAGACTTGCACATAGTCAATTAAATCAGTTAAGGCACAGACTGTTGAGATCACTGCATTTTCAGTAGGAGTTTAAACTGTTTATCTTTTACATGCAAAGTGTCCCCTGGGTATTTTACACTTTACTCACTAAACAAACTTTCTCTGATAAGGTATTACTGGTGTCCCCTGGGAAGCAGAGAAGGCAGTGGTGTGTGATCCAGTTAAGCTTACCCTTGATGAATTCTTCCATGAAGAACATGTTTTCCTTCCCTAGTATGTGATAGATACCGCCAGGGAAGCAATTCCTCTGTCAGTGATGAATGCTAGCTCAGTCAGACTTTGTCAATTCATATGAAAATCTGGTGATTAGTATTCTGTACCTCCTTACTAATGAACTGTTTAATCATGAAATTGCTTTCTGTACTGATAATATTCCTGTGACTATTAAGGGCCCTTGTAAGGTTTAGACAAATAGAAATCATTTAGGAAAGAAAATGTTACATACAACATATACATATATATGTACACACATATAGCTATACATATGTGGTATGTGTGTGTATGTGGGTGTGTAGTTCATTATGCTTTCCAGCTTTGGTTTAAGGATTGCTATTCAGTCACTTAAAGTTAAAATCTATGAACTTTATAACAGATTCTTTTCTTTGATGACTTTTTTTTCATAATCCAAAGGTAAACAGATAATTGCATTTAACATTTGAAATCATACCTTTAAAAATTGTAACACAAAACTATGATTGCTAGAAATGTGGAACTACTGAAAAAATATCTTGAAAAATATATTATCAACTGAGGATATTTGATTTTTGTTTTTCGTTTGTTTTTTGCTGTTGTTGTTGCTGTTAACTGTTGTTTAGGACTACCACACCCTCTTTCTTTCTAAAGCAGTATTTCTCTGACTTTTTGGTCTCAGGACCCCTTTACACTCTTAAAAATTACCAAAGACTCCAAAGAGCTTTTGTTTATGTGGGTTCTATTGATATTCACCATAGTAGACATTAAAACATACATTTTAAATGTTTATCAATTTATTTAAAGCAACAATAATAAACCTACTACATGTTAACATAAATAACATGTTTTTATGAAAAATAGCTGCATTTTCAAAAAACTTAGTGAGAAGAATGTCATTGCTTTACATATTCTTGAAAGCTTCTTTAGTGTCTATCTTAGATACTTAGAAGACTGCTGAATTCTCATGTCTGCTTCTGCATTCATTCTGTTGTCATATGTTGTTTTGGTTGAAGTATATGAAGAAAATTCAGCCTCACACAGATATGTAGTTTGAGATGGGAAGAGGATTTTAATAGACAAATAATGTCTTATTATTATTATGAAAATGGTTTTGACTTCATGGATCCCCAGAAAGGTCTTAGACACCCCCAGTGGTCCTTAGACCACACTTTGAGAAGTCCTGCTCCAAAGGGATATATTGAAGGGGGAAGTCATACCACAATACTGATGAGAAAAATATAATTTTCTGTCCAATATAATCATTCCTATGACATAGAATATAATCTACATAACAACCTCTACACCCTAGGTTACTAGGCAGGATGAAAGGTTCCTAAAGGAATCATCCTGATGTGGAGGAGGGGAGACAACCTTTGTCCGAATAGAAGATGAATGAGTGTTACATAAAGGAGAAAAGAAAAGAAAAGGGCAACTATACAATTACAGCTTAAAAATAGATTTGAAAATCTTCTTAAAGAGAACTCTGGATGCTCTGGGGAGGAGGAAGCTCCTTTTCTTCTAAGTATGGTATAGTAGAGTCTCAGAAACTATGAACTGAAAGATAATCAAGGTAACAACAGTAGCAGTTAGTGATTCTCTACTCACGAGTACTGAGGTAGCAATCTGTCAGTCAGATAAAAAGAACAGAAAAGTTTGTTGTCTTCATGGGATATATATGAAATATGTAACAGAGAACCTTCCAAGACTTATGAAAATAGTTAAAAACTATAAGCTTTTAGTGATTCATGAAGGAGAAGGAACTTTAAAAGTATTGCCAACAATTATGACATCTTGGACAAGAAAGATAAGACCATAAGGGCACAGGTTATACTTTCCTCACTTTTCCTCATTGAAGGCAAGGTATGAAGAAGAAAAAAATTAATTTGGGAAGTGAACAGCTGGCCAAGGTCACGTCTGAGAATGGGATTTGGATTTCTGGATGATGGTGTGCAATGTAGGGTTAACAGGTTCCTGGACAGAGATGGATTAAGCCTAACAAAGGTTGATAGAATGTATTTGCCAGGTGTTTTGCTAATCTAATAAACTAAAAAAGGTGGGGGAAGCTGAAGATTGCCTACATATATCCTCGAAGTAGATACTGTAGAGTAGACACAAAGAAAGAAGAAAAATAACAGCTCAGACATTGCCAAAAATCACGAGACACAAAATCCAAGAAAAGAACCAGTAGTAAAACCTGTGACCTCAAGTGTCTTTACATAAAGGCAACAAGGAAGATGTTTTAATTAAGCGGGGTGGGGAGTGACTTTATAAGAATCACTGAGACTTGTTGGAATTAAATCTATGTCTTGGCTATGAAACGGGCTAGGTAAAAGTACAGGTGGGATTTTTAGTCATTTTTCATTCACATCCAACTCTTCTTGAGCCCATTTGGAGTTTTCTTGGCAAAGATACTGGAATGGGTTGCCATTTCCTTATCTAGCTCATTTTACAAATAAAGAACTGAGGCAAACAGGATTAAGTGACTTGCCCGAGATCACACAGTTAATTAAGTGTCTGACACCAGATTTGAACTCATGAAGATGAGACTTCCTGACTCAGATAATATTGTATATTAAAAAGACATACTCATGTGAGGAAATCCGGGGAACAGAGGGGAGAAACATGATGGAAATTATTTGGGTAAAGATCAAAGGAGGGAGAAACAGAAGTATTTCTGTTATTGGAGTATAATACAGAACATTTGTATATAAAAAGAAAAGAGATGAGGTGTTTGAAAAACACAGTACAAGCCTGACCCAAAGGCATGATTTACTAGGAGGCTTCAGCTTGCTTTCGTAATAATTTCACCCTTCAAAAGTTTGAATAGCCAACAAAGATAAACTCTATTCTAAATCTGATTCTCTACAGGGATGAAATGATAGGTGAGATGGAAATGAAGAGAACTTTGGGTTAGTAATTACTTGATCCTAGAATTTATGATAGAAGAAGAGAAAAAATAGGTATAGTCCAACATGTCTAAATTTAGATTTGGGGGGAGTAGATTTCTAGATTCTAGATTTGGGGAAGTATATTTCAATGTGTTTAAAGGAAAAATAGGTGGGATCCCTTGGAGTAAAATGTTGTAGAGGAGGTCATCCCAGAATGGATAGAGATGCTAAAGAATAAAATTCTGAAGACTCAAGAGGAAACAATTCCTATTAGGAAAAAAAAATGGAAATTGCCTGAAGAGATTTAAGTGTAGATATTCAATTGTTGTTGTTCAGTCATTAAGTCACGTCCAACTCTTTGTGATCCTATGGCTATGGTCCACTATAGCACACCAGGCCCACTGCCCATGAGGTTTTCTTGGCAAAGAGAATAACATGATTTGCCATTTCCTTCTCTGGTAGATCATCTTTTGTCAGAATTCTCCACTCTGACCTACCTGTCTTGGGTAACTTTGCATGGCATAGCTCATAGTTTTATTGAGCTAAACAAGTCTCCCTACTATGACAAGGCAGTGATCCAGCAGGGGAGAGAATTCAATAACCACTTTCAGTTAAAAAAAAAAAGAAATGTACAAGAGATAGTCCAGGTAACAGAAAATTAATTTAAGAGCATAATATAGTCCTATAGAAATAGTCTCAGGAATGCAAAAGCTAACTCCTTAATATGTACTCTTCAATGACAATGGCCTCCTGACTATTCCACAAATAAGACACTCCATGCTGTGGGCATTTTCTCTGACTGTCCCCTGTGACTGGAATAGTCTTCCTCTTCCACTCTGACTACTGATCTTCCTAGCTTCCTTTAAATCCCAACTAAAATCCCACCTTATACAGAAAAGCTTCCCCATCCCCTAATTCTACTGCTTTCCCTCTGTTAATTATTTCCTATGTATGCAGTATATAGCTTTCTTTGGAGATATTTATTTGCATGTTGTCCTTCCCATTAGACTGTAAGCTCCTTGAGGACAGACTCTGTCTTTTGCCTCTTTTTGTATCCCCAGCACTTGACATAGTGCCTGGCATATAGTAAGTATTAATAAATGTTTGTTAATTGATTTAAATGAGGTCAGACCATTAAGGACAAAATTTCTACTAGATGAAAAAGGAGGATCAAAAAAAGAATAGCAGCCTTGCTTGGAATGAGTAGGATTATAATCACTGATGATGACTACTAATTCTTTTTTTGTCTCTTACTATGTCTTTATAAGTACTACATAGTAGGAGCTATTTGCTCTCTTTCTGCCATCTTTTCAGCTGTGTTCCTAGCGGCTGTGCCCAGCAAGGATGAAGACACCAGGAACTGAACTCATGAGATGAGGAGAGATGGGCCTGGAGTGTTAGCTTCTGATTTGTGTTGTTTGTCCTCAGTTTCAGATGCTGGAGGGTGATCCTCGGGGGCCTTAAAAGTTCAAGCCACAGTGACCTTGAAGTTAGGATTGTAGGTCAAGTGGTGCAGACAGCCAGGTCAGCATGGAAGCCCTGAGAAGCTAGGGTCCTGGGACTCAAGCCCCATGATGGTTTGTACTTGGAACTGGAATTGTGCTCTATGGGCCTAATCCCTTCCCCTCCCCAGAGACTGAGGTGTTGCAGGGAAAAGAGGATTATGCTTCCCAATTGCTGGGAGTATGTTTGAGCAATATCATTTGAAGTAACCTTTCATTTGCAAAAGCTCCAGTATGTTAGAAATAAAAAATGAAGAAGGCATGGATAGAAAGCACTTGTTGTGAAAAAAGATCTAGGGATTTTACTCAGCAGTGTTATATTAGTAAAACACAAAACAAAACAAATTAATGTGATTTGCATTAAGACGGACATGGCTTCCAGGAGTAGGTAGGGGATAGTCCCCCTACACTAGACACAGGAGACTTTATCTGGAATATTGTGTTTAGTTCTAGATGCCACAGTTTAAGAATGAACATTGATAAACTGGAGAATGTTCTGAGTAGGGCAATCAGGAGGGGTCTATGTCATATGAAGATCAATTGAAGAAAGAAAAGGACAAATTTAGTCCAGAGAAGAAAAGACTCAGGGGGAAATGATATCTGCCCTTAAGTATGTGAATGGCTGTCACGTTCAAGACACACAAGACTTGGTTGCTTTGGCCCCAGAAGGCAAAACCAGCAGCAATAGATGAAAGGTAAAAGGCCAACTTCGTTTCAGTGTCAGGAAGTCCTTCCAAATAATCAGAGCTGGACAAAAGTAGAATGAGCTACCTGGAGAGGTGTGGGTTACCCCCTCCAGGGAGATCTTCAAGCACAGACTAGACAACAAATGATTGGGAATGTTATAGTGGTAATTCCTTTCCTATAAGGATCAGACTAAATGTCCACTGAGGTCCCTTCCAACTCTCAAATCCTGTGAATCTGTGATTCCTCTAAACCAGTAGACTTCAAGCTTTTTTGATTACACATCCTCATCAGTAGAAATTTTGGAGGGCACAAATCTCAATCTGAGTATATTTACTTATTTACAAATTATTTACAGATATGACTATGCAAATAATTATGTACATTATAAAACTTAAACAGAATAAAGAAATTTTAATGATGAGATAAAGATGAAATAATAATTGACGATAAAGTTCTTAGAGAAACACTAGTGACATAGTCAGTCCTGTGCTTTAGGAAAATCACTTGGACAGTTGTGTGGAGGAAAAAATGGAGTGGGGAAAGACTTTAGACAGAAAGACCAATTAGAAGACTATTGCTTTAGTCCATGAAAGAGGTAATGAAGTCCTGAAGGCTAGTAACTATGTGAGCAGAGAGAGTGGTACAAATGTGAGAAAGGGGGTTTAAAACCTCTGAGATTTGACAACCAATTGGATATATAGATTTGGGTGAGGGAAAATGAGCAATTGAAGATAATAGCAAGGTTGTAAACCTGGGTGATCAGAAGGATGGTGGTGTCTTCATCATTAACAGGGATGTTAGGAAGAAGAGTAAGTTTTGAAGGCTACTATAATATGATCTGTGATTCGTTGTAACTTATCTATATCTACTCATCATGTATGACTCACACAGCCCCACCCAAAGTTAAAAGAGGAAAGCAGGCTCTTACTCGCCAGTCATTGCCCCAGAGCACAAAGCCTAAAGTTCCAAGTGGCCTTCTGTAGCCACTAGATGATCTAAGAGATGGAGGAAAGGGTATTCTGGAGGGAATAAAAGAGAAGGCACAGATTTTTTTCTGATGGCACCTGAATAGCTTCTGTGGGTGCTTTGGTGGTTAAATTACATTTGCCTTAAAAGCCCAATGTTTGGCTTAGAACAGGGAAAGTTGAGAGCTTGTACCATGTAGAAAGAAGAGAGAGTAGAGGGAGGGTTGAGAGATAAGGGAAGGTGTGGTTGTGCTGGAGTAAGTCCCATGCTAGGTTCTTGATGGAAGAGTAGGATGGAAGAGGTCCTCACTTCTAATTTCTTGATTAAATTCCCTTTGGGATCACTCACAGCCCCCTTTGAAGACCACTAGTCTTGGACTTTAGTCATCTTTGGTTGGCTTTAGGTCAGATCAGTCTTGGATAAATTCTCAAAATTATTATTTATGGGTAAGGTAAAATGAAACTCTTGAATGGTACAATGTGTTTATTGGAGCTTATCTGGTTAGCTATTTGGGAGACACAGTAATTTAGGCATAAGGCAGATGAAGATCTGTCTCCATGAAGGCAGATATAACTTAAGGGCAATGTTGCAGAAACTAGCCAAAGTCCAGACTTCAAAACATCTGTGAATCTCCCTCCAACTTTCTAACTGCTCCTATTCCATTTGTCCAAAGCTCAAACAGCACTTTCTTATGATTCTGATACTCCCCACCACTTTGCATTCTTATATAAAAGTGATATAATGCCACCATGCAGAGATGTGATTATAATAAGAAATGATCTATGAAGTCTTTCAGGTTTCATGGGGAATAGTTTGATTTAAAAAAATGAAAATACGAAAGGACATCTACAATAGAATTAGGACAGCAATCAAACAATAAGCACTTATAAAGCACTTATTATATGCCGAGTACTATGTTATAAACTAGGAATACAAAGACAAAAGCCTGAACAATAACTATATGACCCTTTTCCCTGTTATACCTATTTTTTCTACTCCAGGCAGTTTTATAGCCAACAGTACAAGTTACTTGAAGTCAGAGAATAGGGATTTCCATTTATGGCAGTGCTACTTTTTCTCTGCGTGAACTTGAACATTTCCCATCATTTCTAAGCCTATTTATTCATGTGTAAATTGGGATAATAATATTTACACTGATTAACTTAACAGGTTACTCTGAGCATCAAGTGAGGTTATGAACACAGAGTATTTAATAAAGTCTTACAGCCTATATTAACGTTGGCTATTATTATTAGGGTTTAAACTGGATGGGATTTGCCAGGATTTTGGACCCTCTGACTCGTTTTGGTTAGATCAAATGAGATAATATATAAAGTGTTTTTCAAACTTTGGAGTACTATATAGTTAGCTATGATTAGTAGATAATATTTTAGAACAGATCCTACTTGAGATTCTTGGTAATAATGCCAGTGACTCATTACATTACCTGTGGCAAATCCATAACCCACAAATTAGTCACACCTAATGTAATAGTTTTTCAAAGTTATCATTACCAATGAAGAAATTGGCATTATACTACTTATCCTGGTAACTATGGGAACGCTGAGTCATTATCATCTTTGTAGGTTAACATTTTTTCCTGGTGAATTTTAATATCAAATTTATTTGATCATAAAATTTGAATTTATAGTAAAAACTAAGTTATTTAGCACCTCCGTGTCAGAATGAGACTTCATTTAATGTAGTCCTTTAAGTAATCTCCTGTATATTCAAATGTTATTCTTTTATATATAATTTTCCCTCAATGATACACGAAAACAATTTTTAACATTTGTGTTTTTCTAAAGTTTTGGTTTCCAAATTCTATTCCTCCTTCCCTCCCCTGACTCCTCTTCTCCTCCCACCCTGAGATGGTAAAGTAAGCAATCTGATATACATTTCCATATCAATCATTTTGTGGAAGAAAACAAACAAAATGGGAGACAGAAAGTTAGAGAGAGACAGAAAGACAGAGACAGAGAAAAGAGAAGGAAAGAAGGATGGAATGAAGGAATGAAGGAAGGAAGGAAGGAAGGAAGGAAGAAAGGAAGGAAGGAAGGAAGGAAGAAAGGTTTGCTTTGGTCTGTATTCAGACACCATCAGTTCTTTCTCTGGACGTAGATGGCATTATTCATCATGAGTCCTTTGGGATCATTGTATTGCTAAGAAAATAATAAATCATTCACAGGTGTTCATTGTACAATATTGCTGTGACTGCATACAATGTTCTCCTGGTTCTGCTCACTTCACTCTGTATCAGTTCATGTAAGTCTTTCCAGGTTTCTTTGAAATCATCCTACTTGTCATTTCTTATAGCATAATAATATTCCATTATAATTACAGACTACAACTTGTTCAGTCATTCCCCACTTGATGGGCATCCCCTCAGTTTTCAATTCTTAGCCACTAGAAAAAGAGTTGCTATAAATATTTTTGTGCAAATAGGTCCTTTTCCTTTTTTTTTTTTTAATCTCTTTGGAAGATAGACCTAGCAGCAGTATTGCTGAATCAAAGGGTATGCACAATTTTATAGTCCTTTGGGCATAGTTCCAAATTGCTTTCCAGAACAGCTGGATCAGTTCCCAACTCCACCAACAGTGCATTAGTGCCCCATCCCTTCCAACATTTATCATTTCCTTTTTCTGTCATATTAGCCAATCTGATAGGTGTGAGGAGTTTTAATTTGCACTTCTCTAATCAATAGTGATTTAGAGCATTTTCTCATAGGACTATAGATAGCTTTGATTTCTTTGTCTGAAAACAGCCTGTTCATATTTATCACTTGGGGAATGACTTATATTCTTATAAATTTGACTCAGTTCTGTATATATTCAAGACATGAGGTCTTTATCAGAGACACTTGTTGCAAGTTTCCCCCAGTTTTCTGTTTTCCTTCTAATTTTGGTTGCATTTGTTTTGTTTGTGCAAACACTTTTGAATTTTACATAATCAAAATTATCCATTTCATATTTCATAATGCTCTCTACCTCTTGTTTGGTCCCAAATTCTTCCCTTCTCCATAGATCAGACAGGTAAACTATTCCATGCTCTCCTAATTTGCTTATAGTATCACTCTTTATGTCTAAATTATGTCCCCATTTTGACCTTCTGTTGGTATATGATGTGAGATGCTGGTCTATATCTAAGTTCTGCCATACTGTTTTCCAATTTTCCCAGCAGTTTTTGTCAAATAATAAGGTTTTTATCTCAAAAGCTTGGATCTTTGGGTTTATCAAACACCAAATTACTATGGTCATTAACTACAATGTATTGTGTACCTAATCCATTCCATAGATCTACCATTCTATTTCTTAGCCAGTACCAGGTTTTTTGATGATTACTGTCTTATAATACAGTTTGAAATCTAGTATAGTTTGGCTACATTTCTTCACATTTTTTTTTCATTGATTCCTTTGATATTCTTGACCTTTTGTTCTACCAGATGAATTTTGTTATGACTTTTTCTAGCTCTATAAAATACTTTTTTGTATTTTGATTGCTATGACACTGAATAAATAGATTTATTTAGGTAGCATTGTCATTTTTATTATATTGGCTTGGCCTGCTCATGGGCAATTAAAATTTTTCCTGTGAGGGACTGTCTGATGTTGGCAGCTACCAGGTTGGGTGCTGTGGCAAGGGTAGGGTAGGATCTGGGTATTTTGGAAGTCGAGGCAGGGGCTGTGGTAGGCAGAGTCGTGTGTACTGGGATGGGCTGGATACGGAGAAGCCCTGAGGCAATTGGGCAGTGCTTTGTGAGATAAGCTGGGTACAAGGAAGTAGTCAGAGCTTGAGCTCCTGAGGCAAGGGGCGGTGCCACGTGGGAGTGGGACGGCAGAGGTTCCCTCTGCTTAGTCCCCTCCCTATATGCAACGTCATCCCCAGATGCCTCTTGTGACCTTCCTGACTTCCTGGGTCCCTTTGTGCAGCACTGACCCAGACCCCTCCTAAGTCTGACTTCCTAGGTCACGTACTCTTGTCTATGCGTCATTCCCAGATGCCTCCTTCCTATATCCAATCCTGGCTTCCTATGTCACTCCTTCCCCCTTGGTGTGCTAAACTCAGACAGCCCCTTCCGGTATCTGACCCTACAATCATTGGCTAGTAAGCGGGCTGGGGAGGAGGGGCTAAGTAGGTTTTTAGGAACAAGCGTGGTCAGATCACACACGTGCGCTCTCCCCTGGCTCCTGCTCTGTTGCTCTGGCCTTGATGCTTGGGCTTGCTATGATGGCTTGCTGTGTTGGCCTCTGAATAAAGCTCTGGTGTTGGCGCCTCCCGATGGCTCGTCTCTGTGTGGTGATCCGGCTGAGGACCGAAGACCCGGGTGTGGGTAAGACTCTGGTAGTGTACTCATAGAAGGAGTGGGTACTGGAGCACAGCTGGCAGAAGGTCGGCGTGCTGCCAGTATATTTTCCAATTGTTTAAATCTGACTTTATTTGTGTGAGAAGTATTTTGTAATTGTGTTCATATAGTTCCCAAGTTTGTCTTGGCAGGTAGACTCCCAAGCATTTTATATTGTCTGCAGTTATCCCCATTAGAGATGATGCTTGCTAATGGTTTTAGATAGATGCTACTTAACATTTTAAAGAAAACTCCATTGATTTATATGTTCTCTAGTGTTTTTGATAGGAATAGATGTTGTATTTGGTCAAAGAGTTTTTCTGCATCTATTGAGACAATCATATGATTTCTGTTGATTTTATTATTGATATAGTCAATTAGGTTGATAGTTTTCCTAATACTGAATCAGTCCTGCATTCCTGGTATAAATCCCACCTGGTTATAGTGTATGATATTTGTGCTATATTGCTATAATCTCTTTACTACTATTTTATTTAAAGTTTTTTGTATCAATATTCATTAGGAAAATTAGTCTATAGTTTTCTTTCTGTTTTCACTTTCCTAGTTTAGGTATCAGCACAATATTCATGGCATAAAAGGAATTTGGTAGGACTCTGACTATTTTCCTAATAGATTATATAATATTGATATTGTTCTTTAAATGTTTGGTAGAATTTGCTTGTGAATCCATCTGGGCCTAGGGATTTTTTACTTAGGGAGTTCATTGATGGTGTTATATTGATGGTATAAGATGGGGTTATTTAAGTATTCTATTTCTACTTCTGTTAATCTGGGTAATTTATATTTTTGTAAATATTCATTCCTTTTGCTTCGATTGTCAGCTTTATTGGCATATAATTGGGCAAAATAGCTCCTAATAATTGATTCAATTTCCTCTTCATGGGTGGTGAATTTACCACTTTCATTTTGATACTGGTAATTTGATTTTCTTCTTCTTTTTAAATCAAATTAGCTGATGATTTATGTATTTTATTGGCTTCCCCCCTCCCCCCACAAAACTAGTTTCTAGTTTTATTTGTTTGATGGTTTTCTTATTTTCAATTTTATTAATTTCTCCTTTGATTTTCAGGATTTCCAATTTGATATTTAATTGGGGATTTTAATTTGTTCTTTTTTTAGTTTTGTTTTTTGTAGTTGCATGCCCAATTCATTGATTTGATCTTTCTCTTTTTTTATTGATTTAAGAATTCAAAGAAATAAGGTTTTCCCTAAGTACTACATTGACTTAATCCCATAAATTTTGATATGTTGTCATTCTCTTCAATGAAATTATTGATTGTTTCTATGATTTGTTCTTTGATCCACTTATTCTTTAGGTTTAGATTATTTAGTTTCCAATTAATTTCAATCTATCTTTCCACTGCCCTTTATTGAATTTGTTATCGCACTGTGATCTGAAAAGAATATATTTTAATATTTTTGTTTTCCTGAATTTAGTTGTGAGGTTTTTATGCCCTAATACATGATAAATCTTTGTGTAGGTACCATGTGCCACTGAGAAAACGTATATTCCTTTCTATTCCCATTCAATTTTCTCCAGAGGTCTATCAAATCTAATTTTTCTAAAATTCTATTCATCTCTTCAACTTCTTTTTTGTTTATTTTAAGTTAGATTTATCTATTTCTGAGAGGGGAAAGTTGAGGTCCCCCATTAGTGTAGTTTTACTATTTCCTCCTATAAACTCATTTAACTTCTGCTTTAAAAGTTTAGATGTATACCATCTGGTACATATATGTTTAGTATTGCTATTACTTCATTGTCTATGGTCTCTTTTAGCAAGATATAATTTCCTTCCTTATCTTTCTTTTTTAAATAATATTTTATCCCCCAATTACGTGTTAAAACATTTTTTAAATTTTTTTATGTTTTATGTTCCAAATTCTATCTCTCCCCCCCCCCCTCCCTTCTCCCCTCACTGAGACAGTAAACAATCTGATTTAGATTATACATGTGCAAGCATGTAAAGCATTTCTATCATTAGTAATTTAGTGCAAGAAAATGAAAGAAAGAAAGAGAAATGAGATAGATAGAGAGAGACAGAGACAGAGGGAGAGACATTGTATTGCTGAGAACAGCTAAGTCATCCACAATTCTTCTTAGTACAATATTGCTGTTACTGTATACAATATTCTCCTGGTTTTTCTCATTTCACTTTGCATCAGTTCATGTAAATCTTTTCTGTTTTAATTAGATTTTTTGTTTGCATTTGCTTTGTCGGAGATCATAATTGCTACCCCTGCTTTTTTTTTTTATGAAGCATAATAGATTCTGCTCCAGCCCCTTGCTTTTACTCTGTGTGTGTCTCTGCTTCATATGTGTTTTTTTTTTTTTTGCAAACAACATACTGTAGGATTCTGGTTTTTGATCCATTTTTATACAAATATTATTCTTAAAGGTAGCATTGGACACTCATATAATTTCTACTTCATGCCGTTTGACAGGTATAAATGCCCTATTTTATACCTCATTTGATATTAAGGATATATAAAACCATATAAGATTAACTCTACTGTTCATATAAAGAAACTTGTACAATTTCATATATACATGGCAAATACCTTGTTGGAGGAAAGCCTTTTAAAGCTGCTCTTTGGAATCAAATGTCTTTTTTTTTTTCAGTCAAAAAGCAGTAAACACAGTGACATCTTGTACTAATTCCACATTTCAGTCAATTTTATGATGGTAAAGATGTCTGAGCATTGATCGCTTAATCCCCTCAAAACTTTGTAACTTCCAGACCAGATCTTCTCATCTAATCTACCTTGTTTTCTCATCCTTGCTTTCTTTAGCACAATTTCCCTTTCTTGAAGAAATATATCTTTCTTTCTGAGTACTTTCAAGATAGAATTCAAATGTGGTGACTTCTCTTGTGCTTGATGGTGAAATGTGTTTGTCATAAAAATCTTTGCAGATACTTTCCATCTCTTTTTTCATTTTATTGTCCTCCCAGTTTCATCCTTAAATGTCTTTATGATTACTCTGCTTAAGTGGAAATTTGGAACCTTAACTTTCTTTAAACTTATTTTCCTTCCACTGCTGCCTATAGTTTTATGAAGTTTACTGCTTATAATCTTTCATCATACTTTTCTGTGAGATTTTACAAATTCATATTCTAAAGTGATGGTGCCCTTGGTTGCCATATTTCTCCACTGGGCAAACAAGTCAAGTTTTTGCTAACTAAATAGGTTTTAAGACTCTTTTGGTCATCTTAGAAACAGATGCCAAGGGAAACACTTACATGTGAAAAACCAACAGACATATCAGGGAGGCATGGGGCACAGGGAGAAAAAAGAATAGGTTTTTATAGGTTAGAAAGGAAAAAAAAAATGTCCTCCAGACTTCACATAAGGAGGCCTGGGGTCCAGTGCTTACACAGTGAGTTTGCAGTGACATATCTCCTTGTAGATAATCCAACAAAGTTTGGGCTTATTTTGCTATATGAAGCTGACTCTTAGAGACAGAACCATTTCACATGGAAATTAATTTTTGTTCGTTAAACTTTATGAATTTATAATTTATGTCAAAGTGCAGTAAAGCAATAAAATAATTTAAAGAATAGTTTTTTTAAAATAAGAACAAAATTAGAATTCTCAAAGATAAAAATCACTAAATCTAACAAAAGGGTAGGGAATTTAGAACAAATAATAGATCATTGGATCATAGGACCAAAGACATAAATTTGGAAGGTACTTTAAGGGTTCATCTATTTTAATTCCCTTATTTTTCAGATTAATAACTGAGACACAGAGAGGCTATATGACTTGACCAATTTATACAGGTAGTAAGAGGCAAAATGAGGATGCAACTACAGGTGCTGTGATTCAAAAACCAACCCACTTTCCATTCGGTAACACTATGCAAAACAATAAATTTTCCAAGAGAGTGAATTAGAATGCAAAAATGCAGAAGCATAAAGAAAATTAGTTTGACAAAATCAAAAGACAATATAATTTGAAAAAAATATGAGATCTCTATAAATCACAAATATTGAGCTTGAAGATAGAATATAAACTGATAGTCAAATAGGTCTTCAAAAAATATGATGAAAAATCCCTAAATACTATACCATGAAATCATACAAATAAAGTATCCAGAAATGGTAGAAACAGATGATAAAGTATTGATTGAGAGAAGCCACAGAATACTGAATGAAAGAAGCCCCAAGTTTAACTCTTCAAGAAAGGTTATATTGGAAGAGGAGTCTGGGAAGATGGTGGAATAGGTCAGGAGACTTCATGGTCTCCAAATTTCCTCCACAAAAAAGACCCAATATCACCTCAAAGTGATTGTAAAACAGCAGAAATAAACAAAAGTTGTGGTAGAGCAGTAGTCTGGGGGGTGGAGCCAAGATGGCGGAGTGAAAGTAGTGACTTGCTTGAGCTCTCCCCTAAACCCCTCCAAATACCTATAAAAAATGGCTCTAAATAAATTCTAAAGCAGCAGAACCCACAAAAAGATGGAGTGAAACAAATTTCCAGCCCAAGACAACCTAGATGGTTGATTGGAAAGTCTATCACGCCGGGCTGGGAGAGGAATGCAGTTTTGCATGGGTGTGCGGGCAAACCAGGCCTCACCAAACCTAGAGCAGCCCTCAGAGAACTGAATCATGGGCTGCTGTGGCAGTTTCCAGACTTCTCAACCCACAAACCCCAAAGACAACTTAGAAAGTCAGTAGGAAAAGTCTGTCCAACCATGGTGAGAGAGAAGCTTGGTCCTAGCCCCAGTATGGGGCTGCACCCAGAGCTTCCAGCCCACAGACAGGGGTAATCGAGTGGCTGATCAGAGGGGGATTGCAGGGATCTCTTTGCCAGTGCTGAGGCAGGAATCTCTTGCTTTGACCATGCTTGGATCTGGGTCACAGTTCTGGGTGGCAGTCCTGGGGAGAGGAGGAGTGCTGGCCTGGTGGACTTGTAGTGGTGGTGGAGAGGAAACACCTCATCCCTTATCATAGCACCTTGGAAGAACTGAAAATTTACAGGTCCCTAGAAGTATCTCTGAAAACAGCTGTACAAACTCCCAAAGGTAGGGACAGTACATTCTCCACATTGGCAGCAGACTCTTACCTTAACAATGAGTTTAAAACTCAAGTACTTGGCTGGTATCATGAGCAAACCTCGCAAAAAGAGTTAGACTACATTATCTTACTTTGGTGACAAAGAAGATCAAAATGTACAACCAGAAGAAGACAACAAAGCCGCAATTCCTACATCCAAAGCCTCCAAGAAAAATATGAATCAGTCCCAGGCCTTGGAAGAGCTCAGAAAGGATTTTGAGAAGCAAGTAAGACAAGTAGAGGAAAAACTGGGAAGAAAAATGAGAGTGATGCAAGAAAATCATGAAAAACACGTCAACAGCTTGCTAAAGGAGACCCAAAAAAATACTGAAGGAAATAACACCTTAAAAAATAGCCTAACCCAAATGGCAAAAGAGGTCCAAAAAGTCAATGAGGAGAAGAATGCCCTAAAAAGCAAAACTGGCCAAATGGAAAAGGAAGTCCAAAAGATTACTGAAGAAAATACTTCCTTAAAAATTAGAATAGAACAATTGGAAGCTAATGACTTTATGAGAAATCAAGACACTGTAAAACAAATCCAAAAGAATTAAAAATTAGAAAACAATGTGAAATATCTCATTGGAAAAACAACTGACCTGGAAAATAGATCCAGGAGAGAGAATTTAAAAATTATTGGACTATCTGAAAGCCATGATCAAAAGGAGCCTAGACATCATCTTTCAAGAAATTATCCAGGAAAACTGCCCTGTTATTTTAGAACCAGAGAGCAAAATAGAAATTGAAAGAATCCACCAATCTCCTCCTGAAAGAGATCCCCAAAGGAAAACTCCTAGGAATATTGTAGCCAAATTCCAGAATTCCTAGGTCAAGGAGAAAATATTAGAAGCAGCCAGAAAGAAACAATTCAAGTATTGTGGAAACACAATCAGGATAACACAAGATTTAGCAGCCTCTACATTAAGGGACTGCATGAAATATAATATTCCAGAGGGCAAAGGAGATAGGATTACAACCAAGAATCACCTACCCAGCAAAACTGAGTATAATCCTTCAGGGGGAAAAATGGTCATTCAGTGAAATAGAGGACTTTCAAGCATTCTTGATGAAAAGACCAGAGTTGAATAGAAAATTTGAATTTCAAATACAAGACTCAAGTGGAACATGAAAAGGTAAACAGGAAAGAGAAATCATAAGAGACTTATTAAGGGTGAACTGTTTACATTCCTGCATGGAAAGATGATATTTGTAACTCATGAGACCTTTGTCAGTATTAGAGTAGTGGATGGGAAAAAATTATATGTACATATATATAGATATAGATAGATAGAGGGCACAGGGTGAGTTGAAGATGAAGGGGTCATATCTGGAGAATAAAATTAAGGGGTGAGAGAGGATTATACTAGGAGAAGGAGAAAGGTAGAGGTAGAACAGAGTAAATTATCTCACGAAAAACAGAAGATAAAAGGCTCTTAAGGTGGAGGTGGGGGAAGGTGAGAGGGAATGAGTGAATCTTATTCTCATAGTATTTGACTTAAGGAGGGAATAACATACATACTCAATTGGGTATGGAAATCTGTCTTACCCTACAGGAAAATGGGGGGAAAGGGACAAGAGAGTAGTGGGATGATAGACAGGAGGGCAGATTGGGAAAGGAGGTAATCAGAAGCAAATACTTCTGAGGAGGGACAGGGTCAAAAGAAAGAATAGAATAAATGAAATGGGTGTGGGATAGGATTAAAAGAAATAGAGTTAGTTTTTCACAGCATGTCTACTATGGAAGTGTATCGCATATCTACTATGGAAGTGTATCGCATAACTGCACAAGTATAACCTATATTGAGTTGCTTGCCTTTTCAATGAGGGTGGGTGGGGAGGGAGGAAGGGAGAAAATTTGGAACCCAAAGTTTTAAAAACACATTTAAAAAAATGTTTTCACATGCAACTGGGAAATAAGAAATACAGGAAATGGGGTACAGAAATCTATCCTGCCCTACAGGAAAATAGAAGGGAAAGAGGATAAGAGAAGGGGGGGAGATATAGAAGGGAAGGCAGACTAGGGGAAGGGGTATTCAGAATGCATGCCATCTTGGGGTGGGGGGAGGGGTGAGATGGGGTAAAAATTTGGAACTCAAAATCTTGTGGAAGTAAATGTTGAAAACTAAAAATAAATAAATTTATTAATAAAATTTTTAAAAAGCAAAAAAAAAAAAAAAGCAGTAGTCTACCTAAGACAACTTAAGAGGATCCCAGGAAAGACTTGACCTTCAGGGGTGGAGGTTTGGCCTGAGGGAAGTGCAAACACCTCCAAGCAGACTCTGCCTAATCAATAAACAAGCCCTGGGGACTGCTGGGTTGGAAGGCCTGTCTCAAGCTCAGGAACTTTGACCTCACAAATAGTCTGGGGGTCTGATAACTGAGTAGGAGAAGACTGAAGGACCTTCCATTGTCAAAGGATGCCAAGCACAGTTGTGCTGACCAGACAGGTCCAGGCTGAGGCAGGGGGTGGGAAGGGACTAGCACATTCCTGGTGATTGTAGTAGTGGAGGGGTGGGAACCTTGCTGGTTGTGGGCAGAGAGAGCACAGTCCCTAGTTTTGGTACAAGGGCAAAGAGGACAGTTGAAGTTTGCAGCCACTGGAAGGACCACAGGGAGTAAGAGCATTTGCAGAGTGTCTGGCTGGGGGCCCTGGCCATGGTTTCCAGGTAGAAAGGACTGCCCAAGGTTGGGCCCTGGGACAGAGCTCATAAATTTGTAGTAAGAAGGACCTGAGGCCTGGGGCATTATTCCTCACATTTTGGGACTAAAATTTGATTTTAATAATAAGCTGCTGAAAATAAAATAAAACAAAATAAAAATGAGTAAGCAAAGGAGAAAGAACTCAACCATAGATAGCTACCATGAGGACAGAGAAGATCTGGGTTCATATTCAGAGAAAGATAGTGGAGCTAAAAAAGCCACTTCTTTTTCAATGAGAAACATTAAATGATCCTAAGCCCAAAAAGAGTCCTTAGAGGAACTTAAAAAAGAACTTTAAAAATCAAATAAGAGAGATCAAAGAAAAATTAGGAAAAAAATAAAATGAATCCAAGAAAATCAAGAAAATTATGAAAAGAAAGCCAACCAATTGGAAATAGAGAATTAAAAACTTAAGAAAGAAAATAATTCCTTGAAAACTAGAATTGGGCAAGGGGAAGCTAATGACTTTATAAGATTCCAAGAAATAATAAAACAAAACCCAAAAAATGAAAAATAGAAGAAAATGTAAAACATCTCATCAGAAAAACTGATATAGAGAACAGATCAAGGAGATACAATATAAGAATTGTAAGACTGCCTGAAAGTCACAATAAAAAAAGAATCTTGATACAATTTTACAGGGGATTATTAAGGCAAGTTGTCCTGAAGTTCTAGAACAAGAAGGTAAAGCAGAAATAGGAAAAAATCTACCAATCACCATCTGAAAGAGCAACCAGAAGGAAAACTTACAAGAATATCATAGACAAGTTTAAAAACTCCCAGGTTAAGGAGAAAATATTCGAAGCAACGAGAAAAAAAAAAACAATTTAAATATCACAGAGCTACTATCAGGATTACACAAGACCTATCAGCTTTTTTTTTGCAGGACCATAGGTCTTGGAACACTATATTTTGTAGAGCAAAAGAGCTGGGGTTAAGATTAAGGGTAACTTACCCAGCAAAGTTAAGTATAATCTTGAATGGAAAAAAAAAATGGACATTTAACAAATTGAAAGACTTTCAGGTTTTTGTGACAAAAAAAGAACAGAACTTAATGTAAAATTCAACATATAAGATTCAGGAGAAATACAAGGTAAGTATTAAAGATCAATTATAAGGGACTCAATAAGGTCAAACTATTTACTTCTTATATGTGAAAATGTTATTAGTACTCATGACTGTCATCATTATTTGGATAGTTTGAAAGAAAGGCTTGGGCTGAGCTGTGTATGATGGAGTGATTTTAAGAACATAAAACAGCATATGGAGAGATAAAAAGGAGTAATTATCTCATACAAATGAGGCATGAAAGGAAGAATAGATACAGAAGAAGCAACCTGGGGTGGAGGGCTAATAGTGCTAAACCTTAGTCTCATGGAAATGGGTTAAAGAGGGAACAACATATATATATATATATATCTAGAAGAGTATAAAAGTCTAAATTTAGAAAGAAATAAGAGAGCGAGGGGATAAGATAGGGGAGGAAATTTTAGAAGGGTGTGTAGATTAAGAATCAGGATGGGGAAAGAATAAGAAATTCCTAGAAAGATAGGTAGATTAGAGTGGAGGGGGAGGGAAGGATAAGGGAGGGACTCTTACAGAGGTGGGTAGATTAAGGAATAGGAGGATAAGGTAGTGGGTAGAAGTAAATTAGAGGAGTGAGGAGGGATAGGGCAAGTAGGTCAAGAAGGATAGTGAGGAAAAATAGGATGTAGGGAAATATACAAGTAATAATCAAGATCTCAGACATAATAAAAGCTAAAACAGATTTAATTAAAACAGAAAAATAGGTTAACTATACTATATGTCACCAATATTATTCAATATTGTTTTAGACCACTTAAAATAACTAGACAGTATAAAATCCCTGAGAGTATGCCTGCGAAAATAGACACAAGAACTACATGAACATTAACATAAAAAGTTCTTTATACAAATAAAGTCAGATTTAAATAATTAGAAAAATATTCATTGTAGGCAAAGACAGTATAATAAAAAATGACAATATTACTAACTAATCTATTTATTCAATGCAATCCCAATTAAATTATTAAAAAAATTATTTTACCAAGTTAGAAAAAATGTTAACAAAATTCATTTGGAAGAACAAAAGAAGAACAAAAGAATTTCAATGAAACTAAGGAAAAAATGTAAGAGAGACAGATTCAGCAGTAGCAGACCTGAACTGTATTATAGGGGAGTGAACATCAAATCTATATGCATTATGTATATGGATATGTGTATATATTTACATATATATGTGTGTGTGTTTGTGTGTGTGTGTGTGTGTGTGTGTGTGTGTGTGTTTAATTGTAGCCTTCTCTAGGTCTGGGGGAGAAAAATAAAATAAAATGTGCACAGTGGAGAACAACAGAAAATCTAGAAGGGAGCAAAGAAAAACTGGGTAGCATTGAAAACACTGTGTAGTATTTATTACATAGGTTTTCATGAAATGCAAATTTATTGTTTTATATTGAATCCTCTCTTATGTTCTTCTGTGTAAAGAAAGTGTTCTCTTTTTTCTCACTTTATATTTAAGTTTAAAGTGAAAAAAAATTTTTTTAAGAAACAAAAGTTGTATTCAAATGTCAAAACTCTCTAGGCCTCAGTTTCCTCATTTTTCAAATGACATATGGACCAGATGACTTCTAAGGTCTCTTCTAGCTTAAAAATCTATGATTCTATGAATATGTAGTTTGAAGAAGGAAAATGAACAATGAAATAGAATATAAATCTTTAAATTGTCTATTAGACTGTTTTAATTAAAAGTATCATTCTCTGGCTGAGTTCAGTAGTAGCATTGTGGACATACAAAAAGAAAAGTTCATTTACTTTATTTTATTTAGTTAATTTTAAGGTAAATCCTTCTATTTGAATCACCTGATAGATCTTCTAATATGGGCAATATGACATGCAGAATAATTAGAAGACAACAAAATAAGCACTATCATACACATATGTATTTAATTGTGTCTTCTTTAGCACATTTTAAAAAGAAAGTCTTTTTGCTAAAAAAAATATTGTATGAGTTCAAGGACATTTGCTTTCAAAAAAGAGAATTATTTCTAATAATAATAATGGATCATTTAACATTAAGATAATTTTCCTCTTAATTAAATCTTTCATGAAGGGCAAAAGTTAGTATAGGTAGAAATCAGATTTCTCTTAACAGAAATTAATTTAACCAAATTCCAAACTTAAGAAATTAATTAATTAAATCATAAATCATGAACAATTTTTATGAATTAATTCTATGAAATAGAACCACCAAATCTACTGAATTGTAAAATATCCATGCCACCATTTTGTACCAATCACTTGGAGAGTGCTACTGTAAATCTCTAATGACTACAATTTGACAATCTCTATTAAAGATGCAGCATGTTGGGGGCAGCTAGGTGATGCAGTGGATAGAGCTCTGGCCTTGGAGTTGGGAGGACCTGAGTTCAGATGTGACCTCAGACATTTGACACTTACTAGCTGTGTAACCCTGGGCAAGTCACTTACCCCCAATTGCCTCGCCAAAAGAAAAAAAAAAAAGATGCAGCATGTTGTAGTAGAAAGAGAACTTGGACTTGAAGTCATGAAGGCTTGGGTTTTACTGTGAGTTCTGGCACTTACTAGCTGTGATAACTTGAGCAAATCACTCTACTTCTCTAAAGCTCATATGTAAAACAGGCATAATAATACTAATTACTTCACATGGATTATTATCCATGTCCTATACCCTATGCATATGTATATCCCATGGTTCTGTCCTGGGTCCTATCTTCTTTTCTCTCTATGTTTTTTCCCAGTGATCTCATCAGTTCTCATTGATTCAACTAGTATCTCTATGCAGATGATTCCCAATCTACATATCTAGGCATTCTCAACTGTCTACCCAACATCATCACATGTCCCAAAGACATCTCAAATTCCACATGTTCAAGAGAGAGCTTATCATCTTTCCCCTTCAATTTACCTCTCCTTCTAACTTCCTTGAGAAGGGAAATAACATCCCTCCAGTCACCAAGGTTCACAAACTAGGGGTCACTCAGGCAGTTTACTACTCTCCCATCTAATCAGTTCCCAAGTCTTATTGATGCAACCTACTCAGCATGTCTCAAATACAATCTCTTTCTCCTGTTAGAATGTAAGCTACTTTAAGGAGTCAGTCAGTCAAGAAGCATTTAGTAATCGTCTACTATGTGACAGGCGCTGTGCTAAGTACTAGGGATACAAAAAGAGATTAAAGACAGACCATGCCTTCAAGAAGCTTATAATCTAATAGAGCATGAATACAAAAACATTGTATGGTCCTGTAACAACAGTGCTAAAGGACTAAATTTTAGAATAAGTTGAGGGTGGCAAAGACAATAAAATAATTGGCTTTGTTTTTATGTTGGAGGAAAAGAAACATGTATAACCAGAAAAGGAAGTGGGCTGTTTATGTAGCAAGTGCAAAGAATAACCAACAGACAGCTCATGTGTTACATGCATGTCTGTGTCATGTCATGAGGAAAGCTCCTAACAAGTTGGTTTAACCTCCTCTGGAGGATTTATAGGAAGAAATGGATTAAGATAGCACAATATGAGAAGACTTGGATAGACTGTGATCTGTCCCACTAGGAGGAATATTCACATCAGATAGATTACAGAAGTATTAAAGTATATTGGGGGAAAGATGAAGATCGATCAAACGAGGAATAGGATCAAAGCTCAGGTTGGATGGATGATGATAACCAATGACAATAGAGGTGCATTTTTTCTTTTTTTTTCCTGCCAAGAAGAATGATTTTTTTTTAAATCAGAAAGAACAGAATAAAAAATGGGTAATAGGGATTTGATGCCCAAGGTAAATAGGAAGGTAGTAATAAACCACCAAGCTACCCTTGATGCATTCAAGTCTCAAAGCTCAGATGAATTAAATACCAGGATAATGAAAGACCTGGCAGGCATTCTTGTTGAGCTCTTGTGGATAATCTTTGAGAGGCTGTAAGAACAGGAGAGCCTTCTGACTCTCCGCCAACTTGGTGATGAGACTCTCTCAACTTAGCTAGGCTGGTATTCAGATGACAAATCTATAGTACAATCATGCCAGGCTAGTTCTCAAAGCCATTTGAGTTTTGTAGCATCTGTTAGAGTTTGCACTGTTCTGGCATAGTCTTTAAGAATCCAGGGTCAATTTTATGACACAATGAGGCATCAGGGTTTAACTGTTGTGAAAGACAAAAACTTTTTTTTTTAAATTGAAAGTTAACATATTTTTAAGAGAAATTCAAACCAACATGTAATAGACTGCTAAAGAGGAAAAAAGCCAAAATAGCATAATGGAATATGAAGGAATGTATTCCTTTTGGCCACAAATTATTAGTGTAGGCTCCTTGCAGTGATAATAGCCAAGAAAGATACACACAGTATCCATAAGCTACATTAGACAGAATGAAACTATGCTCATCTTATAAATCATATGGCCTTAATTAAATTGCAGGGATAATATGGAATAAAGCCCAGATTCCTATTAGGAAAATTATATTTATTTAAAGCTTCCATGAAATATGTTTGGCACTCTGTATTGCAGTCTTGCAAACAATTAGCTCTTCATAGACTATAAAGCATACCAATTAAAAGAACTGTGAAACTCTTCATATGCTAATAAACTGCACCCTCCAGTGGAAATAAGATCTAGCCATTAAACATTTATGTGGTCTTCCCCCATAGCTAGTGGTATATTTAATGATTATTTTTTTACATTTTAAAAGAAAAATAAACTTACAGTTTTTAAGGCTTTAGCCCAATTTACCTCTGCCTTTTCTACGTTCCAAGGAGCAAACGATGGTTTCAAGCTGCATTATGTAAATAGGAGCCTAAGTGACCGAGAAAGGGTGTAAAAGAGCTTTGAAGATAAGGAGTAGAGAACTGGGGCTGCATACACATGGATCTAGTACCTTATTTTGCTCAGAGAATATTTTCAATTTCATTTTTATTTTAACAGAAATAATTTTATAAATAAGTATAGGAACTATTTTTAGAAACACTTTGGGAAAAGTATTGACAATTATATTTATACTATCTTGCAAACAAAGGCAGGTCTATAGTGGTTTGCAGTCCCTCAAAAATGTGTGTGAAGGGGGAAGGCAGAATAAGTAATAGTTCACCTTTTTAAACAAACAGCAATCCCACAAGGTAGGTGAAATTATTATCTCCACTTCATAATTGAGGAAAATGAAGCAAAAAGAGGTTAAGTGACTTGCTCAGGGTCTCACAGCCAGTTAAGTGTGTAAGGGGAGATTTGAACTCAGTCTTCCTGGCTCAGGCCAAAAGCTCTACCCATTGTACTACCTAGGTGCCTCTGTATCTTACCTAATATTTACTAACTAGTACTTAATTAGTAGATATAGATATAGATATACACACATATATATGTATATAGACAAAATATAGTACATATATACATATATGTATACACACATGTACATTTACACACATAATCTGTCAACTTTTTATTTATACTACTGTATATGTCTCCCCATGTAAGCTCATTGCAAGTAAGGATTTTTTTCATTTTTTGTTCTTGTATCTCCTGTACCTAGCACAGTGCCTGGCACGTATTAGATGCTTAATTGCTGTTCACTGATTGATTGAACATGAAAGAGAGCAAGAAATAGCCAAATCTTTCATATATATATACATATATATGTACACCCACATATATGTATGTATGTACACATACATATACATACACACACTCTGTTTTCTGATAGGCAACTACTGGAAAATATTTTTAACTTCTATTGCTGTTTGTGATTCGGCTCAAAATTGACTTGGATCCTTTGCTCAAAAAGCTTCCACATTTCAGAATGCTGTATGCCAATTTGATGGATCTGAGAGCTCCAAGGAATCAAAATATACAGCACACTATTAAAAAAAACAACTGTGCACTAGTACTTCCTTACAACCATGCTTCCTATAGAGTAATTTATAATGGCTTCAATTAAACTTGCTAACAAACAACTATTAGGTCAATATTCGATCTTTTATTCTCTTCACATGTTCATCCTAATGAGGGAAAGTATTCCCTCTGGCAAATTCTTACATGGACAATGGACAATAGTGTAAAGCCAAATGCTTCCAAGTCTTCTGTACCTCTGAACTCTAATAAGAAAAATTTATTACACTTATAGTAAGGAAACCACCTAAATTTTTTTTAAGTTTAAACTACTCTGAAGAAATAGGGCTAGTGTTCTATTTAGGTCAAAGTAGCTTCACTTGTGAGAATGAATGACATGTACTCAGAAGGAGTAAGCAGGATCCCTGGTGGAAAGAATAGAAAAGAGGAAGTGCTGTAGCTACTTACATATGGAGCTGAAGAGGTAGAGAATAAGGAAAATATAATTTGGAAAGTTATAGATAGTTTGTCAGGGAAAGGAAAAGAATTGTTGGACAAGAAGAGCCACAGCTGCCTCTCAGTGGGAATTTGCATGTACAGGGAAGAGAGTTTTTTCAATTGCTAGTAGAAGAATGTGAATGCTAATCATCAGTTATAAATAGACTTTAAAAGTAGAAGGATAATATTTTTTAAAATTGAAGAATTGGAGCAGAATGATTAAAAGAAGAGGTGGGATGAGAAAAGGGGAAAAAGGAAGGAATCAAATCCTTGCTGGTGTGTTTCTTTTGTCTTTCACACCGCCCAAGCAGAAAATAACAGAAAGGAGAGAAGAAAATCTACACTTTGTGAGAGGAGGAAGAGATGGGAGGAAGGGAAATTTTATCGTGATGCTTTGTTACACAGTGGCTCAGAAGAGCAGTGCAAGAGGGCATGTGCTGGGGAAGTAGACTCTGCTACTCTGCTGATTCTGATGATTCACTTGGGAAGAATATAAGAGAAATAATTATGGTCATGAGAAATAAGGAGTTTGTCAGTTAAAGGATCAGTCAAGAGATTGGATTTATTTTTTAGATTATTTCAGAAGAAAAAGGAGCAGAGATGCTTAGAAGAACTTTATGGTAATTCCACTGAGCCTTAGCAAATGAAGTCTAATGATTGTGTTCACTATCTTTAGGAATGAAGCAGTGAATATGGAAGACATTAGAGATTAGTAACCTTAGTAAAGTGAAGGATTTCTTTGGGATATGCGCTGTGTGTGTGTAAAAACACATATATAGATATATACCTATATACAAAATACATGTGTACATTATATTACACAATCACATATATATACATAATCATTATACACACACACAATCTCTGACTAGTCTGTCCCCAACTGCCTGAAGGTCAGGTGTTACATTTCACCCCTTCCCCAGGATTCTTTAGTATCCCAAAGGGGTGCAGGGTGTCTAGGCTCCCTGCAAATGTCTTCCAGCACCCATTGATAATACGGGGGTCCTTTGCACCCCAGAATTTTTTAGCCATTAATAATAAGATTTGCATTTGCAAAGGAATATTTACTTCAAAAGGTATAATCACAAATACACAAACTGACTCCAATGTGGGTGACTTAATTCTTCCCCTTTCCTCCCATAACACATTGGTCTCTGGGGAAGGGAAAGGGATTAGGCTCATAGTTTAGCTAGATTTTTATAGAGAGCTCAGCCCCAAGTTCCAAGTCGAAAAATCCCTTTAGGCTCAAATCCCAGGCACCCTAGCTTCTCAGGACTCCCCTGCCAGTAGGCAGGCTGGCTATAATATCCTGCCTGGAATCCTGGCTCCAAGGTTACCATAATGAAAACTGGTCCTTTGGACATCGTTAGGGCATCTGAAACTGAGAAGGGCAAATGAAACAATAAGGCAAACACCCTCAGACCCATTTCTAGGGGAAAAACATCCCCCATCCAGGTTTAGTTTATGGTACCTGTGCTATGGGTAAATTATGATCTTCATCCTCTAGATTCAGCAGGAAAGAGCACCCAGGAAAAAGAGAGCAACTGTCTCAGTCTAGTTAGTTTTAAAGCTGCAACCTATTATCCAGCTAATCAAAGGAGGCACCCTCATGGTAGGAGAACACTGGGAGCAGAGTGCTTCCGTGTCAGGTGACCTAGGCATGCAAAACGCCCCGGACAAGCTCCCTTTTGTATACACACACACACACACACACACACACGTACATATATACATAAATACTATTCATAAAAAGGTTAGAAAGGAACTTCTAAAACAATCAAGCTAAGGATAATTTCTTTTCAGGCATGGAAGAGACAGTAAAGGGGGAAGGAAGAAAAGAGGTTACAGAAAATCTTTTTTTTATAGTAGGTATTATGTCTTTGCCACACCTGAAACAGTTCTCAACTACCCATTAAAATTGATATGGTTTCTTTGAATTACTTTCACAGCACAACTTTTGCTGTCCCAGTAGCAGATAAGGTATCAGATAAAGTTGTTTTCTTAAAAACAAACCAAAAAAGTAGCACATGGTTAACCCATTCCTCCCTTTATCACAGGTTTATGCTATGTGTGTAATATTCATACATATATCTCCCAACACTCTTTTTTCAAGGTTCAATTCAGATGCTACATTCTCCATTCAGTCTTTTCTCCCTCCTTCCCTCCTCTCCCCTCCCAGCTGCACCCCACTACACACCTCTCCCTCCCTCCACAGCTAGAGGTCATCTTCTATATCTTAGATTTTTTGTAATACTTCGGGTTCCTCCTTTGTATTTATTATGTTGTCTTTTTCTTTTCACATGTCCTTGGCTTCCTGGTGTATGTGTCCTTAGCTTCCTATCCCATTAAATTGTCATCTCCTTCTAGGTAGGGACTATCTAGTTTCATATTTATATACTCAACATAGTGTCATGTGGAGTAGATACAACAAATGTCTGAATGAATTGAAATAAGACAGCTGTGAAAATCATTCATGATTATGTCATAATTAAAGGGAAG